>NC_054870.1:17586822-17911322 GCF_018320785.1 Cheilinus undulatus | reverse complement strand
GCAGGTGGAAACCTTCAGTTCAACAAAGGTTCAAAGATTTGTTTGATGTAGTGAAGACATGAAGCACATAGATTGATGCTACCTTGTCAGGACAGAGATTCTCTCAAAGTCGCTGCAAAATAAGTATGTAGACAGTGATGTTTGGTGAGAGTTTCACATTTTCACCTCATCTTTCAGAAATGCAATAAACCAAATACTGTTAAGAAGACTGTTGTAAAACATATCCTAACTGAGAGTGTAAATCAATTTACCAGTAAAGTCATAAATATTATAGCCTTTTTTCTTTAATTTCAGAGCAATCAATACTGAAATGCACTTTTAATTTCCTTATATTTTATTGTGCTCTCTGCTGCTGAACCTGTCTGAACAAACAGAGCAGGTAAACTGAGAGCAGCGAGTCAGCAGAACGGCTCAGCACCAAAAGCCTGTTTGGATCCTGCAGTCAGCAGACGGCACCATGACTCTGCATAATCACACCACCGCAGTAGAAACAGCACCCGGGCAGAGAGACACCAGCTCAGGCCACATTTCAGCCATCCTCGAGATCTGTTTTCTACCCTCTGCAATGTACACTCACTGGCCACTTCATTAGGTACACCTGCCCAATTGCTTGTAAATGCAAATATCTAATCAGCCAATCACAGTCAGCAACTAATGTATTTCAGCATGTGGACATGGTCAAAATGACTTTCTGAACCAGACATTAAAATGGGAAACAAAGTGTATCATGGGTCAAGTATAAACTCTTAAATCCAACACGCAAGATAGGCTGTTTCACATATCTAATGCACGAGATATCAAATCCATCTGGGCAACAACCCATAGTCTGGGTTTGGAAGAGCCAGAACCTTTGGAAAAAACCTGAGGGTGTTTGGTCAAACTTTCTGTCACATCTATTGCAGACCAACCAGGGCGATAGAATTTAACACATAGTGGACATGTACAGCTCTGGGAGGTAGATCAAAGAGCCTGACAGGTATTGTTATTATCGGCAGCGCAAAAACATCATTTCAGCCAAGAGAAGCTTTTGATACAGATATTTGGTTTTCTTTAAATAAGGACATGTTGTCCCATTCTGTCAAACTGCTGCTATAGCTGCATCCATGCTAATCTGTTCACTGGCCACCATTGTTTGCAGGTGTGCAGTGCAATGAAACACCTGTAGCAAACTCGTTTTCCTAAATAACACTGCTTGGTCAAGTCATTCTCAGACAAAGCACAAAGGTTTTTAGATTGAAGCTCTGGAAGATAAATCTGACTGATGACAGACATGGAACCTGGTCAATCCATTGCTTTGCAAGGTTACAAATAGGGCATAGGAAAATCATCTATTGAAAATATAGCAATGTTGACACCTTTGGAGCAGAGTAAGGGGTGGATGTGGAGAATAAGAACAGCCTAGGGTACAATCTGGGTAGTAGTAGGGTTACATGTCATGCTAATCGTGCTGGATGGATGTTCCAAAGGCCCAAAAACATTTGCAGTCTCTAGGAGTATTATCAAGAGTGAAGAAGCCTTGACAAAAAAGATGCCATAGAGCCTGACTCTGGCTGTCCTCCCTTCCTCTCTAGCCCGGGTTGTGGCACATCGGGCCCTGTGATGAATCCTTATTGCTGTACATGCCTAAAGCTTACACACGACTGCATATCCACAAAAATGTTAAACATTTGATTGTCCCACACTGACACGGATCAAGATTTTTGTTGAAATATGACAAAATTTATATCTTAGCTCATTTTAAATGCCTAATAAAGAGGCATTTTGTGGCATCCTAAGTTGCACGATTATTTATTGTTTAAAAATAAAAACAGCAACTGTGGGAAAGAAAGAAGTATATCTGTTGATTCCGAAGAAAATAATAAAAAAAAAAAGTCATTTGGACTTTAAAGCTGAGACCAACAGAGAGACTCAATGGATCTGTTCAATGACTGGGTGATAGTGTTTCAAATTGTGTTCCTGCTGATCCAGGACAAATTCTTCTCTCCATCCTGTCCTTTCCCACAGCAATGAATCCAAACTCTATTCTGCATCCCTGCACAGCTCCACCCACTGACGTTCAGCTCAGCCAATAAGATTATTTCTGCTTCTGAGGAGGGTCTGCAGAGCCAAAACTTGCAGATCAGTGTGTGTATCTGCTGCCACCCACTAGCAGCTCAACAACCAGTCAGCTGCAGGAGCTGTTTGTGTTGCTACGCTAAAAATACGCTGCTGTTGGGACCCTGTCGGTGTGAGTGTTTGTGAGTGCAGCTAGCACAATGTGCACTCATTCAGAAGCAATAAGGTGCACAAACACGTAGACATGCACACCAGCCATGGAGTTATGACAACACACGTTCACAGAGTTTTTGGAAAGTGTGTCATGGCAGGACAGCAAGATGAGCGGCTTTATCTTTGACACTGACTGATCTGTGTCATTTAATTGGGAGTTTTAAGGTTAAAAGGGAGCAATGCTGAGGTCGTTGCATACACGACAATGTAACCAAAATATTATGACAAAATGTAATTTCAGAGAGACAGTGCATACCAGTAAAGAGGGCAGGGGAGAGAAAGGGACTGTGAGTTTAAGCTAAAAGAAGTGTAAATCCTCAGGAGGGATATTTATAGGAGGAAAGAGAGAGAGAATGGAGAGATAAGGGAGGAGAGGCAGTAATGACACTGGCTGAGAACAGGAAGGACAGAAATAGAGAGACACAGATGACAGGATGATGAATGGAGACACGATACTGACAGGAAGAGTGGCTCAAGACCGTGATAGTAAATGTGCTCCTTCAAGTTTCTTAATCATAATAATAGAATACAGCTTACTGTTGGATTATCTTAGTCAGCTTATTAATAAAACGGATTCAAAAAGTCTTCTAAATCAACCTTAACAATATTTCAGGGGATCCACAGGACATTTGTTTCACTTTATATCTTCCTGAGGATTCTTTCTATTATCCCATGGATCTTTCCTCTGCTCTCGTTCGCCCACATCTTCCACCCACCTCTCACTCCCTGTATCTTCCACTACAATCAACTCCTATTAAAGCTTTCTCCATCTCGCTCTGATAAGTGCTGTTGAGTGCGACGTTTATTTTTTTCCCCCCATTTCTCTTTTATTTTAATTCTTGCAACACAGAGTATAGCCATTAACAACATGATTATGTAGAGCTCTTCTTTTCAAAGCCTATTATTTTCCTTTTTCTCTCTACATCGTTAGGTAGTTATGACGTCTACCCTGGAAACTGAACAGAATAAAGAGGTGTCAGTAACCTGTAATTTTTGTCCAGAGAGGATAATCAATGAAGCCTGTTGTAGTTTGAGCAGACAGGGTTCAAGTCTGGCCTGTGGTTCCTCTCCAGCATGTAATTCCCCAGGCTCTGCCTTTACTTCCTGATTCTTTCCACTCTCCTATCCAAATAAAGGCATTTAGCCGAAAGCATATAAATATTAAGAACAAACTCGGAAGATAATGATTGCAAGTGCACCCTCACCCCTGGAAAAAAGCTCTCAGACCATGATATCAAGCCTGTCAAAGCTACCAGTACCCATGTATTGATGATAAGATGCTCAAAGACAATTGCTGAGGAACATATGTCCTGTTAAATCATCATGTTAAAAGACTAAGTTTCAGATAGCCACTCTTGAAATCTTCTTATAAACTGGGGCAAAAGATAACAGGGTCCAGGTCATACTATCACTCTACAAAATGAAGCTAAAAACACTGGAGGAACCCCAGAGGTTGAGTTGGTAAATGTAACACAACCTGACACAGTCTAGCTCAAGTCACTGGAGCAGAAAAGACTCACAAATATTTAATTATCGTCTGTCTTGAATTATGATGCATATTTTCTTTTTCTCTCTCTTGAAGTTCACAGCGAAAGACCGACATTATCAAGTCAAAACCCCAGATCACTATGGTTACCAGTGTCCCAGCACGCATTGTGTGGGAGTCCACTCGTCAAGCTGCCGACAGCAGCACAAAGACACTCGGCTGGAGCTTCAGAAAGGAGAAAAGTTTCCTGACAGCAAAGCCAAATTACAGAAACATTTTACAGAAGAGCTGAAGAGACGCTGCAGCAGAAGACTGAGACATGAGAAAAGAAAAACAAAATTAGTAAACTTTAACTTGGAGGAGTTACTTATTTTGGGATTTTTTTGTGTGTGTTTTTGCACAATTCTTAATGTTACTACAGTTACTACTGAAGCTTGGCTGTACTTGTAAGAAAAATAGGCTGCCATAGGAAAAAAATAACTTTTAGCATGAAATCGGTCACTTTAAATAATAAGAAAGATACTTCAACACACAATATGCAAATTCTGCTGAAAGGATGCCTTCAAGTCAAAGCAATAACAAAAGATGACTTGCACAAAAAAAAAAACAATAAACAACCAGTTCTGTCTCATGGATGAATTTCACATAATAAGGGAGAAAAGCTGTTTAAAAGCAACCTTCCTGGCTCACCTGGAGCCACCCACAAATCATATTTGCAATGCCAGCCAGGAAGGCCAACTTTAACAGCTGATCTCCCTTGTTATGCAAGATTTGTAGAACTGAGTAGCGAGGCTCTATGTGACTTGAAATGTTGTGTAAGACCACAACATAATGGTGTCAGCCTTGAGACAGACTATAAGAGATAACAACATGCAAATAATGAGACTTGCACATTAAAGACTTCAACATGAGTAGCTGGAAAAACAAGTCTCAAAAATTTCGCTCAACATGAAGAAGCAGAATCTTAAACCTCTGATGTGCAGAACCGGAGGAGAGGAAGTCATCATTAAAACTGTGTCTGCAGCAGAGACGTTGTTCTATCACAAGTACAGATGGAAAAACAGATGGATCTCAACACTTTAATTCTTGGTATTTTTAGCAGTCTTAATAATTTGAGTATCAATTGTTCACCATGGCAACTGAAACCCTGCAGAGTCCCGGGCAGCATTCAAACTCCCACGCAGGACGAGACGCTTGCACACTCCATCCACAGCTCTCAACCTGAAGTCTACAAGCATGGTAAGTGTATGCCAGTACACAAACACCAGACTCTCTGCTTTTTCACTCATAACCTTGCTGCAACCTTGCTTCAAAAGTCACACAAAGAAATCAGGAGGTTCATGGAAGTTTGAAAAGGTTTCTGTATTGAAAAAGCCTCAGAGATGAAAGATAAATAAATGTAAAAAGTTTAAAATGCAGACAGACAACTGAAGTTGTCTTCAAGCTGATTTTCAGAACCACTTCAGACAGATGAATGAATGTGAATCTAGCAACAAAAAAATAACAATTCCTAGTCAAAAATATTTATGCAAGTCACATTCACCAGCCACAACACCAGATCAACATCTAATGTTAAGATAAAGAATTCATATAGGAGGCCTGAGTTACTTTAAATGATATAAAATCTCTCCCTCCCCATGTAGAATATTAAGAATGCTGTGAATTGTGTATACAGTACTATGCTTTGACAAATGTCGAAAACTTCACGAATTACTGTGAAAACTTTGTAGTTTACAATAAATCCGGCATTTTATGGAAGATGCATCTTCTTTAATATCTCTAGAAAGAAATCAGATATGTTATCCGAAACCAAACTGGATTATTTATCAGTAAGAGCAGCCCAACATCTCTTCCTCTCTCCAGAAGGACCATGCTGCCATTTAGATGAAAACAAGCCCTGAGAATGAAAGGCAGTAGATCAGAAAACAGTGGTTCAGCACAGCTATCAAAAATTACTGTGTTGCATTTAATGTTGTTAAAAACAATTCTTGATGTTTGTCATCCTCAAATGATGGAGTTTAAAATAAAGCTCTTTGAGATGAAACTAGAGAGCAGTAAAATATGGGAATGTTGTTTTCTTCTTCCTCTTGCTTTCTTTTCTTCTTGGTGATCACTGCCAGGGATCGCTCTGAGGCAGCAGAGCTGTTGTCTGCTTGCCTCTTAATAGATTTTCCGCATCCAATAATGTATTAACAACAATTTAAAAGTTAAGATCCAACTCTGATATCATGGTTAAAATACTTATATGTATGTGATGTCAGTTTATGACATCTTAGGTCACAAGACTGGCGAGTCTGTTCAGTTTGACAGAGAGGCTTAACAGCAGTCAAATACACGTTCATCTGAAAAAATTAGAATATCATGTAAAAGTTCATTTTTCCTTTGATTTTCTTCAGACAGCAAAATTTCCATATTCTCTACGTTCATCATTACAAATTCAAACAGCTCATGACATTTTTGGTTTTAATGTTGATGATTACAGCTTACAGCTTATAAAAATAAAAAAAAACACCAACTTAAAATATTAGAATATTGTGGAAAAGTCCAATTTGCAAAGGTTTCCTGAGCCTTCTCTCACTCTGGTTGAGTTCACACAACCATAATCATGGGGAAGACTGCTGATAAGTCAAGAATGCATGGAGGTTTCACTTCTTAAATTAAAAAGATTTCTGAAATGCACCTCTACACCTGTGACTGTTTTTTAAACTTATGATGCCAATTCCTTTAGAAAAGTCATCATTTTTATGTTCAACTCCATAACCACTGGGTTCAGGCTCCTAAATAACCATCAAGTGCCTTAAGTTTTGGATTTATGTAGTGAATTCTCCTCTCACAGAAATACTTTGTGAACAGTGTCGATGACGTTTTAATGAACAGATTATCTATACTTAAGCATTTTCTAATACAAGTATCTGGGTTGTTTGTTCTTTTTTAACCTTTTTAAATTTTATAAAATTACCGCAAGTCTCTTCTTAAGTTTTTGACAGCTGCTACTTAACAGCTGCTAACCTGCTGCAGGATGGATTTAAGCCTGTCGCTCTTGGATCCTGAGGAGACAGCGCTACATCCATCAACCATACATAGACGTGGTGGACCACTTAGGTTCACCCATATTAGACTGGACCTGTAGAAGTACTGCATGACAGACTTCTTTCCAAGGTCACCTCAACCTTCACTGCAGTCTCCTCTCTCTCTCTCTCTCTCTCACACACACACACACAGGTGTATATGTATATTTAGGACAAGTGAGTGTGCGGCATGAGGAAGTCATCCATCATACCCTCAACTCTGCACTGTTATGTAGGCCACACAGAGCCATGTAGGGCAGCAGCAGTTATCTGACCTGACACCATCATATTCAAACAGCATCAAACACAGTGGCTCAACATCAGCTGGAGCTGAAAACACAGCTATCCACAGCCGACGCCAAGTCACAACACAGGTCTGATTGCAGAGGGACAGGGAGTGTCTGACAGAACAGATGCTGGAAAGTTCTGTCGCAGTGCAGATTTTAGGTCTATTAAGGCGGTAAAAGCAGTTCTTCAATTCTTGCTCACAGACAGACAGGCATCAAGGCAAAAATTATACATATTATAAAATGGTAAAATGGTAAAATTTTGCCAGAAACACAGCAGGAAGGTACTTGAAGGCACTTGAAGGCACTTATTAAGGTATGGAAATAATCTGGATGAAAGAGGCACATGAAGGGTGGACTCACAGGAGGGCCAGTTACACCACACCAAAGTACTAATGTCACCCCCTTGTCTGTTCCTTGCTGGCCTGCACTCAAATTGCTCCAGGCCCAAGCAGGCCAGAGCACAGATACACAGATATGACACAGTAATGTGACAGACGCGTTTTACAAGAAGCCCGGTCTCACAGAGCCCGCCTCTTCCATCTCTGCCATGGCCAAGGAAATAAACCATGCTTTAGCGCAACACAGAGCATTTACCCTAGCCAAAAATAGTTTTTCGGGGTCAAATGTGCTTGGGTACAATGTGAGTTGCCCAGTAAGAAAAACTTGGTCGACTAAAATTGCACCAGATCATCAATTAATCGATTGGTCGTGGGACACACCAAAAAAAAACCAAACAAACAAACAAAACTAAAAAAAAAACCACTTCATGTTATTTCTACATCAAACTTATCACTGACAATATAGTCAGTGCATTTAGGTGGTAGTTAAAATTCTAAATGAATCCAAAACGAACTGCTCAGTGAACTAAAAATCTTATGATTTTTGCAGTATAACCACCTTCTGTTGTAATTAAATAATAATACTTTTTAACAAAATGTTGCCACAACGCTGACTTTTCAATGTTTTTTTGACTTTCTGGGTATTTAACCTGTAATTAATTACCCTTAAAGGCACACATAAATTATGCCTGAATAGTTATATTCATAGTTATTTTTTTATTATTATATATTTTAACACTAGATAACTGAAAAAATAAAAACACATGACATCTCCCTACTCACCCCTGCAAAAAAATGGATTCTTCCAATTGAAGTAGAACGTGTGATTGTTCGACCAATTGGATTTTGGTCGAACATGAGGTCATTGACCAATTAATCAACCAATCGACTTGAGGTTGTCAGCCCTTATAGTTTGAGACTTTTTGAATATCACAAGTTAAAACAATAAAATCTCAGTTATTCTGATTAACATTAGAAAAACAGTAAAGTAGTGTCACTTCAGAAAATCCCTAGTACCATCTCCAAACTAAAGGCCAAGTAAGTTTCATGTAACCCTAGAGGTCTGAGACAGGCCGCCAAGTGGGCGTCCCAAAATGATGAAATCCCCAGAAGACTGTTTCCTCACTCTGTCAGCACTTAGAAACTGTGGGCTGTCTTCTACAGATTTGCAGTCAAGGTTTGCAGGACGATAAGGCCGACGACTCTCTGCCCAGACAATCTGGAACAGACCGCACACAGCCAATCTCTGATCATATAGGGATATCAGGACGCCTGCAATGACTGCCATTCACCATCAGGCCCATTTACATTGCAGACTGCTGCACAGAGTCACATCTTTTGCTGGAGGCAGTGTGATGGTGTGGGGCGGCGGCTTGTCATCATTGGAGGTAATCTTAATGCAGGGAGATACTGAAATGAGGTTCTGCAACCAGTGGCAATCCCGTATCTCCACAGCCTGGGACCGAACTCTATCCTCCAAGATGACAACACTCTCCCCTACAGAGCGGGGTTATCAGGGTCTACCTCCAGAATTTGGGAGTGGAGAGGATGGAATGGCCCGCCAGCAGTCCGGACCTCAACCCCATTGAACACTTTCGGGATTAGCTTGGGCGTGCTGTTCATGGCAGAGTGACTAACACAACCACATTGGCTGTTTTGTGCATATGCTGGTTGAAGAATGGGATGCCATCCCACAACAGTGTGTGACGAGGCTGGTGACCAGCATGAGGAGCAGGAGCCAGGCTGTTGTGACAGGGTATGAGACAGTGTAAGACTCAATGGCAGACTAAGCTGTTTGACTTTGGCAGAGAAGATTTTGCTAATTTTTCATGGGTGTAACCCACATACTCAGCTCTGCTGCTCATCCCACAAATGCATGTTCCTTACAAATGTGGCACAATTAAACACAGAAATAAAAAGGCTTTCCAACAGTATAAGATTTATTGCTAAACATAAATTTCTCTACATTTTGTGCCAAGTTTATATTATTTGATTTCAATCTTTATCATAACAAAGTTTAAAATTCTGATGACACTCTACAGCATACTAAACACAACTCTAACTAAACTTGTTTTGTCTCTTTATCATTTAATTTTCAAAACCTCAGTGGGCCCACCAGCATGCCCAGTGGCACATCCTGTTACATCTTTGTTATGTTATCAATCCACAACAGTCTACACATTAATCATCAGGGCAAACAATCTCCAGATGACAACAGGAGTGGCAGGAAGAAAGAAGTCTCCCTTCCTCTTGGATTCTTGCTGCTTTGACAGTGATTGTTTAACTGACAGAGTGCAGAGAGCATTTTTATTATCCTCCTGCATCACATTTATGATGAGAAAGTCAAAGTGACACATGAAAAGCATGCGTAGGCGAATCAAAGAGAGACAAAAGAGTCCGCTGAGTATATGCTCTTCCTGTGAGTAATTATGACGGGAATGGTGCAGCAGCTATACATTTATATTCATACACACTCCATCTGATGACGTTTGCTTCCGGTTGCACTAGGACAAACACTCAAATTATAGCTGAGTTGGAACAAATTTAAGGAGAACGGCATCTCAGTGATTCTTTCCTCTTTAAAATCAAAAGTGAAAGTAAATCCTCTCTGACAGTGTTACAAGATGTGCAGGCCAGTCAGCATCTCTGCTCTGACTAATTAGGTTATCTGAGAAGGTTAACTGCTAATGCAGACACTGGTTGCCACGGTTACGCTGATAAATCAATGGACCAGTGGACCATAAACACAAACAGAGACACATACAAAGCCCCACTCTTTAAGCTCCATTTGTTTTTTGTCTCCCAACTTTAGAAAAAGACAAAAATCCTCTCTGTGACTCCTCTTTTGATACATTTCCTTTCGGTTCACTCTCATAATTTGTTTAAAACCTTGTAAACAAACAGATTTTATTCTTCTCCTCTTTTATTACCCAAGGGTGTTGGCCAAAATGCAACAAGCTTCATACACTCATCTTTTCATTTTCCACTCAGAAATTCTCTAAATAAACAGACTGAGAATCCATTTGAGGTTACATTTGTCATAATCATTGTTAATCCAGTTGTCGCTCTGCCAACAGGCTGCTATGTCTCTATCAGGCTTTAATTCAGCTTCAGTCTCCAAATAGCAAACATTTTTAAGGGAACTGCTGGTTAAAGTGGAGTAGAACTTAGAGGAAGAAATTAAATGTCAAATATTCAGTTAAAAAATACATGCGGGACTAAAACTTGAGAAACTTGAGAACTTCAACTTGACATGTAAATCTGCTATAATGACTGCTCTTACTACTACAGAGACTTCAAGAGAGTAAAATAAACAACTAGTGCAAGAAGATTAAGGAAAAAGAAAAAGTAAGAAGTAAAAGTAAATGGATGGATACATTTTGGGCATTCTTAACACGAGCAAATACTCAGGAGTTTTTCCACAAAAGGAAGGGAAAAAATATCAAATCTTCATGAAACAGAAAATTAAAGTGGCCAGACAAGCTGGAAAAATGTCTCCAATAATAAAGAATTAATGTGTTTTCATAAAGGAGCTAAAACTACCACCTGGGGGTTACATAACTCCATGAGGTATACAACTGACTGACAGTGAAAGTGCAGGGGTGGGTAAAGAAAGAGGGCTTGGATGGGTTTTGTGGGTGTACGTGGTTGAAAGGAAGTATTTAGTAATAAACTTTCAATTACTGAGCCAGTTAAGAGTATAGAGGTCAAACAGAAAACAAGCAAGGGATAAACATGAGGCCCAGTGACTTTTACCCACATGTGGCCTCCAAAATACAATCAAACCATCCTTGATCCAGAGAGGGCATTTGTGCAAACTTAAAGAAAAACCTTAAAGCTTTCTTCAGATATCAAATTCCCTATAACGGGAGTACATGAGGCCCAGTAACACTGACCTTTGACTATGAGTTCTAAAATGTATCAGTTTGTCTTTGATTCACAGTGGATGTTTGCAAAGTTTGAAGATTTTCCCTTAGAGCATAATTTGGACATCACATTCACAAGCAAAGGAGAATCAGTAGGCCCAGTAACCTTGACTTTTCACCTGTGACCTCCAATATCTAAACAGAAGGGGCTCAAACTGAGTGCAAAGTGATCATAATTCAGCAGTTATGTATTATTCCTGAAAATAAGAAACAATACTGCTGACATCGAGAAATAAACTAATCGGGAAGCGAACCCTGGTCTGCTGAGTGACACCTATTCCATCTATGAGCCACCAGATAATAAGCTGTCTAGTTTTTCAACAAACTAAAGATGACACATGACGTGGCTGAAAAAAAATACTACACATATGTGTATCAACCAACAGAACATCTGGTGCAGCACATACAAAATACATGTTTAATCAAGAGTAAGACTTAATGAAGCATAAATGATTCAGTCAAACTGATACTAAAACAATAGTCCACTGGTTTCCTTCTTAAATTGACATGAAACGAACAACTTCCAGAGCATCTGGAGTGACTGAGCAGTCACTCAAAAACTCATTGGCCAATAGTTATACACCCCAGAAAAGCCCGCCCACATGTGACACTTGTGTCTGAATGCAAGCAAAAACTCAAGAAAGGCAAACAAAGGATCAAGCTGCGTAACTGCAAAATAAAGGAGTGAGAGTTGTTTGCAACTTTGAAATTGTACTCTTGATGTGAACTTTTTTTTTTTGCTTGTATCACTTTTTGGGTTTTCAAATGGCTATGTTTGTTTGAAACTGGAGAAGTTTTGTTGAATCTTTCTGACACTAACGTCATTCCATACTAACAGGGATTGTTGTTCTTAATCTGATTATTTTTTTTTATCCTGTGCCTCAAGTCAAACTGCTACCACCACTTTACAGTGGAGTATGGATGTTTTGAGTTCTTTTTTTTCATTTTTGTTTTAATATAGTCAAGCTAATTACAGCACTTCTAGGTGGGATTGTCATATTTAAAATTCATTGATTTAATTCATTTGATACTGTGACTGCTGAAGCTGTTTACACCACCTTTAAGTGGCACTGAGGTAATTTGAATTATTATTTTTTTAACTAATGGGTTGGGTTTTTTGTGACTGCTCCGGTCTGTCAGCCGTTTTGACAATTTTTAGTGGATTTTTGATTCTTGTCTGATTTAATTCAAACATTGCTCTAAGTAAATATGTAACTTTATTTTTGACTAATCATTAAAGTAAATCAGAGCTCTCACCCCAATTTCCAATTCTATCTACTTTCCTCCTTTATCAATAAAGGCACAAAAAAACCCAAATAAATCTTAAATTAATAGTTCTAATATTTAAACAACCTTAGCTGTAGCAGTTATAATTTTTTGTAAACGAAAACCATTGAAACTCTAATGTAGGCAAACATGAGTATCAGATTGTGACTCGTAATCGGTAGATACTCAATATTAAAAAAACAAACAAACAAACAAACAAAAAAAAAAAAAAACGATTGGGATCAGAGGCCAAAAGTGCTGATCTGGACAACTCAAAAAATGTCCAGGTGCTGGTTTATCTCAGTAGGTAAAGCAGGCACCTATAAACAGAGTCTATAGTCCTTTACGCACTGGTTGATTCCTGGTACTTCCCCCCACTCTCTCTCCCCCTATTTCCTGTCTCTATTCAGCTGTCCTATCTCAATAAGGGTTCAAAAGAAAATAATAATAATAACCTTAAAAAAAAGTGTTCGTAAAATGTCACATTCACAAGCAAGTGATAAACATGAGGCAAAATTGACTTGGCCTTTGACCTTTAACCTTCATCTTTGAGACAAGTGGACATTTGTTTGAAATGTGAAGTATCCTCAAGTGTATCCTTAAAAAAAATCACATTCTCAAGAATGACCTGGATGGACCAATGTATGGACAAACTGAAAACATTGCAGCCATGGAGGGATATCCACAAACTTCTTCTTAATCCTCAGGGTTTCACTAAATGAATCTTCTCATCCACACGACTTTGTTTTCTTTCTAAAAGATTTAGTTTTCATCCATGTAAGCAAGGTTGTATAATCCTCTTATTGTTATTTGTTGTATTTGTCTGTACTTATTTAACACATGTGGAAAGATAAATTCAACAGCAGGCAATTTTGTCACAGCACAGATATAAGCTTGGATGTAGGACTGTAACTTGTCACGGAGAGTTGTGACGGACAATCTGGGTCATTCAGCTGTCTACTGTATTAATTCCAGTTAGATATTACTATTACTCTGTACAGTTCAAACAGTCTTTCTGCAACAGACATAAACATTCAGACAGGTTTATATAACAGCAGATGTTCTTTATAACTTTACATGTATCTGAATATTACAGTTCATCACTTTGTAGGCGCCATGGTGCTTTAGGTGACACAATGCTGTAGACAGGCATACAGCTGCAGCAGACTGAGGCCCTGCAGCTCGGTGAGCGGTGGTGACTAAGCTCTGGCAGTCTGCTCCGTCTCTGTCCTTCCATCAGAGGACAAACTGTGATGCAGCCTGGAAACAAAATCCACAGCTGTGTCATCAAAAGCATGAGAGGTAGGATGCACCACACGCGCTTACAACAATAAACCAATCAGGAGAGAAGATGACAACACAAAAATAAGAGCTAGTAGCTGATTCTGATCCCTGGTTCTGGTCATTAAAAACAACAACATCATCCCTTTGTAGCTGTGCTAATGACTCACACTGTCACCAGAAAGTTGCAGTATTTCGCACATACCACCAGACACTGTAGTCCCAGGACAACCATCATCTAAGAAATGGTAAGGACAGGACACAAGAGAGGAAGACTTGAAGCAGGCTGCCTGGACAACATCAAAAATGTCATTGACAAAAGTGTTAAGGAGAACTCTGGCTGAGGACTAGACACAACAGTGCAGCAACATTCAAACAACACCTGCATTTAGTTTGTGTACGCTTCCTGACTACAGACAGACTAGGACTAACATTTTATTTGGTGTATTATTGTGATTATGCATCAATATTGTTGTACTTGTTATGGATGTCATATCCAAGTTTAAAGTTCTAGTATTGTTAAAGCCACAGTTCACACGAACATCATATGAATAGGACTCAATGTGGCTGAGATCTGTTTCTGGAATTCTAGTGCATAGTGTGGTTCCTGTTTATGCCTTATTTTCCCTGTAATAGATGCAACAGTGCTTCACATCAGGCAAATCCATGCATCCATGTATCCATTCATCCATCCATGCATGCATGCATCCATCTATGCATGCACAAATCTATCTATGCAGCATGCATCCATCTATGCATGCACTAATCTATCTATGCAGCATGCATCCATTCATCTACGTATGCATGCATCCATCCATCCATGCATCCATCAATCTATGCATGCATGCATCTATGCATGCATCCATCCATCTATGCATACACTAATCTATCTATGCAGCATGCATCCATCCATCTACGTATGCATGCATCCATCTATCCATGCACGCGTGCATCCATCTATCTATGCATGCATGCATGCATCCATTTATGCATGCATCCATCCATCTATGCGAAATGCATCCATCCATCTTTGCATGCATCCATCCATCTATGCATGCATCCATCTAGCTATGCAGAACGCATCCATCCATCCATGCATCTTCCTTTGCTTATCTGAGGTCGGGTCACCATGGCAAAAGGCGAAGTAAGTCAACCTAGACACCCAGTGACATTTTCCAGTTCCTCATGAGGGATTCCAAGGCATTCCTAGGATCGTTAGGACATGTAATCCCTCCAGTGAGTTATAGTTCTACCTCTGGGTCTCCTTCAAGTCAGACATGGCAGGAAGACCTCTAAATATAGACGACGACGAGGCATCCTGAAAAGAAGCCTGAACCACCTCAACTGGCTCCTTTCAATATGAAGGAGCAGCAGCTCTACTTTGAGATCCCTCTGGATGTCCAAGCTCCTCGCCCCATCTCTAAGGCTGCATCCGAACACCCTCCTGAGGAATCTCATTTCAACTGCTTGTACCCACAGTCTCATTCTTTCGGTCATTACCCAGACTTAATGACCAGAGGTGAGGGTTGGGACCAGTGAATGGAAAGGGTTGTGTCCTGGCTCAGCTCCCTTATCACAACAGCACGGTACAGCACCTGCAAAACTGCTGAAGCTGCACCAATCCTCCTGTCAATCTCACGGTCCATTCTACCCTCACTCATGAGCAAGACCTCGACATACTTGAACTCCTTCACTTAGTACAAGGACTCACTCCCTACCCGGAGGGAGCAATCCACCATTTTCCACCAGAGGATCATGGCTTGGGACTTGGAGGTGCTGACCCTCATCCCAGCCACCCCCCTACTTTGATAAACAAATTTACATTTAACAGCGTGCATCCCTAGTACTGCTCCGTCCTCCTGATGGCCCTTGTCCAGGCTAATGCCAGTCCCATGCCCCATCTCCAGATATCTTCCCAGCTAACCCCTCAACTAGGCACCCAGGGTCTGGTTCAACCCACTGGATACCAGGCATCCGGCTAGATCAGATACTTTTTCAGTATTTCCTAAAGCATCACATTAACAGGGACAAGGTTCTCATTTTTAAATATGGAACTTTTATTATGCTTTTATGTGGCTGTATGTGTGTGAATGTTAATATGTTGCTGAGCTTTTATCCAAAGGTAATTTTCTGTCACTATGTGACAGATAATACAGAGTTCCTGAATCTTAAGCTGAACTTATTTTTGGCTTTATTTACCAAGCTGTCAAAGGTTAGCTTAATGAGAATCAGTGAGGGATCTGAAAGGATTGTAAGTAGAAGGCAAACTGAAATGTAATTTGACCAAACACTCTAATCCTCATAGGGAACTGCTAAGCTCTTATACATTGATTCCACCTTCTCAAGTGCCAGCAGTAAGCTTATGATCAGACACACAGGTGATACACATTAAATATGATCCAGATTAAATAGGAAGAAAAAAATCAATGCTAAAAAACAAGCAGTGAAAAATTTAAACCACCAAATATAGACTGAAGTTACTTTTTGATAAAAAATCAGTATGGCTGCCACTAAAGGTTACTGTCAAAAATACACGACTGTCTCACACTTCAAACTCTATTGAGGCTTTAAGCTGGCTGAGATAAAACCATTCAGTCAGTTTCCGGGGCCTCTCTGCTCCGTCATGTGAGAGAATATCCAACACACACAGGCACACACAGACACAGATGACAAAAGAGTGAGGGAATAAAAGGCTGAAAGCGGAGGAATGTGTCAGCAGTGGGAGCGGATGAGATCAGACTTCCAGAGCTGGCTCAGAGAAAGAGAGAGGGCGAGCGAGCATGGTGTGAATGGACAAAACAGAGAGCGAGAGAGGGTGGGGGACAAATAGACCAGAGGAAAAACTGAGACATTTCCATCTGTTATTAACATCTGATCTGTAACTGGACCTCTTCAGGAAATCAGAAAAGACTGCAGTCACCTGTAAAGACTTTTGAGGAAAAAAAATCAGTGAAATTGATTTGGAATCACACTTCACAAGTAAATGCTATTTAATATGAGGAGCTGAGGCAAGAGAAAGTCTGAGAGATGATTCTTATGGAAGAGATTTCAACAATGAACATTTTTTTAATCTAGCAACATCATCAGTTAAAATTTGATGGGCCAAATACTTCGATTTAGGAATGCATGTTGACTGTCTACTTTTTTATGCAAACAAGCTGTTCCTCAGAAAAAGAGTTGGCTAACAAGAAAAAACAGACAATAAGGCAACTGGCCTATCGCCACATGGTCTCTCAATGACACCCTCTTTAAGGAAAGTAATACAAACAAAAAGGAAATCTGGATCTTCAAACATTAAAAAATGTATTTTGTTAGGGAACGCTGCATATGAAAACATACTGATTGACCTTATTGGATCATTAGCATCTTTTACATGTATGCTGGGACCAGGCCAGGTTGGGCTCAAGGGGAGTCAAAGACAACAAACATGCCTTCATGACTATGTTTAACCCTAGATTTTAGCTTTTTTTTGTTGTTTATTTTCTTAATTTTACTTCTTGTTTTTCCACTGGAGAACAACGTTCCTTCGTGCAGTTTCACTGCAAAAATTCCAAGACATGCCGTCTAGATGGACATGATTTCTGAATCAAGAAGTCTTCTACAAAGAATCACTATTAATGACTGTTTTCTTTAAGTGCAGGTTTTTGCAAAAATGAGGGGGAAAAGTTGATAAAAGTGGCGCTGCCGACAGGCTCTACACTGCAAGAAGAGCACAGTGAAATACTGCGGTGGATGATGAGTGAGGCAGAGAGAGAATAGTGGGCAATTATGCACAGGTGGAAGAAAAGAAGCTAATACCTGAGGCGCAAATAGTCTAGCGATTAGGCTGTGCCACATGTACGCAGGCAGCCTAGGTTCAAGTCTGGCCTGTGGCTCCTGTCCTGCATGTCTCCCCCCTATAATCTCATCCCTGTTTCTGACTCTATCCACTGTCCTCCACTCTAAATAAAGGCAATCTGCAAAAGTAAAAAGACAATGTTTAGCTATCAAGGACCGACACCACTGTGGATTCACTTTAACATCTCAACAGGGATGCTTCAAACTTTTACATGGTGCTTTAGCCACTTCTATAAAAGACTGTCATCTTACAGTGACAGGTCTAATGATGTTTAATGCCCACAACAAACTTAATAGTTCCAGTTAGCCACTTCTTAGCAACCACCTTAATTTAAGATATGAAAAAGCTTCAAAATACACAAGCAGGGCACTTCCAGATGTATTTTTAGTAGAAGAACATGTTAAAACCTCTTGTGCTCACCATAAGCCTCTAACTAAAACCTCATTCAAAAATCCCAGTCCTCCAGATGAGAGATACAGGCACGCTAAAATGAAAAGATTCATCACCGCACCAATTAGAGAGCGATGCAATCTAGTCAAGTCAACCTGACTTCATATGTAGGGCTCCCTTTTAAAGCATCTTTGTTCTTCAAAGATTAGCTTCTACAGTTTCCATTTTCGGAGTGATTATTTTGTAATTGTTTAAAATTCGTAACAGATGGCCTGTGTAAATTCTCTTTTGTTTGAATCATCCTCTTTTTCTTCTGTTTTCTGTCCACTTTTATCACAATCCCTCTCTTTCCCTTCTTGCCAAAAATGACCCCACATTTTTAAATGTGTTTCCACATAGAAAGCATAGTAAAGTATGATGGTGGCCTACTTCTGCTGCTCTTAATCTCTTGTTACACTCCTTCTTAGTCAGTGTCAACCAGCTGCTTACACAAAATAAAGCCTCCATCATGGCCGCCGCTGGTGCAAGCGAGTAATTATCCAAAAACAGTTTTATAACCTGAATCAGTCCGGTAGCCTGATAGAGTGGAGCCCCGTTACACACAAGTGTAGGTGATTAATTAGTCTGTGAAAGCTTTACTGTGTGTGACTGACTGAATTATCATCCCTCAGCAGCTCGTTGACCTTAGACCCTGCGTTCCTTTCACCTCCCAGTGCAGTCTGGGAAATGACTCTGTCAGTTAACTGTTGACCCTCTTGTGAGGACAGGAGCAGAGTTTAAGTTTTCCTCTGACATTTGTTTTGTAACTTCTGTAGAGCAGTGTGAATAAATGCAGTGTATACAGTAATACAGTGGTGTAAGGGTTGTTTTTAACAAACTCACTGCTCATTCAGACTGTGAAGCACTCTGGATATTTTTCCATCAGACATACATTTCCAGTAATTGTTGGGCTTTCATAAACACACATGCACCTTCATAAACAATGATACACACATTCCTTCCTCTACTAATAAATGCAGGTTGTTTGATTTCTGCTGCTCCTTTGTGTTTGTGTCACTTTGGTTTTTCCTGAAACTTTGCAGACACTGTTTTGTGAATCTTCTTCATCTCAACACTCCTCATCACTTCGAACTGACCTGAGCTGAACCGAGCCGGGCCAAAACAAACCAAACTGACTCAGACGGATCTGTGGAGCCGAAGCAAAGCAAACCTAGGCGTTATACTTCACTCGGCACAGAGGCTGCTCCCCATCAATAAGTCATGTGGTCACATTAGCTCACTCAGGCGAGTTGTTTTCTTCAGAGCACAGATTCAGCTGAGACAAAGGGAGGGAACCTGACTGAGAGCAGAAATACTTGTCATTAGATAAAACATACAAATTCATTTATTTTATTAACTTTAGGCCCAGTTGCTCTAAATTTAAATGTATTTAAAGATTGAAAAGAAGATCATCAAAACTATCCTCTAGTTTGGATGTAACAATTAAGGATGTGTTCATCATTTGAATGGTTGACTAAATGGCTTCACCCACATTAGTCAACATCAGAAGTATTAGTCATTTAAAAAAAGCCTAAATATTTTCCGGTTGAAAAAAATAGATGCCAGTCAAATATAGACTCAAACTGCAAAGTATCCCCCTGCAACTCGTCAGCTCTGCAGACTGGCTTTAGCCCCCGTCAGGGGGCATTCTCTCCTGGCTCTACCTTCCAGATGTAAACAAATATTGAACAATGACAGTATCTTAGATTAGTTGCACAGTTTTGCAGTATTTTGGTCTACAAGATTGAGAGAAGTGTAAGCTGTGTCAGCTTAAACATGCAAATCAACAAGAGCAATGTGAAACCACATCCAGCACAGGCATGTGGATGCTAACCTGCAGGGATGACCAAAGACTGGCTGTACTGTAAACATCAGCCACACTGGTAAACCTATTATACATCATTTCCCTGAGTCTTACATTTAGACTAGTCAGTTTGTCTGAATATAAATGTCCATTTCACCAATAAGAAATGGATTCACCTAATAATAACATAATGCATATAAATTAGTAATACTGGGTTTATTTTTTTATTTTTTTTAAATTTTAGCATAAATGAGGTTAAGGTCAATTCATGAATTCATTTCATTTTAATAAAAATGCAAAATATGTCTGACATTTCATTCAATTAAAGTTTCTTTAAATTTTATGTTGTCTAGTTATTCATAAAACTATAAAGACTTTTCTACATAAACAAACACCAATAATATTTTACAACAGACACTTTCAAGGAATATTGCTTGTTTTTTTTTTTATATGATTCTTTTTTGTAAAGCAGTCTGACTGTATCACAAGGTATTGTTTCTTAAACTTAAAAAAAAAACAGAAGAAGAACGCTGACAAATATGGAGAGAAAAACTCTGATTGTTAGAAATGATAAAAACTGCTTACAAAACTTATTTCACAAGTTGGCCCTGCATGCTGCAGAAATGACTAAGGATATTCCCTACAGGTGTGTTACATACTGCCATGGTTAAACCCCTGAAGAGAAGTACTCTATAGGCATCAGTACCTGATAACTACACACCAGTATCCAATCCACAGTCTTAAGTCAAATTTTTGAAAAGCACTGGTTTTAACCAGTGAACTGATTTTATTAAGCAACCAGCATCCATCCATCCATCCATCCATCCATCCATCCATCCACCCACCTTCTACACTGCTTATCCTGTTCGGGGTCATGAGGGGATGGAGACCATCCCAGCTGTCACTGGGTGAGAGGTGGGGTCTACCCTGGACTGGTCACCAGTCAGTCGCAGGACTGACATATACAAACAGGCACATTCACACTCACACCTACAACCAATTTAGAGTTGCCAATAAAGCTAATGACCATGAAAAAGAGAAAGGACTCTTCCTGAAATAGCACTAACCCTGCACCACCATGCAGCCTTAATGCCAACATTATTTATCATTTACCACTCTATCAAATTACAGCGTAAGGACAGCACTATTGTTTATGAGCTCAGGTCAAACAAGGATTTAGTGTTACTGGACCTGAGTGCAGCCTTTGATACAAAATTCAACATAATTCATTTAGATAGAATACACTTTAAATGTTACCACTAGAAAATGACACCAGGAGGCATGAGGTTTTCTTTTATTTATTTATTTTGTGTGTAAAGCACTTTGTGCTACATTGTTTTGTATGAAAACTGCTTTATAAATAAAGCTTCACTGATTGATTGACTGACTGACTCTAAACAAAGCAAGAATCAATGTTTAACCTTCTATTCAAATGTAAAACATCTGTAATAACTGGCTTGAAAACGTTCAATCACATGAGATCTATTGTAATTGAAGCTGAATGTTCAAATCTCTCCATCATTCGATGTTTGTTTTCTTTGTTATTTAATTGTATGATGCTCTAACACTAACATGATTTATTATTTAATAACTCAATGTAAAAAACTGTAAATTATTCAGAGTTGCTCATTCAGTGGATTTATGCACAATCTCTCTGCATCAGAGAGTCTCCTCTTCATTTAACTTTAGATCAGGTAGCAACCTTCAGTGTTTAAAGATGATGCAAACCTATAAGTGCAAAAAAACTGCAATTCCATGAATGTCCACTTGAGACAGACTGCAAAAGCTCTAGGAGTCCTACAGAGATCTGTATTACCAGACCTGTTTTCAATGGAGACATAAACATGTTTATAGCCGGGTTAGAAAAACAACTGAGGCCTGAATAGCTAATTTCCTCATTGGCATGCACTGTACAGGGGATGAATTACTTTTCTGGCTCATCTATTTTGATTTCTGAAGGTTGGGACAATGTTATGATGCCATTTAGCAGATGCTTTTGTCCAAAGTGACATCCACCTAAGAGTAAGTATAACAAAAGAAAAGATGTAGACAGGAGGAAGCATCAGTAGGTGCCACAAAGTGCTTCAAGTCTGATCAGACCTAGGTGCTGCCATGCAATGCTAGAGGGAATGCACATGGTGCATAGATGCAGCTTTTTCCCATAATATTATCAAACTCAGCAATGAGACAACAAGCCATCACATGAGAGCTCTTATCATCATTAATAAGATGTTGTAGTTTATTATGAAGGCTTCATTAAAAGGGGCTTCTTTTCTTGGCTTTTCCCATGATGTCACACAAGGAAGCAGTGTGTTTTAGGTGTGCATTAAAATACACCCACAACTGTGCCTACAATAAACTCAAATGTTGTCAATTAACCTATCAGACGCTTCCAAAACCATAACGTCATCAACTGGGCTTTCCAAAATGGCTTAAAGGAATAGTAGTAAGTATTTGAATTAGTTTGTTGTTGGTGAGAAAAGCCAGATGACTAAAGAAGCATGTCTGTCTCAGCTGTGAGGGATATTTTTCTCATTAATCTTTAAAATTCTACATTCCATGATCAATCAAGAAGAGAAGTTTAAATTCATAAAATTAAATAAATATTGAATGGCAGTCAAATTTTGTGTCTTTATATTCTATCACGAAGGAGATTCCTAATGAATGTGACGCTTACATTAAATTCCATTTTATCAATACAGTGGAGGCTGCAGCAGACGACATGAGAGCCGTGCCGTGTTATGTGTAGAGTATTTTTGTAGATCCATATTTGATAACTTCATCATGAATTAATTATGGGTTCATGTTAGAGTGTTCATGCATGTTTGCATGCTGATGTGTGCAGCAGAGTCACGTGCACAATTACATCACCTGGTCACGTTATTATTTAAGTCCACCATACCGCTGAGGCCGTAACTGTTACACACATACATTTACACACACATACACACACTATGGTTTACACGCCATCATGTACTTACAGCTCAGGAGCCACTTAGCACTTATGAACACACACATGGAGCACTGGGAAGCATTCAGCTGCCGTACAGTCTATCAATTATCAATGAGTGCTCTGAGTGCTGAGTGCGTGTCGTCCATCAGAAACAGACGAGCACACACGCCATCCTTTGTTCAACCAGGAAATGGAGATGTCAGTGTTGCATCAGCCTTGGACCACATACACACAGTCTGATAGTTTATGGCAGCCCATAAAAACCAGTGATGATTTCCACTCCTGTCTCATAACACTCCAGTGTGTGTCAGGAAACACACACAGAGGAGGTGAGGCAGAACAGGGTCTGTAGTGACTCTAGAGAGGGAGGGGGGATAAAAGGCTTTGGAGGAGTATCACAGGAGAAGAGAAAGAAGCAAATGTTGTGTAACAGCTTTAATGCAACAGCTCCCTCCTCTATTTTTCTCTACTATTCAAGTGTCCAAATTCTAACATTCAATTCATACAGTCCTTAGTGTCCTTAAAATCCCCACTCTGAAACCTTCAAACAGGCACTGCTTTAAAAGAGTTAATGCATTGGTAAAAGCCTCCTTAATTATTATTCTCCATTTTAAATTTAATCTCAGAACAAACCGTATGTTGATGACTTTTGTGGAAAATTTATCTGTTACTACTACAAAAAAAAAAAAAAAATCTGTGTTAATGTCCTAAACAAGAGCATATTTATTCAAATGAGGATTAAAGTTAACAATTAATCCCTATCACAGATTGCAGAGATGTAATGTTATGCTTCATTTCAAACATCAGAAAATCTACACTGAACCTAAAGCGTGTATAAACCCTTAGAATAGGGTCTGATGGTGGCAAAAATCATAATCAGGATCATGTTTAATTGATATTGAGATTACCATTATCAAACAGGATTTCCTGTTGGTTTTGGAACACCTGCATTTGTGTGATTTTCAGACGATTACACAAATTTGTCATTTTTCTTTGAGGACCAGCCAAAACTATGTAAAAAAAATCTGCTAGCTTGTTTTCATGTTTTTGGAAAGCTACAATCATATTTGAAAGTGATCTTGATGAATTACCCAGCACTACCCCAGAACACTTTTTTTAGGATGACGACTCTAAGTTCATGGAGATTTATTGAGTCATTATTATTGCCTGGGTTCAAATCCAGCTTGTGGCCCTTTGCTGCATGTCTCTCCCCACTCTCTTGACATTTCCAACTCTATCCACTGTACTCCTCTGTCAAATAGAGGCACAAAAAGCCCAAAAATAAATCTTCAAAAAAAAGAAAAACAAAAATGCACAGCCTTAATTCTCAGAGTGGCAGTTTCTCAGGTGAGCAAAAGCAACTTAAAAAAAGAGATGAATCGTTTAAGCATGAGTCCAGTGTAGTTCAGGGTATACACAGGTATACAGAGTATACCCCCTTTTTTTGTCACCATGGAGTATTTCCACTTTAAAATGAAGAGTAAGGGTGTATTCACACCTGGCTCGTTTGGGGCAGTTGTTCCGAAACAGTGAGCGGCCCCCCAAAGTCCGGTTTGTTTGGACATATGTGAACACAGCAATCGCACTCAGATGAGGGACAAAACGAGCGGGCCGAGATAGCCAAAATAGGGTGGTCTCGGCTCGCTTCCATTCGAGCCCTGTAGGGGTTCCTTTGCAGTGAGAACACAATCACCTCAGAAACCGGCACATCTGACTCATAACTGTAGTACACACTGTAGTCATGGGGACAGTAATGTGCCCGGTTGCCAACCGTTCAGTTAAAACAATAGAAGAAGAAGGAGTAGAAGAATCAGCAACAGCAGAAGAAGAAGAGAAGGCGGCAAAACAACAGATCTATCTGAGCGAAATGAGTCGTGGCTCCGTGAGCGGCATGTCTTCGTTTTAACAAGTGCATCAGCACATTATTTTTCAGACACAGTGTTGACTGTCGAAAAAAATGCATGTTTTGTTGATTTAGCGAACACTGGTACATTAGCCAGATGAACGCTACAAAAAAACACTAGCCACACACGCTGCTGATACTCCATTGCTGTTGTTTTTCCCTGTGGAAAGCGGTTAAGAACCTGAATGAATGAATGAAGATAAGACCCCCCCCTCCCCTTCCGAGTAAGATTTCTGACCAATGAGAGACGAATTGGAGCGCACGTGGCATTTGTTTACAACTTTGGAGACTTTTGCCGTGTGAACACAAATGAACCAAGTGACTACTGAAACAAATGTACCGGTTTTGCCCCTGAATCGGAACAAAGCAAACGAGCCACAGATGTAAATACACCCTAAGAGTGCATTCACACTAGAGCTGTTTGGTCTGCTTTGAACGAACTCTAGTCCATTTTCTCAGATAGTCCGGTTCCTTTGGATTGGTATGAAAGCTCATTCAGATTCTGGTGCAGACCAAACAAGCAGACTCTGGTCCGCTTGAAAACCGGGTCTCGGTGCACTTCCAGGTGAAAACTGGATCTTGGTGCACTTCCAAACGAACCCTGGTGTGGTTTGTTTGAGGTGTGAAAGCAAAGCGGACCAACTTGTGAACCAAAGGCATAAGGTGGCAAAAAACGTAATAATTGACAGATTTATATATGTGATTTAATACACTCAAATACATGTCAGTACCTCACTCTGCGTCTGTGTAGCCATAGCAACACATCAGTCTCTCGCTCATATGTTGGCTCACCTTTTTCTTTGGTACCGATTCATTCGTCTCATTTTAAGAGCAATATATTGGATACCCCAAAACAAAAGCAGAAATCCCAAGACAGCATAAATTTGGTATTTTTTCATTGTTAATGTGGAGAAAAAAGACCGGCAGAAGGAGATGGACTTCAAGTTTTGTCTTCTTCTATGGCTCCTTTTCTTCTTCACCACTCATTGTTTGAAACAACAGCACCACAGTCCTATGGTTTGGTTCATTTGACCAAGGGCAATCTGAATGCGGACCAAACCATAGGAAATTGCAACATCGTTGCAATTTCCATTCCAAAACGGACCAAGTCCCCAAGACTACCAGGTGGGAAATAATATCCACTTCTAATGAGTATATATAAATTGAGAGTATACCCACTTCTGCACCCAGCACTACTATCCTGAATGAGCACAGGAAAATTTGAGCATGCAGGATTTGAGAGCAAACAGGCATTTTGAGGATATGCAGAGAAAATCTAGGAAGCTGTTTTGAGCTCAAAGACAGGTTTTAAAGGAAAGCTTGAAGAAAATTCAGAGCCCAAAATCAGTAAGTCATGATCTCAAAACAGTGAAATGCATTCTTGAGCTTTGCCACAATAATAACTCCATAGATTTAGGATGATGTCGATCAGGTCCAAATCTTTACATTTAAGCCCATGATATTCAATCGCTTAAATGTGCATAGTGACAGATATCTACAGGCTGCTGCTGCACCTACATGTTTTTTTTCTTACTGGCTAATCTGGTTCTAATATGTGGTGCCATCTGTCGTCACCACAGATCTCACCAGTAACTGCCCACTTCTCCCATGACCATTAACACCCTACTTGTGGCTTCGGCAGGAGTAGCCGATAGCAAAAATGTATAGGTTATGGCTATCTCCACCAATCAGATATACCACTGTGGTACTCTCCAAATGCAAATTCAACATCTTTTTAACAACAAAGTTGGTAACTTATGAACTTCTCACACTCATGTAGCTTTTACTAGGTCTATCTTAGATGGTTATGGTGCTATATGGTTGATAATTAAATCCATTAAAGTAGCATAGACTGTGGTGTTGTGGTTGATGGGGACAGTACCCTCTCAGTAGTCCATGATGTTAAAGGTTTTATTTAATGCAGGGAGAAATGCACCTCAGCAAAAACTCTGGGGTTTAGTTACTCTTGAATACACATGATCACTTGACATGTCAGCTCCAGTCATCAGTGTGAATGAGTATGAATGGGTCAAACTGACCTACAGTATAAAAGCACTTTGAGTGGTCAGACAAAAAAATGCCATACAAACTCAGGTCTACTAGATGTCCTTAAGTTATAAATGCATAATCCAACCCTGTTCTTCTGTATTTTTTTCATTAACATCTGTCTCTTTAATGAGAGATGACAGAATTTGTCAAAGGTAAACACAACCTAACACAACCACTGGTTGTGTTTCCATCTGATGTGTTTAAAGGTTGGTGTATAAACCACATCCACTAATGACATTAGCATGTTCACATAGAGAGGAAAGGAAGAACCTGTGACTCAGTCTGTGTGTGTGGTGTAGCTGTGAGCCTCACTCCAGATGGATGGTGTGATGAGGTAAATGAGTAGGAGGATGCAGGCGAGATGGAGAGTATGCATCTAGAGTCATTCACTTTAAAATCCATTATTTCATTTAACACAGGAAGAAAATTAAATTTATGTCAGGCAGACAACACAGGATGTCTGTGGAGTAATTCACTGTTAGTTTAAAACACGATTTTGACTGATGGTCATTTAAAAGTAACCTTACATTTGAATATGCCAAATCCCTTTTAGCATACTATAAAACATAAGCAGGTCATTCGACTTGCTAAAAGCAAGTCAAATGACCTTGCTAAAAGCCTGCTAAAAATCAGATGTGGTAATTCTGTCAATGATGTTATGTGGGTAAATTTGTTGCACTCCCACATTTGCTGAAAAAATCTGCACATTTCTCATTCTGACAATGTAACTACTGTCAGATATACACTATATGGACACTCTAATCCAACATGACTGAGCCCCAGTGCACAAAGCAAGGACTTTAAAGACTAGGGCTGGGACGATTCACTTTTCTCCCGATTCGATTTTTTACGATTTTTTATGTGCCGATTCGATTTTAATTGCGATTCTACAATATTGCTGATTTTTGCAATCTTCGGTCAGCTTTTTAAACACCAGTGAAAAAGATGAATGATAATGATGCCCACAGACTATATCAGGAAAAATACACATCACATGTGTATAACGATACATCTAGAGAATACAAAATAGTTATAAAATGGTCAAGTATGGGATTTCTCAGTTTATTCACAACAATTTAGTATCAATTTCACAGAATTTGAGTAGAGACCAGCGGTAGCTTTAACGGGCGTGTTTGTTGACGTTAGCCGTTAGCTGTAGCGCTAATGCGATGATGCCTAACTTGTAGATTCGTTGTGTTGTCTCAGTATTTTACTCTGGTGTGGCATATCTTGCAAACGACTGTCTAACTCCTGTCTAAGTTTGTGCTGTCTTTAATGTTTTGGAAGCCAAAAAAGTCCACACATCCACTATGAATGCAGCAGAAGTAGCTCTGCTGGGTAGGTACAAGCAACCGGCTCACGCAGACTGGAAGTCTCGTGTGATCTCGTTGTCACAAGAGAGAAGAGGCAAGAGTCAACTGACAGCTAGCGATGCCTGCCGCCAACTAGCGGTCAGGGGGTGAAATTACACCACAAACTACCGCACCAACAAAGTGAATAATTAGCTAATTAATTAAATATCGATACTGCATTTTAAAATATCGATACAATATCACGCCAGGAAGTATCGCGATATTTCAGTGTATCGATTTTTTGTCCCACCCTTAATAAAGACATGGTTTGATGAGTTTAGTGGGGAAGAATTTCACTGCACAAAGCCCTGACCTCAACCCCACTGAGCATCTTTGGGATGAACTGGAACAGAGATTACGAGCCAGGCCTTCTTAACCAATATCAGTGCTTAACCTCATAAATACTCTACAGAATGAATGGGCACACATTCCCACAAAAACACTCCAAAAAAACTATGTGGAAAGCCCTCCAAAAAGAGTAGAGGTAGTTGTAGCTGCATAAGGTTGGGGTGGAGGGGGATCCATGTTAAAGGATGTTATTTGAATACAATGCCACTTCAGTCACTGTTGATGAAATGGTCAGGTGTCTGAATACTTTTGTCCAAATAGTGTATAACAATAAAACTTCCCAAATTCGTTGAAAGCTCAATTTGTTTTGTTTTAGAAAGAAGATTTCAGGGCTTGTGTGTTTCTGGGAATCTGTGGAATCCCCTAACATTTACCTTCCTCAATGCAAACCCGTCATTTTACTTAAATACTGCAGGCTGAGGAAATGTTATAAAGAATCCCAAGAATTCAGTTTCTTTTCAAATAAGCTGATAACAAGATAACAGGCTGATTACTGAGACCCAGATAGTCTGACTGTGTCTGCTGTAAGAAAAATCAACAAACCCAAGTTAGCTGCCAAAGGAAAACTGTTGCACTTCATTTCCTGATATTTTGTCCTGAATCCTGGATCACTCAGAGAAGTGACAAGGAAGAGAAAATCACAGGTTTCACTTCAGAGTTTAAGCTTAAAACTGACCGCCGCCTCCGCTTCTTCCTCGCTCTCTCCCCCCTTTCTTTGACTTCGTTCTTAGTCTGAACTCTCCCACTGCTTTCCTGCCATTATGCAACTGAATGCTACAGCCAAAAACAGCCTCCCAGCCCGGCTGCTCCCCTCCTGTCCAAACAAACAGCCTCTCCTCCCTCTGCATCGACAAGCGGGCGGAGGACACAGATGAATGAGGCTGAGACATGGTTGCTGTTCGCAGCCCCGCTGGGTTTTATCCTGTAGAACATGCAGATGAACAAACTTTGAGGGTTTTAAGTGGAAATCCCAAAGATCTTTATTTAGAAGACTTTATGGATTTGAACAAAGCCTCAGAGAACACCAGATTTCTAAGAGCAACTCTTCATGCTTACGTGACGTAGATGGTGATGGCAGAGAGCTCAACAAGTTTGGGCTGAATGGTACAATGTGAAATGATGGTTGGTGCTTTGATACCCTGATCTAAGAAAGAAACATGACTGAACTTGGCTTCAACTTCAACTGTTCTGTCTGTATTTACACAATGCTGAACTTAATTTCCTGCACGAAAATGGTGAAAGTGAAACATGAGATCACAGGGCACCACCCCAATGGTGAACAGCTGTCATACACTGGACTCAAGTTCAGCTTTAAGAGGGAAAAGATTTGTCCTAATTTGGATAAAACATCTAAAAAATCAATTTAATGTTGTGGAAAACTTTGAGCATATGTATTCATCAATATGTAAGATTGGCTGGTAGACAAATTTAGCCAATTTAGACACAGGGTTGTCAATGGAGGGTTGTCAGGATTATAGGTTTTTTTTTACTATAATAGTAATAAAAATCTAACTTAGATTCTAGAGCAACAAAAAACTCAAGTCCTGAGCACCAAATACTGGTTCATTTCTTGTTTTCTACAGTGATGGACTCTATGTCAAATTAAAGTCAGAGAAATGATCTTGTTTTTAAAATTATTATGATTATTTTCCATGAACTATCTGAATTCTAATGTACAGTATAAAGTCAGAACTGATTTGATACACATCACTGTTTGGTTTCTCCGCCATAGTAAAGCTGATGCAGCAAAGTCTAAGAAGCAAAACAAGGTGAAGCTGATATCACATTATTTTGTTTCTGTGCAGCTTGCAATGAAAATAACATTCTGCCCTCTTAAGCTGGGTGTACATTGTGATTTCAAGCCAACTCTATACTAGTCATGGTGGAATGGCAGCTCACACTGTGCAACTGTACCGTTGACGACACGACCGATGCTCATGATTTACGTGCTCACACCGTCGACATGCACGACCTGAGTGTGCACACTGTACGAGCCAAGTCAGGATGGATTGTAACAAATGTCACTGAAGTTTGGTTGTAGAGTCTCACTTACTGAGGCTGAAGTCAGATACACTGTCTTATTTTAATGCTTCAAATAGCTACAGTGACAAAACCAAACAAATAAACAGCATCACCAGCAAACACAACTGGCAGCTAAATAACAACAAATATTTCATGTCAACATGCCACAGGCAAGACAATTTCCTGATCATTTGTTTCATTTATATAGGGAGGTAGAGATGGGAGACATATCAAGTATTCTCGATGTATCACTGCTTTTGCCAGGTGGGATGTATAAAACTACCATATCACGAACATCGAGTATAAACTACATAGGAGTTTGAGGCTGCCAGCATGAAAACACTGTGACTTTTTTAACCTGTCTGATTAGTACACAAGTCAATGTTTTAAATAGCACCTTTTAAGTTCAGACATCACAAAATAAAATGCTTAATAAATCAAAAATGATAACTAAATGAAAAACCGAAGACATTAAATAGAGATGACTACATAAAGGTAGATGTAGACCGATCAAACAAAGGCCAGTCTAACCAGGTGGGTCTTTAAAGCTTTTTATAAATGTCTCCAGACTTCATAGCTCTCAGATCAAGAGGAAGATATTTCAAAGGTTTAGGAGCTAAAACCTCAAAGGCTTAGTCTCCTTTAGTTTAGCTTACTAAATGACTAAACATGATGTTTTGCACCAGAATTTCTCATAGGTTTTCTTGGTATTTTTTAATCACTTCAGGCCCATAAAGCCAATCTCAGTTGTGTGATTGAAATGTAGCCACTACCCACTGGCTGGGGCTGTAGCTCAAGTAGACAGACTGCCATAATGCTTTACGAACTGGATATAAACTAGCACAGTGGACAGAAAGCACCTTATAGCGTGAAGCAGTTGGTTGTACTTATAATCAAAAATGGACAAAATCATATGTACAATTTGTGTGGATAAACTGGCATATGAAGACTCAGCCAAAGCCATGTGTAATCACCACCCTTACCTGCAAGGAGAACCAAAGGCTACTGCTGATATCATCACCGTTTTGACTGTTTTGAGCATGCTAACTTTAGACATGTTGACTAGTCTGACTTTAAATTTGCATTTAAATCAACTTAGGAATATTTTCCTTGGGACCCAAATTAAAAAAAAAAAAAAAAAAAAAAAAAAAACTACTTCAGGTATTGATGTGCCTAGCCCAAGCACTGACTGGCTTATTCTTTCTGTCATAAATTAAAAGTTTTGGGGCAAGGTGATGGTGCAAACAGCTATCATCTAAGAACAAGGGTTATCAAGCCCTCTACCACCTTAAGATTGAAAGTTAAGAGTATTTGATTGCTCTCCACTTCTCAGTTTTCCTACTACAACCCAAATTCAAGTTTTTAACTAGACAGCCATGTTTTAGCTTGATGACACTCAGTAATAGATTTCTGAGGCAGAAAATTAGAGCGTTCTAAGTATCCAAGTATTGTAAGTGATCTTTGGATGGATGCATATTTTCCGTGTGCATCAAACCCTCCACACATACACTAAAGGCCGACACGTGCTGAACACAGCAGCCAAATGGCTCCAGGATAAATGTGATATTCTCAGATAAACAGCACAATTATTCCCTCATATCCATTTCTGAATGGCCACTGTGTCTTTGGGAGAAGACAGATGGGCTGATTGTCAGCCCAGACGCCTGGGAACGTTCAATAGCGACAACAACACATTGAAGGGACGTAGCTCGGCTCTCATGCAATCAGACTGAGTCATTTTAATGAAGTTAAGCCCTAATTTTACCGGAAGACAGATAGATGGAGAGGAAGGAAGACAGAAGCCTTCTCTCTAGTCTCATTACTGCCTGTTTTTCAGTGTGGATCTGTGACCTTCAGACACAAAAGAACAAATTAATGGAAGGGCTTGAACTTTCAATGAACCAAGCCATCATAGTAAATCCGGGTTGCTCATATGTCCAAAATTTTAACTATTTTTGGTCTAAAGTAGAAACCTTAGGAAGAGACAACATACCCTTTTGTTTCGCAATGATGATTCAATTTTTGTATTGTGGCAAAGATCCAGTACATTTTTAAGTCGCACATTTTCTCCCTTACTTAAACTCCCTGCATTACTGAGGAGTCACGCATTGAAGAAAACATACTTTATCTGTATTGCACTCTCTGTGTAACACTGTAAATTTAAAACTTTGACAAAAATATTGATTTCTGTTACCCTGATGCCATGTGTCCTCCTATGAGAGAAGAATAGACAGCATACAAAGAAACCTTTGGAAGACAGACAATGATTACAATACATGTTTCTGGTACGTTCAGCTGGAATATCCCAATTTTACCATCTTTATTATTGTCAACCAATAAAAACAACCATCAGCTAAATAATACTACTGATCTCAATATTTCATATAGCATCCCTTATCTATACCACTTATCCCATATAGGGTTGCAGGTGATCTCAGAATTAACCACATTAATCATGCCTGTACTATGTAAAAGCTAGTGTTTTCACAGCCATCACAGTCTCATACAGACACTTAAGATACCCTTTAAGATTCATTTATACTCTGCTCTATCTGATCCACATATCTGTATTGACAGGACATCCTTCCCATCTACATTTGTTTTGTCTATATTTCTGTTTGTCTTGTGAATATGACTCAAATTTTGCAATGCAAGTGGAAATCCTGGAGGTACTGGCAAGCAGGATGTTTAAGCCCAACCAGCAGAGCACAACAAAGAAGAATACTTTGTAAAATAGGACATTGCTGTGACAAAAGTAAGTGTGATTTGGTTAGGATCTGTTAGTGACCTCACCTGGGTATGGAGACAAACAGCTGTGACAAATTAGCCTGGTTTTAGCCAAGTATTTCACTATTTGGCTAAATGTGCACTTAAACTCTATTTAATCAAACAGTCTAAAAAGGAGATATTACTTAGAAAACAGTCAAATTCATCACAGGATCATCGTGTCAGTGGGTATGATATGATCCTGATATGCCATGTATAGTGGGGCTAACATTAGCAGCTAGCTCTACCAGCCCTTATTCCTTTTTTTAGATTAATATTGTGCTCTGATATGTGGCCTCTTTTGAATTTATTTGATGCGAGTATAACCCCTAGATAGCCTGCATACAACTTTATTTCCATTTTCTATTAAAAAATCAACTGTCATACTGCACCGTTCCTACTACATGCTAACTGTTAAGCTTCTCATGTCCTGGGGAAAGCTCGGGATGCAGCAGCCATTAACTGGAGCTACAGCTGCTACTAGTGGCAGGAGGCTTTATCCAGGACCGATGATAGGAAATTAGTTCAACTGACTTCCAAATCTAGTGCCAGCTAATTTGATACAAACTTGACTGTTTAGCTTGCTAACCAAGCACATCCCTAGTATAAATACTGATTTTACAGTCTGATATGGCTTGAATACACATCCCTCATGTTACAGTTAATACTTACTCCAACAGGTAGCAGCAGATGCTATATTGCAATGAAAACAAACTGACGGTAATATGGATAAGAAATTCGATTGGATGCCAGCAGAAAGAAAGCAAAGATAAAGGGTTATTTCCATTTATTCAAACACCACAGAGTCATGAGTCAAATAAAATGCGTGCAATCTTTTTCATGACTCTTGTCCATGTACCTAGCTAAGCAAAAACAAGGTAAAATACTGCAGCAACACCATTGATCATCTACACAGCACAAGACTCCAAGGTAATAAGCAATTAGAAACATCAGTTAGGCTTGTTTGTGTTATCACATCCAACAAAAAAATATTATGTAATTTCAAAATTTTCCCTAAAGTTCTAAACAGGATCAGAAGATCACAAGCAGCACGTAATGCTTTATTTCTAAACACAAGTCATGCACAGCAAAACCTTCAAACTCAAATGAACACTGCCAGAATTAATACTCACAATTTTACTGTGTCTATATGGGTCCACACCACAAAGTGTTGATTTGATATCACAAGTAAGATGTACTCTGCAAAATGTGGAATATTTGACACAAAACACTTCCAGTACAAACTGTAGGTTTATAAATCATGGTCTTTGCTGGTCTGCCTTTATACCATTGTATTAGATTTAACTCATTTAAATATTGACAATATGACATGTTGTAATGGCACTCTAACATCTTGATACAGACACCATCATGGAAAAAGTTTATTTTGCATAGAAACTATTGTCCTTTACAGTTTTCATCAGCTTTTCGAATTGTAAAGATGTTACACCGCAAACACTCTATCTAGGCAATAGTGCTTGTCTAAATTCTTATCAGTAATACAAAATGACTCAAATTTAAAGCCACTCTCATCCTATAAGTCCAGGTGGGCAGTCAGTTACTCTGTGGATAACTTCACCCATGGTGCAGAAGCGTGTAACATTATAAAGAACAATAATCTACCACACAGGTGTCAAACTCAAGGCCCGGGGGCCAAATCTGGCCCGTGGAACAGTTAAATCAGGCCCGCAAGATTATCTCATACTTCTGTTACAACTGGCCCATCAGTCTGAAGTCTGCTGATTTCCGCAAGTATAAAAATGTAAACTTACCCATGATGATTTAAGATATCCTTGTAGAGTCATAAAACATGAAAGGTAAGGAGTAAATTTAGATAAGAAGTCAGGAATGTGGGGGAAAAAAAATTGTTTTTTAATTTCACATTTTCTATTTAGCATCTCACAATTAGGACTCAAACTTAGGATTCTGATTTTTTATTTCATACTTTGAGCATTTCAACTCATAATTTTGACTTCTCATATAATATTGTGAGCTTTATTTCATAATTCTAATTTTTAAGTGATATTTTGACCTTTTAAACCATTTTTTAATATTTTATCTCATATTTTCAACTCCAAACTTTGACTTCATAATCCGATGGTTTGCTATTTTAGAGTCACAATTAAAAATTTTGAATCATATTTTGACTTTTAATTTCATGATTACAATTTTTATTTCATATTTTGTCCTTTTAAACTCACAATTTTGACTTCTATCTTATATATTTGCCATTAAAACACATTATTATTTTATTTTGAGTTTCAACCTTTTTGAACAACTACATTTACTTTTCTCAGATTGTGAGTGTTCAAACTTACCTTTATAACTTTTAAAATGTCAGAATTGTTTATCATCAGTGCCAAGTTTTTTTATTACATATTTTATTACCGGTGAAAATGAGGTTGACAGTTTATGGTTAAAAAGGTGACCCTGTTAGGCCCTCAGGTTAGTCCTGAATCCAGAATCTGGCCCCTGCTGTGACTGAGTTTGACACCCCTGATCTACCAGACCCAAGAGCAGAGGAATCCCAGTAGTGATTAGGGATGTCAAGATTACCCGTTTTCACGATTAATTGCAGTATTAAACTTTACTATTAGTTAATTGTAACATTTCCTAAATACTGTCAATTTCCAGAAAATATTATGCCGTAAACCATATTGGTACGTCAGTGCAACTTGCCCGGAACAAAAACAAAGTTACACAACAACCATGTGTCACAAACTGTTGCTTTGTGCAGTTGCAGGTGGAGGCACACACACAGTCAGTTACACAATATACACCCACGTTAAACTCATAAAAACAACAGTTAGCTTCACATTAGCACTGTTAGCCTGTTAGCACATTGGCCACTATCATAACTTAGCAGTTTACAACAGCCAAATAGCATCCTCCACTGACAACAACGTAGCATCCAAATATATAACTCCCTAGTGCTCTGTTAACTGGACACCCCGTTAAAACTCTACATTTCAAATGATAAATGAGTCCACTACAGCTCTGCTCGGCGTAGGCCTCTCTCTGTCTCCGCTGCTGCATCGGTGTTTCAGCCGCTCAGCTAAACAGTTCCCTTTTTTTCAGCCTCTTCATTACTTGCAGCGATGACTAACTTAAAATCCTTCCATACCGCTGATGATATTAAACCCTTGGTTAACCAGGAAAACCTAACTTAGATCAAAATTCTGCTTTCTGAGAATGTTCTGGTCAAACTTTACCTGCATAGTCTCCAGCAGCACTGGGCATGCTCGGAGATAAGATTGGTTTGGCATCATTCGCGTCATCATGCACACAATATGTGTGCCATGTGCTTAGTGTCTGAGGAGATAACCCCAGCACCGCAGGACAGGGGGTGTAGTAAGATTAGGCTACTTTGAGTTGATATTAAAGGATTCTCGCAACATATCTTCTAGGTTACACAAAATATAATATGCAAGAACTCCGTATTTACTAATCTGGTCATTGGCATGTTTTCTGCCTTACATTTTTGCCGGTTATATTTTTATCTGCCAGACATCCGCTCTCAAAGCAAGCCTGCAGTTTGCACCTGTTTGCTTGATGTCTTTTCCTTGTGTTTTCTCTTCACAGGTAAAAAAAAAAATGCTCAAAAATATTTTTTGCAATGTAGTTTACAGAAAGAACCATCCCAAGTCCAGATAGAGGTCCTGTAGCCTTTATATATGTTTTCTCTGAGAGAAGTACATAGTTAATATGTAGCATTTATTGTTTACACAGCAGATGTGATTCTTGTTTAATTCCAAATAGGATTATTATTTGTCCTGTACTTTTTGGTTACTTGACATTGTTGATATATTATTTTGTTATGAGAGCATCCAAAGATGGAAATAAATTAAAATTCAAGACCTATAAGGAGAGTTCATGTAATTTTACTTATTCATGGTAGTTTGAAATTAATTAATGCAATAATAATCATCATAATCGTAAAATTACAATTATTTCTCTGACAATAATCCCACCAAGAAAATCTGTAATCGTGACATCCCTAGTGGTGATCAGTGTACAACAGGCAACATCTCAAAACACATATAAATACATCTAAAACATCTTAACACATCTAAACAATTTGCACAGGGCATGATGAGAAAACCCAGCCCCCCAGATTTGAAATGGCAGTCCACAGAGCTCCAGCTCCAGGTTTTGCTGTGCACACTTATAATGAAGGCAGGGCAAGTATCTGCATTGAAGGTATGGTATCCAAAAAAAAAAAAAAATCTTAAAATCTTATGCAAGAGAAGTATCAATAAGAAACACTTGAATGCACTATTTTTTTAAGCTCCAGAACACATCACCTAAGTAAAAGAGCAGGATGTAAAATGGATGCTGTCCACCATGACCTCCACACCATCAGAGTTTACATTTGCCCAAACAATTACAAAAGCTGAATTGCAACATTCACTGATTTCTGTACTTTGAAAAACAAGCACTGATATCAGATCGGCAGAGTGACTGATGTTCAGATCTTTCGCTCATGGATTACTGTGTTGGCGTCTGTGGGCAGCAGCTCTTTATACACATACAAACACAAGGAGACAGACATTTTGTAGCTGATGAAAGAGATGAAGGTAGATGTAGAAGAAGAGGAAGAGGAGGAGCAGAGATTGTGGAGAATGAAAGGAGTGGGTTTAATGGTGGCTCCGGTGGGAGCAGATAACCTCCTTTTACTCTTCTTATCAGGAGAAGAGAGCACTATCACTGGATCACTAACGCAGGCCTGATACTCAACACAGCAGAACATCCAGAGCCAATGAGACCAGACGAACACAAGAGGAACTACATTACCCAGAACACCTTTCCTAATGGGCATAACACATGGATATGGAGGTACATAGGTGGGAAATAACAGGAATAAAAAAGGGGGAAATAGAAGCATTTATACAAAGAAGACAAAAGACAGGGGAAAAATCATTGAGAAAGGAGGCCTAGGATAAAGAAATAGAAAAAAATAGAAAGAAGTCTTCATCAGAAGAAAAGAATTTAAAGGAGAAAATAAAGAAAGAAATAAGATGAAAGACATCTGAGATTAATTCATAAGGAAGGATGGAGAGAAGGAATGCAAGGAGGAAGGAAAGAAACGAGGGATAAGACTGCAGACAAGGAATGAAGCACTCGAGATAAACAGCCGAGGTCAAGATCTCACTTCAGACGTCTTTCTGATCCGTCCGTCTCTCTGAGGAGGATGAGTGTTTACCCCTCTAATACTCCTCACACTGACAAAAGACTTCTTATCAAGCTGAATACTATTTGTCACAAAATCATAATATCCACTGTTTTATAGCAGTGACCACTCCTTGTATCTGATTTCTTGCCTTTTAAATTTAGGGAGAAGAACTGAAGAGGTCAAGTGGTGTCAAGGAAACCTGCACGAACATTTCACTTGGTCATTTAGTCAGCAAATCACTAAATATCCTGGCCAAATACTACTTCTACTAGCAGCACTAGTATTCAAAGTGCCTCTGCTTCTTTCAGAGCACTGAATGTTTTATTGAGAAAAGTTAATTCATTTTTTATGATGTTAGAGGTACGGCTGTCCCAAATACCAGTTTGGGAGCTTTGAAGCTTCACTGAGAATTATGGGCGAAGACTTGAAGCTTTGGTATGGGGGAGGTGCAGGGATGGACCATGCTAATCAATGCAAGCTAACAGTTTAATCAGGTCACAGCTGGTACAGCATACAAGGCACTGAACATCCCCAGAGTTCAGTTAAATCCAAGACTGGTGAGAGAGATCCCCAAAACACCTATGACTACTTTGAAGGAGTTACAAGCTTCAGCAGCTGAGATGGGAGAGACTCTGCATACAAGAACTGTTGGCCAGATTCTTTACCAGTCAAAGCTTTATGGGAGAGTGGCAAAGAGAAAGCCACTGTTGAAGAAAACTCAGATTAAATCTTAGCTAGAGTTCACCAAAAGGCATGAGGGAGACTCCATGGTTAACATGGACTGATGTGACCAAGATGATGCTTTTTGGCCATCAGACAAACATTGCTATGTTTGGTGGTCACCAAACACTGCACATCACCCCAAACACACCATTCTCACTGTGAAGCAGGGTGGCAGCAGCATCGTGCTGTGGGGATGCTTCTCAGCAGCCAGCCCAGGAAGGCTTGTAAAGGTAGAGGGTAAAATGAATGCAGCAAAAATAGGAAAATCCTGGAGGACATTGTTAGTCAAGAGTAGTACAGCTCGGGAGAAGATTTATTTATAAGCAAGGAGGTGAATACTTTTTATAGGGACTATATCACATATGTTTACAAAGTCTTCATGAGAACAACTGGAGGCGACTGGATCTTACACCAATTATAGATAAACCTTTGATCTGTTGGCCATCACCAGCTGACCCTGACAGAAACAAACCAAATCAAGCTTTACAACCAAATCTGATTCATTATTGGCTCAACATTCATATAGTCTAACCCTCCTTTGTTTTGTCTAAAATGGCTAAATTAATGTGGCATTTATTGCAAGATCCTGACATTATTTGATCATAAATAAAACTAATGAGAAAGCAGCATTTACATTTGAGAGGCCTTTGATGTGTGGGTGTATGAGACTGTGTGTGGATGTGTACTGGGTGGGGGCTCAGTCTCTGAAGGCTGTTTCTGTAGAGAACTACTTGTTCCCAGAATCTAGTGTCAGGACGGAGAGAAAAGAGGAAGAGGAGGGTGGAGCAGTGATGGGGGAGAAAAAGGGAGGGGGGTAGGATAGAAGGAGGCCAAGGGGAGAGGAAATAAAGAATGAAGTTATAAAAGCCAACATTCATCTCTTAACCGTTCTCCTCCTCCACTCTGAAAACATCCTCCCTCCATTCTTCCCATCCTCCCTCCTTTAATTTTCTCCTTACTCCACCCTAATTTTTCATCCCCACCCTGTTCACTCTCTCTTTAATCTCACACGAGTACTTCTTCCTGCACAGCCATTCTTTTCAATCTGCATCCAAGTTTCAACTTCTATTTCTCCTATAGCCTGCTTTCCTCCTCTTCCTTTTCTTACTTCTTGTTGTTTTCCTCCTTTCCTTCCCTTTCCTCCACTCCCACTCTTCAGTCTGAGGTCACAGTTTTCAGTGACGGCCAGGCCTGATCACACACACCGCCAAATCACATGACCTACAGCACCAGATGTGTTCTGCACGCCTCATACATCCACCCTTCAGATGACCGTCTGAGCGACCCTGCAGATGTTAACTCTGTAACAAATAACTGCAGACTTCTCCACCTTGTCTCATTTCTGCAGTCTGTTGTCCTCTCTTTACCCTCAACTCTCTTCTGATTGGCTTACATAATGTGTGATATATTCTTAAATTTAAATCAGATTTCAATCTCATATATAGACTACTTTGACGCTTTGTTTTTGCAAGTTCAAGAGTCCTGCTTAGTGCTTATCTATGTATACTCTCACAATGGAAAAGGCAAGGCTGTCAAATCATTACATTATTAACTCAGATGTTCTACAGCTAAGCCCAATTAATCTCCTCCATTTGTGTTTAAAACTATTTTTTCTTGTTTATATACAGAACTGCTTTTATATTGAAAGTTTATAACAAACTGCGGTATGATTATGACATGAACTTATCCTTAGGAAAAAGATACTTGTTACAGACTGAAAAGGAAATACAAGAACAGAAGAAGTTAAATATTTGACAGGAAAAGGTTCAAAAGACTTTTGACCTATTCACTCAGCTGTCAGTGACTTTAGAATTAGACATTAGCAATAATAGCATTGTTTCTAACAGCCCTAATTTGAACACTGCATGGTGATGTTGTATTTACCTCTACCAAATAGGCATTTTACAGACCTCACCTTAAACATATCTAATGTTACCTTGTATTACATGCTTAAGTTGGATAACTAGCTTTCATCCCACTGGTTTACCACAGATTTTAACAGTGGGTTATGATTTTTCAACTCATGTCCATACTAAGTGTGGGGGATCTTACTAACCTGACACACAAGATGGACATATATCCACTGCATAGTTTGCATTCCATACTAACTAGTGATGTTCCTGGGCATCTATTTCCCCATTCAGCTAAATTAAGTTAAATTGCATTTAACAGACTAGTCTAAAGATAAGAAAACAGTCAAATTCATCACAGGGTCATGGTGTTAGTGGGTGTGATGTATGCCTGAAATGACATGTACAGCGTGGCTAACATTAACAGCTAGCTCCGTCAGTCTTCGTTTCTCTTTGCAGATGCATAACGGCTTTGATATGTGGCCTCTTTTCACTTTGGTTGAGTAGTTATACATGAGTTCTACCCTCAAAAGCCTACATACCACTTTATTTCTATTTACAATATTGTCATGCAGTGCTGTTCCTACTACACACTAACTGCTAAACTTCTCATATTTACGTCTGAAAGTGCTGGGGGGAAAGCTCAAACAGGAAGGTGGAGGCTATTTACTGAAGCTACAGTGGCTTCTAGAGGTGGGAGTTTTATTACAGTTTAAAAGAGCAAAATAGACTGGGATTTCAAGCCTGTTTATAAAAAATATATTGGTAATTAGTTAAACTGACTGCTTTGATAAACGAACCATTTAACTGTTTAACCATGCGTATCCCTAATACTAACCTTCCACAGAAAGCAACTGGGAAGGGCAGGACTTTTGAAAAACTTTGTGGAAGGTGACTGGACAGACAATCACCTTTAATTATATTTATTATAGGCCAATCAGAGCAGCAAGACTAAAAGGGGTAGTAGACAAAACAACAGATGCAAATTCATGCCAAAGCAGGCTTTCAGTGTAGCTCCAGTTCTGATAAAACCACCGCTATACTACAGCTACATTCGAGCTAGTATCTACGCTAGAGGAAGCCATGCTATTGGCTTCCAGTACAAAAAAACCCTGCCCATAGCTACCATCTAGTTCTCCTCAAATGCTGTTTGGCTGGACCCATTTTCAAATGTGGCACCATTGTTTCAGATTGGAGCTTTTCAAGATAGATTTGCATGATGACAGACATGAAGTCTGGCCAGCTCATCTGCTCTGCAAGGTTAGGATCTTACCAAAGCTGCTATAAGTGGAGGGGGACTGACCAGAAATACTGTTTACAGTTTTTTTTAACGCCAGCAGTCAAAGGTAATGAATTTCAGTTTAACTGGATTCACAATAGATTCTTTGCAGATGACGTCGTGCAGCAGAGAACAACCCTTAGGGAGCAAGTAGTGATTTCTACACTGATTTGAGCTGTTTACAGCTATGCTAAGCATTCTAAGTGGGAAAATGTTATCATTCTTTATCCTCAAGCTACTTCATGTCCTGAAAGTAAAAAAATATTCTGGCAAAAAATAAATTAAAAAAGGTTTTAAAAAATCACGGATAAATTGGCAGCAGGCAGGAATTTGAAAAAGCCTCTGTCTAAAGCCTGGATGATTGGTGTCACACAACTTTCAAGTATGGTCTGTATCCACAAAGCAGTCCGGTTTAGTGCAGTACAATTTTGCCATGGTTTAGCTCATTAAACTCTGATCCTCCCTATGTTTCCACAGCTGATGTCCATCTAACCAACCTCCAGACTTACTCATTGTGACAGGAAATCCCTATCCAGAGATCCAGATCATTTGGCTCAGCTCAGTAGAGCTGATTGTTTGGTTTTCAAACAGCTCTTCATTTAGTCACAGTTTGGCTCTTTAAATGTGGATTATATAAAGACAAAGGTTGGAGGAAAGGAAATTGGCACTCAAACGGGAGCTAGTTACTGCAGCTAACAATATAGAGCCGTTCTGTACAGCTCATCATCTCTCGGTTGCTTACCCAGCAAGGTTTAATTGGTTTATAGTATCACAGTTTCAATTAAAAGCATGCTTGTGACAAAACAAGGGATTTTTAAAAGCTAGTCTCTTAGTTCAGTACAAGACCTCTCTACCCTCTTGTTTCCCCATTTCTACATGACATGATTCATTTGACTTGTAATTTTTGTGTATTAAATCATAGAAAAACTGTTATTAATGATTTCAGGTACAGTATCTATTGTAGTGAGACTATTATAAATGCTATGACAGTAACAGCAGCAGATAAAGGAGTGAAGAATGAGCAGCATCAGCAGCTCTGTTGTGGTCCTGGTTCAGGTCTAAATCCTGTTTTTCAGCTCTTGTTGTAAAATAAACCCAACAGCCTTCTTCTCTTAAATCACCTGATAACTGATTTTCAGCGAGAAACCATCAACAAAAATATCCTGTATATTTGTTCAACACGAAAGAGCCCTGCAGCTTCAGTCCAAAAATAACAACATACACACAAACACAGAGAGAAGAACACACGCACACACAGCACGCAAACTCTCAGCTCTTCACAGTCCAGATTGGAGGGTCGGCTATGTCGTCATGGTGATCCATCCCATCATCTCATCCTGGCTCGCTGCCAGATACTTTCACTCTCTCTCCAACACACAATCCTGGCCGGCTCATATTGCAGTGCATTGTGGGATGTCAGATCTAATCTATTCCACAGGACGGGCTATATGTGTGTGAGACTGTGGGGCTTTTGTTCCAGCGTCGGTGTCCTGATGAGTTAAAGTGAGATCAAACAACATTCCTTAACAGCGCAGGTTGAAGACAGACTGCCCACCTGTCGCACTGACTCACCTGTCTGTCTGCTGGCCCTGGTGGACACAGACACACATCGATAAAACCCTCCAAAACAGCTGTTAGGAGGCTGGAGGAAGTGGAGCCATAGAGGTTCATGGGAAATGTAGTACTTGTTGGAAAACATTAAGCAGCCATGAATACATTTATCTATCACACAGTTTTAATCTGTCCTTCCGATGATTGCTTTTGTATTTAAATGAACCCTTGAAGGATAATGACATGCTATCTGACTGCATGTTACATTTTATATGTTAGCATGCTAACACTTAGACTGTTTTAGCCAATTAAGGTTTTCTTTTCTCCTCTCTGACTGCAAAGTTTAAACACAACATTTCTCACCATTTTCAACACCACTAAGTAATAAAATATTATACGCCACACTTTTAACAGATAAGTTTCATTTCACTGACTGAGCATCCTGACTAAGGCTGGCCATACTACAGGATTATTAGCTCTATTTTCAAAAGCTGGTAAAAATGTCATTCAGAAGCATGTCCTTTCTGATTTTGTTAGTTATTATTAAATCGACCTAACTCAAACTGTTATATGTGATTAATTGCGATTGATTATTTACAAAGCCTACAATTAACTCAATTTTTTTATTGACTGATAGCACTATGACTACAATTCTAGGTCCTCGTGCTTCCTATGGAGGACCCACAACAACCATTGAGATCAAGCAGACTGCATAGCGTCACCAGCCAAATGTTACGTACTTTGAGCGCTCACAAATATAAAAAAAACTTTAACCTCATTCCAGCCAGGATTTCAGCCAGATTCTTTTCTTCTATGATTTTTTGCTGCAACTGTAACCAGACTAGACAGCCTTTTGTGGAGGGACAGTAAGTCAAGGATATCGATAATCATCCATGCTTATTTTAGTTTTGTAGTCACGATTGGTCACGTGAGATTCATTGTGAGACTGTGGGCAGGTCAGCAGGTGTGTGGTCTCCAGTGCTCTGACAGTCTGTGTCGTCTAGAGTCATCTAGTCAGTGCACTCAGAGGATTATGAAATAAAACTTTGTTTGAAAGATTTGAAAATTGTCTAATGTATGGCCCACCACAGTCGGGTCATTCCCTCTCTTACTTGGGATTGTAGAACCTACAGTGCATCTCAACGCTTTTCTTTCATGAAAACCAGAAGGAATGAGTGTCTAACTGCTCCCTAGACACAGGTAGTATGTCCGTATGTCAGACTCAACTTGTAACTATTACAAGTGGTAAGAGCTAGTGCTGCTAATGATAACGGTACAGTTAACAAGCCAGGTCCAGCAACACTTGTCCTGCAGCAACTGTGTGAACCAGGGAAGTAAAGAGGCAGTGCAGGGAGGAGAATATCAGCAGCAGGGTTTACAGCACTTACACTGACTTGTGTAAAAATGTATTAAGGATGAAAAAAAACCCATAGACATATCACTCTTTGGAAACTTAGAATCAATTAAGAATTGTAGAATTTAATATTTGCAATTCTACTGTGAATTTATGTTTTTAAGCACCTCTGTTTTTTACTTATTTTTAACAATGAAGCTGAACAAATGACTTTTTTTATATTCACAAAAGTTACATTTGCTGGTGATATTAGCTGCATTTTTTTTATCCTATTGTGGAAGCAATGTTAACAACTTCATGCACATGCAGACATTCTGGACCTGTAGAGCTGATTAAGATTATTGTAAATAAAGTTTATGATTAAATATCAATAAGCTTATTAAAACCCAAAAACTTGGAGTAAATTGTGAAAGTAAAAAAAGGAAAATTGAGAATATAGGCTATATATTGTGTAAAATTTCTACACATATATATATATAGTGTAAAAGTGTGTGTGCTTTGATTTCTATGAGTGCACATCTGTTCAAGGTCATCTGATCCCTCCCCCTCCAATGTCATCAAACTCATTTCCCCTGGTGCTGCATGTCAGTGTATTTGTGGGTGAGGAATACACTGGTGTAAATCTCCTTGATATCTAACAGCATGCACGTACATGCCGGCACACAGAGCTTCATATCTAAAGCAGCAAAATAATTTCTCTCCCTGACAGACTGGCTCAGATCAGGTCATGTCAAAAATGAAAAATCCTTCGATTGTTTTCTTATAGACACACACAGAGACTAACGTAATGCATACTGTCATCAGGGGTCGTGTTACACCTCTGTCCCGCAGAGAGAGAGAGAGAGAGAGGGTGGAGGTCAATGATGTAAGCCTCCCTGCCGTCATAGCAACGCTGAAAAAAGCAGCCAAAGTCAATCCTGCTGAAAAATGAGATCTGAATTTTCCAGGAATCCTCCTCCTGTGACAAACAAAAATCTGTCAGGGGTGAGTTATTCATGGGATCTGTCTTCGTCCAACATGAGGGGAACCATCATGAGGGATTATGGGAACACGTGGAACAGCAACATACACAAAGAAAATTAAGAAAACACAAAAAAATCAAGTCACGTGTTTTTAATTCATTTGTACAGTCCTTCTGTACAACAAAAAAACCAGCTTAGATTGTTTACACTTTTTTCATTGTTGCATGCAAATGATGTCTTTCTTAAGCCAGGGCAGGTCTAGGAACATTAAACAGTCTACATACAGGATTGTGATAAAATGTGTTTGGCTGCTCCTTGGCAAGAATTTAATTCAGACTCGTTTAAAGGCAAGATGAAACTCAAATAACAGTCAAAACTGAGTACAAAGTAAGTCGTTCAAGACACTAAACACACAGTGTCTGTGGATGGCAGACTGGTTTGTTGAAAGCAGCCAACATCAGCAGAGTTAGCACCATCAGCCATCTTCCCTCCTTGCAGGTTATCACCCACATCTTTGCTGGTGACCTGCTGCTCTGTTTGAGTGGTTATATACCAGTTTACCTGACCCGGCCTTTAAACAATTTAACGATTTTTATGAGCTAGATTTTCAGATTGTGAAAATAAAGCTAAAGGAACTGCCACCTGCCTTCCAGATGCCAAGTGTGCTTGTTAACATCAGTGTAGTAGAGCATTGCGGTGGAATATCAGTGATTTTCATAATGAAACTGGGTCTCCTGTTCAGCTATTTTGCCTAAAATGAACAAAGATAGATTGAGTCTGATTTGTCAGCTACCACCTCAGAGTTAATAAACAACTTCAAATGTTAACTTGTCCTTAAGCAGAAAGCCTTTATAGTCTTCAACAGTACCTGTACACTTTTTCAGGTACCCCATAGACACGGCGTACAATCCTTAATACAATGCTTTTATTGCATTAACCAAGTTCAAGATCTTTCCTAGTACTCATGACTGTAAAACATTTGGGTTCAAAAAGGGAGAAAATGCAACACTGTGTACATATTTCTTTACAAGGTGGAAGGAACCAAGTATCCCAAAGTCCACTGTGATTCATTTAAGTAGTTGTTAATGATAAATTTTCAAGCTTTCAAACCATTTTAGTACCATTTCTACATGTATCGTTATTATAGCGATTATATTTGAAATGTTAATGTTGTAATATGTAGGAGTTTGAGCATTAAACACTATGGCGACATGTTGACAGCCTTCATTCAGGCTCGGTGGACATTCCAATGGTTACCTAAGACCCCACCAATCGGCGACGTTGCTGTGGCACTTAAGGATTGTGGGTATTGTAGTGTTTTTGGCTGAGATTGCACATAAAGTATGTTTTTCTATAAATGAGGTTAATATCTTGAGAACTTTTTTTCTTCTACAGGAGCATACACCACTGTTTCATACTCAGGTAGCTCACGGTAAGTCTTACTCGGATACTCATGATAATATGGCAAATAATCAAATCCACTATGGAGAAAATGAATGGAATTTTTACTTATGGAACCACTATTTCTCCAAATTCAAACAAAGTACGGTACTGTATGTGTGCAGAGACCAGGGGAGCAGGTGGCCTAGTGGTTAAAGACGCTCCCCATGTACGCGGGCGGCCTGGGTTCGAATCCAGCCTGAGGCCCTTTACCGCATGTCTCTCCCCCACTTTTGACCCTGTTTCCAATTCTATCCACTGTCCTCCTCTATCTAATAAAGGCACAAAATTACCCAAAAACAAACCTTCAAAAAAAAAAAAAACCTGTGTAGAGACCACTGTACGTTTGTATAAATAGAGATTCAGGTTGGATTCTTCTGCTCACTGTAGCTTAAGGTAGAAAAGGAAAGGATCCCTTTAGGTGTAGTTTACATTTTATTGTGAAGTTCAAACGTATTCGAATATCACCGACAGACAGTTTACAGCCCAGAGGCAGCGTCCTACTTTTCTCATTTCCTCTGTCTGGACCCCACCCTTGCCTCAGCAGCACCGCCTCAGGATGTACACACCACACATTCATTTAGACAATAGACACAAACTTGTACAATACAATTAGTACCATCGTTCAATGCTTCTTTCAGTGTTGACTCTCATTTATCTTCAAGGTAAATACAGTTTTAACTGACATCTCAGTTACTATAAAAAAAAGAAGTAAGGTTCTGTCTTTAACTTCAACTTTGTTTTGTATCAATTTAATTCAAGCACTTTTATTCTAGTGAACACTTCTCCCAGCAGTATCTTCTTTTTTTACACATTTCCATGGTGCAGTTTGGTAGTACTAGGTAGTCTGCTGTATGCTGTACTATACATCCTGGATTTGAAGCATAAACCTCCACACAACTGTGATGCTGCTATTTCAGAGACACATGCTCATAAAAACACAGACACACCACAGATGGCGGTGTGTCCTTTAACCACATCTGGAGGTCTAAAACTGAACATTTCATTTATCAGGAATGTGTGCGTAGTGTGTGACGAGAGAAACGCCTTTAGCTACATGAAAATCAAATTAAGTGGAGTTCTGCTGAAGGTCAACACAGAGAGCATCACAGTGAATGTGTGTGTAGTTGTGTGTGTGTGTGTGTGTGGGTGGGTGTGTGTGCGTGTGTGTGTGTGGGGGGGGATCTCATGGTCTCATTGGACAGTCTAAAGTAAACATGTGTGGACAATATGTCACATTACTATTACAGACACATGCACATAAACACATACACAGCTGTGTCTGAGTGTGTTAATTGGTTGGACGTGACATAAGCTGCTGCCTGTTAGACTGTAAACACTGACTGTCTCTGGATGTTTGTGTAGAAGCAGCTCAGAAATAAGACTCAATAATAACTTAAATAACAGTTACTACTGCATCAAGTAGATGTTCAAACAATGAACAGCTTTGTCATTAATTCATCATTTCAGTAATTTAAGTACTAAAGAAAAAAGACATTGAAAAGATAGCATTAACTTGTCTGTCTCTTGTGCACTTGTTCAACTAAACAGCAAAATTAACTTATTTCTCTGCAATAAGAGCCAAGATGTGCTAAAAAATAGGACCAGACTCATTAAGGTCCTGTTCATAAAGTCAATTTATTGTGTTAGTCCAACCAAAAGTGGACTATAGAAATACAAGTCAACCTGTTACTTCGACTGAAAGCCCTCTAATCTGAATTTCTCTAGGTCAGACCTAGGCGATGGAGAGGGGTCTGGCTGCAGACCGCAGCTCTCAGACTCCTCTGTTGCAGACCCCTAATACAAGACACCCCTCTGTCAGGATGTGACATAATTTGCCACTACAGTGTGTTTCTTGTTTGTGAGGTTATTCTTTAATTCAGCTTTATTCATAACTAGGGCTGGGCAATTAATTGCAAATCACCTGCTATACATTATGCAAACATTCAAGTGTCTTTTTGTAGCATGGTTTACAAAAATCCTACTTTTCTTGTTTATGTATATGTTTTTCTTAATCAAAACGACTATAGTATAAAAATGATCATCCCTTTTATGTGGCAATTAAAATCAAATTTGTTATACGAGCCAAAATCGTAATTTGGTATGTCTTTCGAACTCGTTCACCCCTAGTTTAATTTATCTAGAATTGTGCTGGTTATATTAATGAATGATTTATTGCTTGTTTGATTAACAACGCATAAGATGAGGAACTTACGAATAATTGCATATTAAATCGCAATTGCAATATTAGGAAAAAAATTTGCAATTAGATTATTTTCGAAAATCGTTCAGCCCTATTCATAACCAAAGTCTGGCTGTCACATTCATGAAACAGCCACAAGGCAAACATTACAGACTAAGCAGTATTTTAAAAATCAAACAGAAAGAAGGTCAGGCATCTGTTTCAGGATAAGTATAGACCCGTTTTAGAAGTAGTTATGTGAATGCCTGCTCACTTTAGCCTAGTTAGCTTTAGCTTTAGTAACATGAGCTTCATAGATATCTACATATATCCATACATGAGTGTTAGCAAATGTTAGAAAATGCAAACATAGCTACATTAGCTACATAGGTATCATAGCTACGTAACTAAAGGTTAAGCTAAAATAGCTACGTTAGCTTTAGTAAACATGGCATAAGCTAAAATAATTGTTTTTTAATCAAATCCTTCTTTAAAACAGCATAAAGTATACAAGAATCACATAAACTACCCAAAGTAGCTTAGTTAGCTGAAGATTTAGGGTATGTAGCTACATTACCTTCGTAACTTACAGTGCTAAACAAATTTATTAGACCACCTGTCATATTTGTCTGAGACCATGCAGCATCATGAAGTGCTTTAATGCAGACTCTTTCATTTTCAGTGAGCTCTCCACGTTTTACCATTTTGAACAGGAATGAGGAATTTCAAACTGAATTCACTTTTTTATACCCAAATTTGAGCCGGCTCACTGGGCTTCTCTGAGAAGTCAGAAATTAATCAAGCATAACATTCAACCACTAAAACTCATTTTTCTGTTCAGGAATGCAAGTAAATAACTATAATTTGACATATTAATCAAGAAATAATAATGTGCTTTACTGTTTTTTCAGGTTTTTTTGTAAATCAGTAAATTTGAAAATTAATGGATAACAATATTAATTATATTTTAGCATTAAAAATATCATTTTGGTTAAAGAGCTTCTACATATTGGTGTATTAACCATTACAGAAACATGAAAAATGATTTTGGTAATCACCAATACTATTAATTTAGGGCAGCTGTGGCATAAACCTTATTTTGGGTGGTGGTCTTATAAATTTGTTAAGCACTCTACATACTAACGTGTCTTACCTATATAACTTGGCTAACGTAGCTTTTTTAGTTTTAGCTATGTTTGCTTCACTAGAGTGTTTTCATGTAGGATAAGCTTCTTTCCTGTAAGCAGAAAGTTCAGTTTTGAAAATTGGAGATACTGTGGTTGAGGTATATTTACTCTTAAGTCCATCATAACATTTTAGTAAGTCCCATAAATTCAAAAAAATCTAATGTTGGCATCCATGTTGAAACCAGCTAGATTACAGCTAGACAGCAAACTAGACAACATTACATAATAAGATCTGGTCAGCAAAATGACTATGGGATATTTTAGTCAGTTCATTATCTGAGACACCCTTTAACAGCTTTTCTCCCTCATAAAACACACAGTGATATACTCTTTAACAGATAAAAAGTTTGGGGTGGTGGTTAAATTGATATGACAACTCAGTTTTAGTCTACAAGTTTACAAGGGATGTGCTGTTCGTAGATGAGCCTGTTCTACGTACCGGCTCTTTTTGTGAATGACTCCTTTTTCAGAGACGGTTGCCTTTTTTTCCATTTTGTTGTTGTTTTAAAAATATATTTTTAAAAGGTATCAAATTCTGTTACTGTAAAACCAGCTCCTGTTACAAAGCTTAGCCAAGCCAGGTTTAAAAAAAATGCTGCAATTCCCATCACTTTAAGTGAGGCAGTATGGGCAAAAATAAAGCCAAGCTTTTGTTTACTGGTGGAATACAGAAGATCACGCCAGTCGGCAGGGCGACCTTTAGTACACATTGCATCCAGACTACTAATCGTACCTGGATAAAGGCATGCTAGACCACCTACATATGCAGTCTGAGCTATAGGATATCAGCATTTTCAGTATGCACTGAGGTGCATCCACACTTAAGTATAAAGGATTACCACTTGGTGTCCAAATGCCCAGATGGATGAAATATCTGTTGATGCATTACATAAAGGGGATTTATTGGACAATAGCAAATAAAATGCCATCAATTATGTATTCAAACTTAACTTGAAGATGAGCAACTTAAACTCATCAGTAGTGGTATTGATAGGTGCTTGGATGAAGAAGTTTGGATAAGGGTATCACTATCAAAAATGATTACCTTTCTCCCTCCACAGTTATGATCTACACAAAGTTTTAGAGCATTAAACAATGCATAATTCAGCCTTTTTACCTGATCACTTCTATATCCTGCTTCTGCTCCCTTCTCATCTTCCTCTGCTCATTCTCTGAGATTCTGCTGAAGTCCACATGTGACTTCAGTAAAACTAATTAGCTCGGACTGAAGTGGGTTTGGATTAATGGAGTTGGTAATTTGGAGAGTGTCAGCATAAATCAGAGAGGGATCAAAGGACAAACATCTCTCACACTCAGATCTACTTTATAGAAGAAAGGCCTCGGTCAGTAGAAACACTTTCAAGCTCTTTTTTTTCCCCCCCAATTTGTTCGTTTTGGCTTTTTCATCACCATGGCCTCGGCAGCCGCCCTTCATTCAGAACATGCAATCAAAAAAGCTTCCTCCAACAAATCAGAGCAGAGTCTTCATCAACACTCTTCATGTGTTTTATTGATGAGATACCATGTTTGTGTAGGTGTAGCTTTCTTATGAACATTCCTGATCGTGGCAGCATTCATCACTAATGAGCTCTTCTGTCATATTTCAAAAACTCATTTCAGAAATCCAGAAAGACGGCATGATTATTTTTCATCTGTTATTTTTGTCACAGCAGCTCGAACTCTTCAGGGATGATTATAGAAGCTCAGTCTGTGGAAACAGCTGAAGAGAGACGACAGTTTAGTGTTTGATCAATGCTCAGGTTTGACCTTCTCACCTCTTCATGACCCACCTATGTCAACAAACACACTAATGTACACACGTTCACAACTTGCAACTGGGAAGAAACAAAACCACAAGTAGCCAGTTCAAACATGCCATTTAAGACCAATATGACACTGTGTTTTTGTTACAAAGACACGATGAGATCCAAAAAAGAAAAAGAAAATCAAGAAAATTAAGATTTTATTTGTTAACCTTCAATTAAAGATTAAGAATAAAGGGAGACAAAAGCCTCTTGTTCACTCCATATTCAAAACAAGATATTACACCTGGCTATGACATATATAAAGGCTGCTCTTGCAATACTTTTACACTGTTTAAATTCAAACACAGGGAGGGCACACTGTATATCTTAAACTTAACGGTGAGGCTTCATGCTGCTGTTAAAACCCCTCAATCTGGGGGTTACAGAGTGTTGGGAAATGATGTGAAGTTTACTGTTAAGAACTGAAGCAGCAACATGGGACACAATTAAAACCACTTAACGTTTCTATAAATGTTTAAGTACACGTTAACCCTGCGTCGCAGACGAGCTTGCGGTTAGGTTGTGCCCCGTGTACGCAAGAGGCCTGGTTTCAAGTCAGGCCTGCTGCTCCATAGCTGCATGTCTCACCCCTTCTCTCTCATCCCTGTTTCCAACTCTCTCCACTGTCCTCCTCTCTAAATGAAGATATAAAAAGCCCAAAAATGCAGTGCTTAACAAATTCATTACACCACCACCCAAAGTAAGGTTTATGCCACAGCTGCCCTAAATTAACAGCATTGGTAATTACCAAAATTATTTTTTATGTTTCTGCAACGGTTAATACACCAATATGTAGAAGCTTTGACCCAAATGATATTTTTAATGCTAAAATATAATTAATATTGTTATCCATGAATTTTCAAATTTACTGATTTACAACAAAACCGAAAAAATAGTCAAGCACATTATCAATTCTTGATTAATATGTCAAATTATAGTTATTTACTTGCATTCCTGAACAGAAAAATGAGTTTTAGTGGTTGAATGTTATGCTTGATTAATTTCTGACTTCTCAGAGAAGCCCAGTGAGCCGGCTCAAATTTGGGTATAAAAAAGTGAATTCAGTTTGAAATTCCTCATTCCTGCTCAAAATGGTAAAATGTGGAGAGCTCACTGAAAATGAAAGAGTCCACATTAAAGCACTTCATGATGCAGCTGTGGCATAAACCTTACTTTGGGTGCTCAAAGATGTTTCTTTTTTTGATGAAATATTTTGATGATTTCTGATATTTTGGGATTTAAAACAATCATATCATCAAAGTGGTTGTCTTTATCAATGATAGTATCAAAAACTGTCATTACAAACACATGTCAAAGTATCCTTAGCTGTTGAATAGTCAGTGTTATCATGTATGGTTGTACAAATTCCCATGGCACATCATTTGAGAACCACTGGTTTAACAGTAAAAAATGAATACTGCCCAATCCTAATGTCCATCCGTTTTCTATACCGCTTATCCTGTTGGGGGTCGCGGGGGAGCTGGAGCCTATCCCAGCTGTCATTGGGAGAGAGGCGGGGTACACCCCGGACTAGTCGACAGTCAATCACAGGGCTGACATATAGAGACAGACAACCAGGCACGCTCACACTCACACCTACGGCCAATTTAGACTCACTAATTAACCGAACTAGCATGTCTTTGGTAGTGAGAGGAAGCTGGAGTACCACGCATGCACAGGAGAGAACACGCAAACTCCACACAGAAATGCCCCGACCAGGAAGCAAACTAGGACCAATCCTAATTTTCACAACAAAATTTTACATGCTTTAAATTTTGCACACTCACAATCTTTACTGTGCCTAAGTGTGTTTGACCCCAAAGTCCAGTTTGTTTGACTAGTGCTAGTGCTCTGTGCCGTGCTAAAGAATGGTTTAATTCTCTGGCCCTGCGGCACGGATCAAAGAGTTGTGCTTCAGCATAGTGTGAATACGCATGTACATACATGCACATGAACACAACTGCTCCACTTAGCCAGTGGCAACAATGCAGGTGTTAGAGCACTTTTTGATTTTCATTTGACTATTAAACAGCAGAATGAGTTTTAAAAATGTTCAGGGCAAATTTAAAGAGAAAAAAGAGCTCCTTCTCTGTCCACAGGAGAACCAAAACTGAAACAAACCAAAGCTCCTTACAGGAGCTTCAAGGAAAAGACTTTTGCTTTTAAAAAGTTGTGAGCAGTTTTTGTAATTCTCTTGGATTGTTATGAAGGTGGTGGTCAGCTCCATCAGACTTCTCTAAATTTAGCTAAAGCTTCACCGCTCAGAAAAATCATCCACCTCTCCTCCTCCTCATCCGCATCTCGGTGCCCTCCTCTGTGTCGCACTGCTCCACTTCCTATCTGCTGGACATTTTCCAGAACATTCCTCCCTCTCTCTTCCTGCCTGGGAAAATCTCTCAGCTGGTATGTTTTAACTCTTGTCCTCCTTTTTCTCTCCCACTTGTCCCACATTAATCTCTAAACCTTCCTCCTACAACTCCACCTATCCTTCATCCCTCTATCGCAGCTACACGTGTTCCCATCTATCACCCTTTTCCTCGACTACTGCTACAATATTTAGTTTTGGTTTAGATTTTTATTGCCAAAAAATAATTTCATAACACTTTTTCTCCTTTCCTTCACCTATCTTTCTCTATCTCTCTTCCTTCCCCATCTTCAGGGCCTCAGGATGAAGTTTCTACTCCTCCTCAGTTCAACTCTTTCAGCTTAAAGGCTAAGCCTAAAAGCTTCGATGGAGGGAATAAGGAGATGAAGGCACACTCTCATCTTCACAGTTAAAGCCCTAAAACATGTTAAGCAGCAGAACCATACTGGTGTTTACATTCATGGTTGATGTTATTCTTACATTTGCTCCAAATTGGTTCAATGGAGATGTACATCCAAAACATTCTTTCTAGAAGAGGGTAAAAAATCGGGAAAATAATGAAAGAAAGAATAAAAGGAGACTGAGATTTTTTGGCTTTTATAAAGGAATGAAAAGTTGACAAAAGGAAAAGGGGGGGGTGTAAAGTTAAAGAAAGGTGTTGAAGGTGACAGAATAGAAAGAAGGAAGGGTACAGGTAAAGTGGGAGGGAGGGTTGGCAGCTGGAGAGAAGAAAAAGAACGATGGAAACACGATTGGCCTCATTTCTGAAAATACAACTGGCCACATAGCTCACCGTCTTAAAGGGACAATGCAACAAATCTGCAGTCTCCTGTAAATTAAGTCTTCATAACTGACTTTTTTTAATCACCTGTCAATCAAACCTTGTGAGGGCAAGCCAAGTGGTTAGGTAGTGCCCCATGTGCATGGGCCCAGCCCAGGTTCAAGTCCAGCTTGCGACCCCTGGTCAGACAGGAACACTGTGGGGAATATGAATGTCCTCCCTGTACACCACACTCCTACCACTGTCCAAAGACATGCTTGTTTGAAAGGGGTCTGAATGCACATCTCAGACGGCCCCTCTCACCAACCGTTTGTTTCAGACTCCCTCTGTGTCAGAATGAAAAGACATGCTAAAACTCTCAAAATACAATTAAATCAACTTCCGTTATGGTGAGGGTTAGGGTAACGGATAGTATACCTAAAGCTACAAGTTAAAAATCTGACCTGCAAAACATGATTACAAAACATTTGATAAGGCAGAGTAAACTGTCTGCTTTCAGGAAAAAAAGCTTTTTCTCCATGAAAACACTGAAGCAGCATAGAAAGTGTAGCTACATTAGCTGCATAAGCTACGTAGATAATGTATAGCCAATGTAGCTACGTAGCTAACTTGGCTTAGCTAGCTCACCGAGCAGCTGCGTAGCTACATGTGCAGTATAATCACATTGCAAGGACGTACAGTAGTCAGGTAGGAATGGGCAGTAATACAGTAAATACTGTACACCGGTGCACTAAAAAAAGCCATGGTATTGCTTTATTTACATCATAAAGACGGTGCTGCGTAATGAGCACATTCTTATAATAAATGCCTCGAGTATGTGTCTATTTCCACCTGCCGAAACCCCACCTGTGAAAAGATGCTTTAAAAGGTAATAAAGAACTCTTTAACGATGTAGGGCTACTTTGTCAAACGATGAACGCATGCTTATATACCAGCACATATATCCTTGCGCACCATAGCCGGCACTATGGTATGATCTTCTCTAGTCAAACCACTAAATATGCACCAGTGACTGTAAATGATCCATGAGTTAGTTTTAAAATACTTTAATTTCTCTTTCTAGATCGAGATCAGTGATCAGGAATGATTAAGTTTATCAATAATCCTGTCTGCAGCAGCGCCAGACACAATTAAAACCACCAAAGGTTTTTAAAAATGTTTAAGCTCATCTTTATCCCTCTTAATGGGATAAAGTAGATAAGTAGTAGATAAAGTTTATTGGTGCTTGGTGATTATTTTTATGCGCTGAAGTAGTCTAGAATGTTTTAAAAGCTTCCTGTGAAGTGTGACTTAGAAAAGTGGCTGTGTCGTGTGATTTTTGATGTATAATATAAACACCTGGCGGTTATACATATACCCCGGTAATATACCCTGGTCTTTTCGAGACACATTTTCTGTGAATTACAGAAAATCTTAAAATGGCAAATAATGCTCTTAAAATTACTCACAACATTAATTACATGACTTTTGATTTGTTTGTACCAAGAGGAGTATTGATATGTTTTTGCTCTGTTTACAGTCAAATATATATTCAGCCCAATGTCAGAAAAGGGTTATCAAAATACTTTTCAATACCATATGGTCTAAAAGGATACATTCCTCTATTTTTTGTTGGAGCACAATACTGAAAAGTCCTAAAGCTTTAAAAATACATTTATCGCCTGAAAAACTGGTTCATAGAGAAAGAAAAGAACCCTTGAAAGTTGTAGTCAAACTCCTTACATTAAATATGCTGACATCACTGTGATAAAATAAGTGAAATGCCACCTCAAACATCATCTTTAATCTGTCACCCTGTCTACGAAAATGTGCCCTACTACAAAAAAGACGATGACCTAAACCCAGAGCTGACCATCTGCACACAGAGGACGATCAAAGGCATCTTTAAAAGCTTTATTTTTTTCTTTACTGCTCTTCCTCCTTGAGCTCATAATGAAACTGGACCAACAGCTATGAGGCGTCCGCTCTGTCAACAGAGTTTTACACTAATCAAAAAGCCAAACACTCACAAATCTGTTTACAAGAGAGGTGGAACGAGCCAGAAAAAGAAAGAGACCAAAGACTGAGACAGAAACCAAGAGAGAAAATCACAAAGACAAATAGAAAGGCCATGAGGGGGGAGAGAAAGGACTAAAGACTTAAAATGCAAAACAAGTGGCATCCAATGAGAACTAGTCCAGCTGTGCAACTCAATAAATGGGTGACATCAAAAACAAGGCTATTCTCTGACCATAGTGGTACCTCATACTGAGAAGCATACTGGCACATCTTGGGATAATAAGCCACTACATTCACTGCACAAGGTACGGGAGTAGCTTAAATCAAGTATCTAACCCTAAGATATTGTAAAGTGTTACACTCTGACTCCTCATGTACAAAAACAGATGCCATACTTAAACGACAATAAAAATACCATGCGTTAATATTTTTCTCCACTTTTATGCATTCATTTTTCATCTACATGAAACCTGATGACACATAAGACTTTTCAGGAATGTAACCCTTTAAATACCAGTTTTATAGCATAACCCTATTGTATTTAATGTAAAAAAAAGATTAAATCATTTTCTAAACTACATGCAAATTGGGTTTCCTCAAAGAGGTTATCACAGCCTTGGATTTTTTAACAATGAAGAGCAACTTGGATATTTATGTTTTATTTTTTTCAAACTGTAATTTTTTTTTAAATCTTACACTTAGACCACTACTGCCAGAAATTTGGACACCATACAAAAATGGCAATAAAAATGTTAAGACACTTACCCCACTTTTCTGCATTTATTTTTTCATAAGCATGAGACCTGATGAAAAAATTTAAATTTTGATTGATCTTCGGGAACTGAACTCTTTAAGAGCCAGTTTGATAGCTGGGCTCCTTGTTTTTCATGTAAAAAACATTAAACTATTTTCACAAACTACACGCAAACTGGATTTCCTTATGAGGGTTATCACAGCCTTGGATATGTGCTGGACTTTGATATTTACGCATTATTATTTTTTCACACCGTAAAGGGTTTCTCTCAGACTCTTTGCGTCCAACAATGGACACCATACATAAACAGCAGTAAAAAAAATACTGTATTTTTTTCCCCACTTTTTTGCATTAAGTTTTTTTTTCATCAATATGAGGCATGATGAAAAATATCATATTTTCATTAATCCTTAGGAATTTGGCCCTTTAAATGTCAGATCAACTACTTAAAATCATTTAAATTTTGAGATGTAAAAAAAAACATAAAAGATTAAATAATTTTCACAAACTACACGCAAATTAGATTAATTAAAAGACATTATCACAGCCTTGGAAGTGTCAATGTTGAGCAGCATTTTTGATATTTATCTTTAAATTTGAAGTGAGACTGTTTCAATGTGATTACTTCTAATTAAATATATTTTTGGAGTCTGGAGGCTTTGAAAAATGCAAAGTATCAGCAGTAAAGGAATATGATGTTACATAAATTAAAAGGTCTATTAAACAAGAAAATCTTTCTGTATAGTTGTTGGACAGTAGAAACAACGATCTTCTGTCATAAAATAATAATAATATTCAGTTGGTGTTGAAGCTATTAGAGCTTATTCTCTGCTGCAAACTACATGCACTTTTTGCCTGTACTTAAGTTCACCTCATAATATGTCTAAATAGAGCACAGGTTTAAAACACCTGAGTTTCCCGTTGTATTTAAACTACTTTTTATCACTGAGAAAGATTTATGTATGTAGCATGTGAGTGTGCAGCTTTTGGGCTCTCTCTTCAGTGTTTCTATAAAAGAATTTGTTATGTAATCAGTACAAACTTAAGTCCTCTGTGTATTCCGTCGCAGACTTGTCTCGCTCACAGAAATGAACAAATGCGACACGAACGATTCAGGTTTAATATTAGCCTGGTATTAAAATGATGAGACTGCTATATGAGCTGCTGCAGCAGAGCCCATGATTTACACTATCATGCCAGCCAGCTGGGCTGAGCCAAGGCAAACCTGCATCATCTTCACCACCTCCACAAAGCCGAGGTACCAGCGAGAGGAAGAGAAAGTCTGATATGGAGCCAAAACGCTCCCAGCAGCACTGTTCATGTTTCCTGCAGGAGCATCAATTCACTTAAAGCATCCCTGCAGATCAATTATGACTCAAAGCTGCTGATGGAAACTTCAAGACAAATTGACTGACTGAATATGGTTTGATAAACGGATTCAATTATTCAACGTAGGCCACCCGGCTTCAACTGGACTGTGAGAAAACAGGTCCAGAGACTATTTCTACAGATGCTTTGTGTGGAGCTTTTTTTTTGTTGCTTTCACTGAATTAAAACCACATTTCCCATAAACCACAGCAGCCCTGCCCTCTTTCCCATCTATTTCTGGCTTTGCTCCATTTAATTTAAAGAGCCTGTAAACACAAACAGCAGATCTGCACTCCAACCACATCAGCAAACGTCACATGGAAAGTTAAAAAAAAAAAAATGTCTCTGGAAAAAGCACTTCCTGTTACGTCCAGGAAAATGTAGAGAGAGTTTGCTTCATGCTTAAATCTACAACTGAATCCAGACAAAAGGAAAATTTAAAGAATTGTGACCTTTTTTTGTCATTCTGCTGATTCATTCTGCAGCATTTTTAACTACTTTCTATTTTTTAGAGAAGCTTGATGGATTATCTCTATCATCATCTATATTCTGCTTCTTCTGAATAGCTTTAAAACCAATTTAAAGTCAAGAATGTTTCAAGGGAGGGGTTTGCAACTCAGTTACAGGCTCCAGGTTACATTAGCCACCACTAGCATAATACACCCAAAACTCTCAGTAAGCTGTACCGTTTTCACAAATGCACTCATGAAACTTCAAGGAAATGTTAGAAAGTCTGCCCCTGAAATCTTCCATATTTGTTCACATCCACTTAAAAGCAGACCCTGTCTGACAGCAGTGGCTGTGGTGGGGGGGCTCTGGGGGATATTACATAAGAGTAATATCATAAATGGCAGACAAAGCAACAGAGTGACATTATGATGACAGTTTTTGCCTTTATATCAGTGCAACATGCAGGCTTACATATGCAGCAAATCAACAAAACAGCAGAGAAGAGCACACCAGCAAACAAAAGCCATGACGAAGCAGCTTCACTACATGCACAGAGATGGCACCAGTCATATGATACAAACACGACCATAGACAGCCTGGTAAATGGGGGGGGTCTTTTGTTGAGATACACCCACTATTAAAATCACGGCTGATATCAATGTGGATGGTTTTATTATTACCTCACTTGGGGCCAACATTTTCTCTCACATTTGATCATGGGATCAGACCACCGTTCATCCAGCAGCATCTTCTGCTCAATAACAAATCTCTTCTCTGAACCAGCTGTTTGGTGTGCTCGTTAAATTCATCCGAAAACAGGTAAACATCTACTACTGGCATCGGCTCATGGACTCATAATTTGTTAATGGCTGTTTGCAAATGTACAACAGTTTTGATACATGGCAAAAAAGTGCTTTCGTGGGATGAGACAATACACATGCTCCACTCTCTTTTGTTTAAAAAAAGCTTTTTACTTGAAGACAATACTCTTGTACTGGTTTTAACTCTCACAGTGTAATTTCAATGGCCATCAGTGCTGGGGTTACTTCAGTGTTGATCCACCAGTGTTAGTTCAACTCTGTAAAGAGTCAAATGATCTATGAGTATTCAGATGTGTTTTATATGTGAGTAGTTGTGTTTGGAACTTGTCTGTCGTACAGTCATCCCTGCTGAGGTTCTTTCTTCTCATGTTTCTGGTGGATTGTTGTTGTTTTTGATGTGAGACACATTTGCAGCATGTGTGAAGTTATCCACTGAGTCAGAGTCGCAGCCTTTGACTGAAGGTGTTCCTAAAGGACATATAGAGCATATTCTTCATGAGTACACATTGTCTTGGTATAGAGTTGACAGTCTGCTTTCTTCTTGCGAGAATATTTCACAGTTTCAAAAGTGCAGTTTAAGCGTGCACCAATTAAAACACCTAAAGTGTTAAATTTAAAAATGAGTGTAATTAACACTGCCAGTTTTGCTGTGTATTTTACTCTATTATGGAGGTGTGACTTAATCTGAACAGCTTGTTTTAAAATCTATTCTTTGCTGTTTTTGCCAATAAGGAAAGATCATATTTTACTGTATAATTCCTCAGTAGCTCCTCAATATTCAGTGCTTTAACTTTAAATTAAATACTTCTTACTTTTTTAGATTTATATGCTGATACTTGAACTTGAGTTCAATGGCTGTGTACTTTATCCACCTCTGATGATCTGTCAAAATGTTCTACTGTAAAATATCAAGTGTTTGGGGCGCAGATAGCCTGGCAGTTTGGTTGCACCCCTTGTGCGTGAGCAGCCCAGGTTCATCTTGGCCTGTGGCTCTAACCACCATCTAATCTCTCTCAACAAAGAAAGGCATACAAAAGCCCCAAATTATCAATTACTTAGAATTAAGTTGGCATTTTTTTATGATTGTGGAAACTTGATGACAGAGGGCTGTCATTATTTAAAAATAGCCTGACAAAGATTCTGGACCTTGGGCCAAAGGGGCGGGGTGGTGTTCTTCTGACCCTTCTTAACCACCATGGACATATGGGTTTGACAAACATCACTGCATGCATAGAGTGAACTGTTCTGAATATTTAATGCAGCTTTTTCACATCAGTTTATCCTGACTTCATGCTTAATTTCTGAAATTTTGTTGGATTGATTGGTGACGTAGGCAACCTTTCTTGAAAAGAAGAACTTTTGGGAATTAGGATCATCAGTCAAAGTATATCTGCTTTTGCTATACTAAATATCTCTTTTAAACTGTCGATCATTCATCTAACATTTTTAAGACAATGATACTTGGTTTCTTGAATCTAAAACATCCAAAAGATTCCCAAACTTCAGAGAAGATCCAGTACCGTACGTTTAGTTTAAAACGCTAACATTTCATTTGCCTTTTATGAGATGTGCCTCAGAGCTGCCTCTATGATAGATGAGTAAAATAAAGATCTCCAAGCATCATTCAACATCCATGTTCTTCACTGCAGCAGATCTTTAAGGGGCCTGTAAGAGGTTGACCATCACTTCCTTCTATTTCCAAGGAGTAAGATCAAACCATTTCAGTTAAAGAACTAATGCAGGTTGACATCTTATACCACCAAAACTATCTACTGAAGTTAGATTTACTTTCAAAGAACTCAACGTCATTATATAATGTGTTTTACTGCAGCCTGCTGTTAAATCAGCAGGAGCTGTGGAACAACTCGACACCTCGCTGTGACGTCTTAAAGGCTCCAGTCAACAAGTTGCCAAATGTCTCCCAGTTGCTGCATCAAAAGAAATTTGTGGGGGGGGGGGAAGAGATGGGGAGAAAAAGCTACAGAGTGATAAGTGAAAAACCTAAGGTGAGAAAGAGGATAAAGAGGATATAAGGCAAGGTATAAGAATTTTGGTGGAGGAGGAGAAAAAGGGGTGGAAGAAAGCTGGTGGAAAGAAATCAGAGACGACAGATTAGAGAAGGCAAAGAGGAGGAAGATTAGAAGAAAAAGAGAGAGAAAGGGGAAGAAATGGAGAAGGGGAGGGAGGAGGAGAGAGCCCAGCCTGTATCTGATTACATAATTGCTCTACAGGATTTGAAACAGGGTCTGCGCAAAAGAAAAACGCCTCAAAGCAGCAGCGTTACGCACATTTTACCATCATAGAAACAGAACAGTCAGCCTAAAGCCATTTACAAGGAGATTTTACTAATTTGTGGCAACATAGATTAAAAGAAGCTGCTAAAAACTGCACAGAAACAATGGAAGTGTTACATCTGAAGACACACAGGGAGAGTCTTAAAGCATTTTAGATCAAATTAAGTTTATAAGAGCACAGTTAAAATCTGGATAAGTCAGCTTACTGTGGCATCAAAGTGACACCAAAATAACATGAGGTACAGAGAAGGTCACTGCAGAGACTCCAAGTCTCTGTAGGGACATTACAGGGGAATTATGGGAATATTTTGGTGTGTTTGTGTTGAGGGGATGAGGTCAGCAGAGGCGACCACGCCTGCACCACCTCCATCACCATCAACATCACCATCTACATCACAGAGATACATTAAAACAGCCTCTCCATCCATTTAGAGCTCTAACACAGAGGGAGGTGCAGAGTTCACAAAAACAACAACAACCAGCAGCAGCAGCACTGGTGCACAACACAAACAGACACACAAACAAACGCACACCAACACAAGTTCAACAGCACGATGGAGAGCGACAGCAAGCAGGGGAATACAGCCGGGGGATGAGCTCGCTCCCCGGCTTCGCGTCGTGCTAACAGCCCGCTGCAGCACCAGAGTGGACTCAATGCATTTGGGGGTAATTAACCCGGGATAGCTGGCCTCTATCCCGGGATATCAGAGTTCAAGGATGCACACCCGCGCCACAGCCACAGTCGTCGTGGATGTGGATGCTTACCCCAGCTCAGTCACGCAAACAATGAATCAAACCGTGCGCTCAATGCCTGGAAATGAGACGTCAGAGCTCGGCTCGGTTCGGCTCTGCCCGGGTTCGCACTCACCTGGAGGCCGACAGAAGCGCAGTGGAGTCCCGCTCGGAGTGAAGGACGGACGGACGGACTGCCGAGAGCTCGGAGCGAAAACAACGCAGGAGCAGAGAGTCCTGAAATCCACCAATCCTCCTCCTCCTCCTCTTTCTCCCCCCGCCCCTCCGCCCCGCTCTGCCTCAGCACTGCCCGGACTGCAGAGCGGGGGGCGCTCGATTCAATCACCGCTCTGAACCGGTGGTCTGCTTTTTACTTAACCTGAGAAAATGTATCTGATACAGAATGAATTGCAGAAAGACAAGGAACCGACATACGTTTTATCATACATAACATTATTCCTAATATCATAGCCTACAACAGGAAGTCCTTCAATGAAAATCTTAAACACACAAGTGTTATTAAAACATGTTTGAGGTTCAGCATGCTACTCCTTCATTGAAGGACAAAAACTCTAAATGACAGTAGAATACTTCTATATCTGGAAAAAATGTGCCTTTACAGTCAAGATAAGTATTCAATATTATTTACTGTTTTGACCATAGGATAAAAAGGTTTTGTTTGTCTGCAATATTAAATGTGCTAAAAACTCATCTATGTTTGGTTATATCTTGTAGGCTACATTAAGATGCATTAAAAATTAAAAATATCCTGAGAGTTTTTCCCCTGTGGTTTAATTCAGTAAGTTAAACTTCCAGATATTCCAGATTCATCACTACAAAGGGAAATATTTCAGTCCTTTTTTGTTTTAATCTTGATGATTACAGTTTACAGCTCACAAAATCAAAAACCCACTATCTCAAAATAATGTTATATCAGAAAACATCAGTCCAAAAGGAAGAAAATTATGCCCATTTATGCACTCAGTACTTGGAGCTCATTTTGCACGAATTACTGCACCTGTGCGATGTGGCATGGAGACAGTCGGTCCATGGCACTGCGGGAGTTAGGAAGCCCAGGCTGCTTTGATAGCAGCCTTCAGCTTATCTGTATTGTTGAATCTGGTGTCTCTCATCTTTCTCGTGACAATAGATTCTCTATAGGCTCAGGTCAGATCTGGCCAATCAAACACATACCATGTTCAGCAAACCAGTTTCTGGTTTTGGCTTTACTGTGTGCAGGTGCCAAATCCTGCTGGAAAAGGAAATCAGTATCTCCATAAAGCTTTTCAGCAGATGGAAGCATGAAGGTCTCTTAAATCTGCTGGTAGACTGCTGACAGCTTTGACTCTGGACTTGATAAAGTACAGCTCAGCAACAGCAGCAGATGACATGGCACCTCAAACCATCACTGACTGTGGGAACTGAAAACACTGGACTTCAAGTACCTTGGTTTCTGTGCCTCTCTGATCTTCCTCCAGACTCTGGGACCTTGATTTCCAAATAAAATTAGAAATAAAAATTTAGTCATCATCTGAAAACAGGACTTTAGACCATTGATCAGCGGTCCAGCTGTTTTTCTCTTTAGCCCAGGTGAGATGCTGATAATGTTGTCAGTGGTTCAGGAGTGGCTTGACACTAAGAACACAACACTTGTAGCCCATTTCTTTGAAACATCTGTATGTAGTGGCTCTTAATACTAACCCCAGCCCCAGTCCACTCCTTGTGAAGTTCCCCTGAGTCCTTGAATCTGCTTTGTTTGACAATCCTCTGAGGGCTGAGCTCATTCCTGTTGCTTGTGTACCTTTTCTTACCACACTTTTCTATCCAGTCAGCTTTGCTTGAATATGCTTTGATACAGCCTATGAGAACAGTCTGCCCTTGTAGCGGTGACCTCTTGTGGCGTGGAGGGTGTCGATGATTCGCCCCGTGATTGTGGTTGTGTGAACTGAACCAAATTGAGAGAATGGAAGCTTGGGAAACCTTTGCAAATTGGACTTTTCCATAGTATTTTGATATTTTGAGATAGTGAATTTAAGATTTTTGTGGACTGTGAGCCGTAGTCATCAACATCGAAACAAAAAAGTCTAGAAATGTTTCATTTTGTATGAGGTGAATGTAACTGTCTGAAGTAATTCACAGGGGGGGAAAATGAACTTTTACAAGATATTCTATTTCTTTTAGATGCACCTGTAATCTTTATCTGCAGAGCATTTTCTTAAGCGGTTTAGCCATTGAGTGTGAGTCTACATAAAAGTACAGGAGTACAAGTAAGGATATAGTCTCAGTGACTTCAACCACAATTTTTTTTAAGCAGTAAAGTCATCATGCACCTACTTGTATTTATCACAGCCCCATCCCTAATTATCCATAACTCTTAGCCTTCCCAATCAGTAATGACTGGTTATAAACAAAAAAAAAAAAAAAAAAAACCCTGCACAGCAGGTACAACTACATTTCTGAACTATTTAGACCAAAAGAATTTTATTGTACCAGGCCTTAAAGTTTGTCTTCATTTTTTAATACAATAATGATAATAATAATAATAATAATTATTATTATTTTTATTGTTGTTGTTGTTGTTGTTAATATAAGATGTTATTTAACTTTGAAACAGAATGATGAAGATTGACATGAGGAAAAAATTTAATCTGTATCTTCAAATAAAAAGTACCTGTATCTGTTTTCACCTTATTTCAGCTATTAAAAATGTTAAAGTGACTGTGCATTTTAAAGCCCATCTGTGCTGCCACAGTATCTCCACCCCTCCAGGCTGCAGCAGGATTTAAATAAAACGCCCCCAGCCTCTGAAGTCTGCGTGAAAGGCGGAGATTCAGCCAGAAGAGAGGAAAAGGGGGAGAGAGTCTGCAGAGACTGAGTGATGCCAAACAGACTGGACTCTGGAAAGTTAGAGGAAAAGTGTCAAACTGATAGAATAAAAAAAAAAGAAAATTCATTTTATATTCCAACTTCAGCCATTTTAACAATATTCAAACACAATAACAGAGTATTGATCCCAGTGTGGGAGCAGATGTTTTGAGAGCTCAGACACATTTCTCATCAGACTTCATGTTGACCCTGCTCTGATCTCTACACTGTGAACCAGCACTTCCTCCCATCTGAGACGCACACCCTGCAGCTCTCTGTCCTCCTCTTTATAAACCTCCTACTCTGATGATTCATCAGACCACTTTCACTTCAGTGTTTAGCTTATGTCGCCTATATGGAAAGAGGAGGAGGCTTTTTTAGCAGACAAATTCCTTCTTTTTTCTAAAACTCATGGAGAACAGTTTTAATTTCTGCTATGAAAAGGCTCATTAATGTACAGTGCTGTGAAGAAGTGCTTCCCCCTTCCAGTTTTATCATATTTGTTACACTTTAATGTTTCAGATTATGAAACAAATCTTAATATAAGACAAAGATACGCTGATTTCATTTATTCAGGAGGAAAAGCCATCCAAACCCTCCTGGCCCTATGTGAAAACGTAATTGCCCCCTAAACCTATAACTGGTTGTTCTATTCTTGGTGGTAAAAATTACAAGCAAGCTCTAACAATTACTGAGTTTTTCTTGTTACTGAGGAAGAATTTGGCCCACTCCTCTTTGTAGAATTGTTTTGATTCAGCCATATTGGAGGGTTTTCAAGTATGAATGGCCTGTTAAAGGTCATGCCACACTATCTCCACTGGATTCAAGGCTGGGCTTTGACCACACCATATCAAATCTTCATTTTGTTTTTTAGGCAATTCAGAGAAGGACCTGCTGGTGTGTTTCAGATCAATGTCCTGCTCCATAACCCAAGTGTGCTTGAGCTTAAGGTCACAAGTTGATGGCTGGATATTCTCCTTCAGGATTTTCTGGTAGGAAGCAGAATTCATGGGTCCCCAGACCATCACACTGCCACCACCATGTTTGACTGCTGGTATGATGTTCTTTTGATGAAATGCTGTTTTTTTTTTCATCAGAGATAACAGGACGCATACCTTACAAAATGTTTAGCTTTTGACTGGTCAGTCCACAGAGTCTTGTGGAGTCTTCAAGATGTTTATGGTAAATGTGAGATGAGGTTTTTTCATTCTTTTTGGTCAGCAGTGGATTTGGCCTTCAAACTCTCCTGTAGATGCCATTTTTGCCCCGTCTCTTTCTTATTTTCTTATTCCTAATCATGAACACTGACCTTAACTGAGTCCATTGAGGCCTGCAGGTCTTTAGATGTTGGTCTTGATCTCAGATTGATTTGGTAGGCCAGCCTCTCTAAGTGCCAATCCTGCAAGTTTTCTTCATTTGTAGATAATGGCTCTCACTGTAGTTTGGTGGAGCACAGAGGCCTTAGGTATGGCTTTAACCCTTTCCAGACCGATAGATGCCAGTGACTATTTTTCTTATCTGTTCCTGAATTTCTTTAGATCGTGACATGATGTGTTGCTTTATGAGACCTTTTAACCTACCTCACTTTGTCAAGCAGTTTTTATTTAGGGGATTTCTGGATTAAACAGGTCTAGCAGTAATCAGGCCTGAGTGTGGCTACTGATTTTGAACTCAGCTTTAAAAAATGTAGTTAATCACAGTTGAATAATAATTTAACTAAAGGGCAATAACTTTTTCACATAGGGCCAGGTGGGTTTGGATGACATTTTGCCCTAGTAAATGAAATCATTATTTCAAAACTGTGTTTTGTATTTACTATGGTTATCTTTGTCAAATATCAAAATTTGTTTGATTATTTAAAACATTTAAGAATGAAAAACTTGCAAAAATTGAAAACATAGAAAAGAAAGAAGTTAGGAAAGAAGAAATATTTTTTAGCATGGCCACAGTTGTTTATTAAATTCAGCTATTTCAACCAGACCTGTTGCCACAGGTGTATAAAATCAAGCACTAAGCCACACAGTCTCGATGTGCAAACATTTGTGAAACCAAATGGTCGTTCTGAAGAGCTCAGTGACTCCAAGCCCGGTAGTGTGATGGATGCTACCTTTTCAATAAGATAGTTTATAAAATTTAATCCCAGCTGGATATTCCTCTGTCAACTGTAAGGGATATTATTAGAAAGTGGAAGTGTTTAGGAACAACAGCAACTCAGCCACAAAGCAGAGGATCACATAAAATCACAGAGTGGGGTCAACAACTGCTGAGACGTGAGGTGTATTAAAGTCGCCAAAGCTCTGCAGATTCCAAAGCTGGAGAGAACAAATACTGTGTGGCAGTATCTTCATGGAATAGATTTCAACAGTGAAATCAGAAACATGTTCTGTGGAGTGATGAATCACCCTTCTCTGTTTGGCAGTCAGATGGGTGAGTCTGGGTTCGGCGGATGCTGGGAGAATGTGACCTACATTGTGCCAATGGTGAAGTTTGGTGAAGGAGGGATAATGGTATGGGGTTAGGACCCTTATCTCCAGTGAAGGACAATCTTAATGCTTCAGCATACCAAGACAATTTGGTCAATGTTATGCTTCCAACTTTGTGTCAACAGTTTCAGGAAGGCCCTTTCTATTCCAACATGACTGTGCCCCAGTGAACAAGCAAGGACCTCACAAATGCTCTACAAAATGAATGGGTACAAATTCCCACTAAACACCTCAAAATCTTGAGGAAAATGTCATCACAATCAGTTTGTCCAAATATAAAAATTTAATTTCTCAAAATTTCTACAAAAATAACCAAATGTATACATTACCACAGGAGAATGTGTATAATAGGACACATATCCTCTTCTATAATGATGCACTTTTAAAACATGTATGTCTTGTAATTGCACTTGATTCTAACATCAAAATCTACATTTTTTATTTGATAAGTTTGAAAGTTCCATAAAAATGGGTCAGGATTTCTAATTTCTCAGGCTTTTTCCTCTGTCCACCTCAGATAGGGCATCAGGGAAGGTCTGACCACTGTGCCTCTGTGTGATAGACACTGGACGCAAGGTGTAAAGGGCATAAATATCTGTTCACATACTGACATGTCAGAATGTGAGTGCCAAAAGTGTAACGTCAAAGCTAGCATGCTGGAACAGAAGGACAACACTCTGCTGAAGCATGTGAGGCTGTTCCTGTTAGTTTACACTTCATGCTACACTTGCCTCTCTGTAAAACCACTCACTGGAAGGACAATTTCAAACTGTTATGGATGCATTGTTTAAGTACAAAGGTGTAATTACTGTGGAGCTTTGTTTTTATCAACATGTGAAAGACTATAGAGTGTTTAGCTTGGTGTTTTCTGCCGCCCTCAGCTTTATTGTTCCTGTTCACTCTCAGTACTCTCTATAGAGCTCTAATTCATTTCCACAGAAACATCTATAGAAGGCCAGAGCGCTCCTCCTCCTAAGTATCAAGCATTAGTTAGAGACTATCTGGTGATTTAGGAGCACTTAAATTTCCTCTGGAGGATGTGGAGTCTAAATGCAAAGCTTGAAGAAGAGAATAATTTATCATATAGACAAAAGCATCATTCTACATGAATAGTCATTTTCTCTGCCACTGCTTGATGTGGAAATGTTTAATTTAACATATCAAAGTCTTCCTCTGATGAAACTAGTGGCTCAAATAATCAGATATAGTAGATTTAAAGAGACAGTAGCTGTGTTTTTTTTATTGAAATGAGATGCTTAAACAACAGTATATCATGCTGTCATGACATGATAATCACTGTGACCTTATGTTACACATTATGCACACTGTGAATGATGCACATAGAGGTCTCAAGGTCATTCAGATGAGCTGACAAGCAGTGCAGTGTTGCGTTTGGGGTGGGGGTTGGGATGCAGAATGCAATCTGGCCTTGAAGGTCTTTTTGGACTCTAGATGACTCACACACAAACACCATTTGGTTGGCCTCTTTGTGTGTGTGTGCCCGGGATTATCACTCAGACAGCAGACACCAGAAATGAAATGTCCAGTAGACCGCGGCCATGTTTGTTTTTTATTTGAGGCAGAGGATGGTGAGTAGAAGGTCAAAGGTCATGGTGGTAATTCCCATCATGCAGCTGTCTCTCACTTCTCTTTCTCTCTCTCTCTGTAAAATGTCACCGTCATCACAGGTCACGGCATGTCGATGACGCTCTCTGGAAGGAAACAAACAAATACATTCACCCTTGTATGGAGTTTAATCTTTCTTTTTTTTCCGGTCAAGGATGTTTCTTGTAATGGTCATAGTTCAAACAAATACTGATCGTACTGTCTTGACATTTGCAGATGATATATGTGGGTTCCACAATAAAGATGCTGAGACACACTGGTCTTGTTGGAACCAGTCAGGGGAGCTCCGCGTTAGTTCATACAGGACACAGTAGTCATATACCCAGCCATGATCAGCTGACAGCCAGCTGATCCCCATTATCGTCTCCGTGCTCCCACAGCCAATCACAGCTCTCTCTCTCTTACCACAACAGTGTATTTGCTTGCATTAATGCTGATGCACCATAGTGCTGCTGCTGCTGCTGCTGCTGCTCAGCCTCCTCCACCCCAGCCTCCTCCTTTATAACATAAAGCTTGTTGTACCCTCATATTAAGTTTCATACTGCTATGAATTAATTGCTTTTGAACTAATTTATTGACTTCAGTAAACCTTGTCATTAATGTATTCGTCCATATGGGGGTTTCTCCCAGGAAGTTAAAGTATACTGCTTGATTAACCCAGGGAGCATCTTTTGAGCAGAGCCTTCTCTGCCAAATAAAACTATTTATACATTTTGCAATGAAATAATAAAATGTATGATGGGTGATCCTGACTGAAATGTAGTTAACTCCTAAAAGGCTCTGCTACACTGAGTGTTTTTGCTTTCATTCACAGAAAAGGTCCAAGGGCATCATTTTTGGTGCAATCCGGATGATATGAAAACAAAGTACCAAGCTTCATGTCTCATGCTCATTAAAGACCAGCTTTACTCTGACAGAAAGACCAAGATTTGATGTTTTTAGTCTACTGAAGAAACAAGTGAAATAGGCAGCACATGGGTACAACCTCATTTTGAATTGTCCTTCTGATTGGCCGATATTGAATGTGACAGATAGATTGTTTGTCCAGCCACCTGCCAAGATTTTTTTGAAGTCTGGTCCTTCCGCTGTCCATGAGAGGTTAACAGATTCATGTGAAATACATCCATCAATGGATAAATATATATACATATATATATATATATATATATATATAGTGTGTCATTTTAGGGAGTGTGTGTGGTTGTACAACTGAAAAATCACGTGCAGAAATTTCAATTGGCCAACTGGGATTAGCTGTCAGGGCTGTGGTTGGCCATCTTGTTCCCCTGTACACACACTGTATGACAAATTATGCACAATCAAGCTGAAATTTAGCCCTACTGTCAATAGAGTTGCAACTCAAATTTCTGTCTGAATTGGGTGAAAATCTTGTGTGTGCCTGGCTTTGTCAACTGTTTTAGGTCTACTAACCATGTCTGTATCAATTCCAGTGTCAAAGGTCAGCAAGGCCGTTTCTGTAATGGTATTTTATTATTGCTTTGGCGTATGTATTTTAACCTGATTTATAGTCTTCATTGTTTTGATTGCATCTTTTAACTTTGTTTATCAACATTATAATTTGTTAGAATGTACAGTATGTCTGCATTTTGCTTTTGTGTTTATTATTATCATGCAAAGTTAATGGAAAGAGATCTTTTAAAAAGCATACTACCTGCTGTATATAGTGATGTACATGGCTGGAAATACAGTGTCTCTGTACTTTGAAATCAGTCTGATTGCTACAGAAACTCATGAAAACCTTTAATTCATATCTACTGATACTTTAAACAGGGTTCATTTAAGCCCACACCAGTCATGCTACTTGTTAGACGATGATTACTTTGTCCTTGCTCTGTAATATACACCCTGTTTTATTTGCCAGTGCAAAATAAAACAGAAAAGAACAGAACAGAATCTGCTGCCTGAGTTAAATGTCACTGTTTCTCCCACAGCAAAGTTGGACTCAACTTCAGCATGTTGCCTGGCAACAGCTGGTTGTCAGCACCCACTCAGGTGTGTGTTTGTGTGTGTCATGATGAATAAGACTAACTGTGTGGGCTGCTGAAGTGCTAGGCAGATTTTCAGAGATAAAAGATGGATGGATGGAGAGAAGAGGAGAGGAAGGGAGCATATAGAAGGAGAGGAGGAGAGAGAGGATACAGGAGAGGAGACAAGAGGAGGAGATGTGGGGAAACAAGAGGACGTCAACTTTTCTTTCTCTTTCTGTATCTCTCTCACAAACATTTCCAGACAGAGTGTAGTCGTCATGGTGACCACTACAGGATGCCAAGCTGGTTGCCGGGAGAGGAAGAGGCGGAGGAAGAGGAGGAGGAGGAAGAAGAGGTCGAGGCCGGTGGATTTATTCCAGCTTTTTCACAGTGGTCGAAGTGTGTGGGTGGTCTCTCTCTCTCTCTCTCTCTCAAACACACACACACACACACACACACACACATACCCTCTCTCTCTCTGTTCCTCTCTCAGCAGTTTGAGTGTGTAGGAGGCTGTGTTATTATTTGCTGTATTATTTGCACCAGATTTTGCATTGAAACAGAAAAGAAAGTGTGAGAAGTGCTGCTAGAGGTGGAGGATGATGGGGCTTATATTCCGGGGTGTTAAAGGACTGAAGGCAGGCTGGAAAAGACAGTAGTGTTTTTAGTCTTCCTGGAATGAGCTTTGGTTTAGCTGCTAAATGTAAATGAGACACCTGGAGATGATGACACATATTTTTAAATTTAAATCATTGGTTGCTGTGGATAATTTCCAGGTCTGACTGGGTCAGTACTGCCGAGACTATACTCAGATAAATCTGAAAATTGCTGATGCAAATGACATTTTCCCATCCTGCACTGCTCTGAAAGTCAGCATTGCATCTCAAAGTTTTTTTTTAACCATGCAGGTTTTAAGTATAGGCCCTGTAGTAATGTGTGTCATATTTCATGGACACTGTTAAGCATATACATGTACATGAGTGCAAGAATGTCAGAAGAAAAAAAGACACTGCAGTATGGCGCCTTGGCAATACAGAAAAAAGCCCTTTCAGACTTTTAGATAGAGATTTTTTCTTTTCTGAGGTGAAAAAAAGTTGTCTTACAAAGACACTGACATCTATCAGTCTGGAAAAGGTAAAGCCGTTTCTAAGGCTTTGGGACTCCAGTGAACCACAGTGGAAGCCATTAGCCACAAATGGAGAAACTCGGAACAGCATCTGCTCAGGAATAGCTTGCTTTGCAGCTTGCTTTAGGAGGTAACAAAAGGGCCCAGAACATCTTAAGACCTGCAGGCCTCATGTGTGTGAAGGTCAGCATTCATGATTCAATGACAAGAAAGACACTGGGCAAAAATGGCATCCACTGGAGAGTTCAAAGGTCAAAACCACTGTTGACCAAAAACAACACAGAGTCATCTTACATTTGCCCTAAATACTTCTTGATGATCCTCCAAGACTTTTTAGAAAGTATTCTGTGGACTGATTAGACAAAAATTGAACTTTGTGTAAGGTGTGCATCCTGTTCAGCTGGTGTAAATAGCCTGATTTTTACAGAGTAGGATGCCTTTCAAGGTGCAGTCTCTCTGGGGTTAAGTAGATTTGCTTCAATATTTTCAGAAATGGAGTGAAAGTTCTGATAAAAAATAAATAAATAAATTAAAAAAATCACCTGGACATCACTTTTCATATTCAGGTGTGCAAAAGAAGCAAACTTATATTCCAGACCCAAGAAAAAACGTATTAACAGGAACAAGGATGAATATAGATTTGCTAAAGTGGGCTGATCAAAATTAGAGTTTGTAATTGATCAGAAATCTCTGAGATTAATTTGATTAAGCCTGATTCAGGTCCTGTGCAGCTACTGAAGCTATTCAACAGGTCATGCAGATTTGACAAAGAATACAGTGGAAACATATTACTGGCAGTTGTTATCTTGTAAGGTAGAAGAGCACTGTCTGTGGAGCATGAGCAGCCTTGTGTCAAGGCGCTCCATGTAGGCCTACAGAGGCTGTTGTCCTCAAAACAAAGCAGTCTGGATTCAAATCTGACCTTTGGCTCCTTCCTGCATGTCATTCCTCAGTCTCTCTTTCCCTTGTTCTTGACTCTATCCGCTGTCCTATCTGAGTAAGGCATAAAAGCTAAGAAATAAATCTTGAAAAGGAGAAATGCACATTTTACATGGAGGGATGTGCTTGTATGTATTTGATGGACAGAAGGTGGTGGTTACACGGATTTTCAAATCTTAAATGATTTAACGATGTGGAACACCACAGATATTATGACAGTTTTAAATGATTTTTTTAAATCTTACGATCCTCCAAATGTGCACAATAGATGACTCAGCCAGACCATGAGACCTGCTGTCTGGAATGACAATTTCACGGTGTAGACTGAACACCCACTGGATTTCACAGAAGCTGTGCATGATCAAACTTCAGTGGACAAACAAATATGCAGGATAATCAGTCCTCTGCTGGCTGTCATGGCATGTATTACAGTTTATTCACTTCATATTTTTAAAATTAATTGTAACCCTGGGATTAATCCAAATATTATACTCTCAGAGTTAAAAGCCCACTGTTAAAAACAGGAGTGAAAATCCAAAAGTTAATGTCTCATTCATAAATAAAAATCATCTAGTTAAAATGTGCATAAAAGTAGAAACACTTTTTAGTAAAAGAGTGGACTGTCACTTTAAGACAAATATTTGATAGTTTATTTGAAATGAGAATTCCTTAACATGAGGTTTGGCAGACCATTGTTTGTTTAGTGTGAAATTTTATTACCTGCTTCTAACTGGTCAATGTAAAGAGACATCAATTTTCTTTAAATATTATTGGTCAAGACAGTATGGGGCATGCTCGGCTTACGCCGACACCGCGAGAAGCCCTTCAATGCAGTGTGCAATAGGGGGTGGAGCCCAGTGTGGGGGATGCTCAACATTGGGCATCGCCCACTCAACACTGCCTTACCCTTCCGATGAAACCTGTGGGGTTGGAGGAAAATGGCACCAAAAAGTAATGTTTGCGACCCACGGATAAAACAATACTTAAAAATGCTAAATGGAATGATGAGTATGTCACAAAAATCATCATAATTAAGGCTTAACAACAATATAAGTGGAATAGATTGACAGTTGAATTTTATGTGATAAAAAAATACATTTTAATCAATTGAATATTAAAAATCAGATTAATCTATCTGTAAGTGTGTTACACTTTATATATTCTAAACGATAACATAATAGATTTTTGAAGATAAATGCTAATGACTTCAGTAAATGTTTATGTTCATTAGTAGCAGACGTCTCACGGTGCTAGCTGGTTAGCCTGCTAGTTATCCTGAAGAGAATACAATGATTAAAGACAAAGAACATGCGTGTTTGAACGTGAAACATGTTGATGCCATATGAGGAGGTGATGGCAACTAAAACATAATTTATATCCATATATCTACAAAAAAAGTATATATAAATGTTTTATTTAAACAGGTTTTTTTCCATTCTGAATCATTTTCGTAGTGTACTGTTTACTTCCTGTTTCTTGATGACGTGATGATGTTGGTCAAAGGTGATGATGACGTAATGACGTAGACCAACCGTCTGATTGGACGACCATTTGAAAGAGGGCGATGCCTAACGCTTGACAGTGGACGATGTCAAACACTCGTTGGTCACCGCCCACTATTGCACATTGCATTAAGGGCTACTAGGACACCACCTTAATTACCCTTGCGTGTTAGCTGAGCAGTTAGTCAGTCGCTAATTTATCTGGTAACGTGATTTATGCCCCGTTAACACAACAATGTTTTCGAGTGAAAACGCAAAAGTTTTGGCATTTTGGCAGTCCGTTGACACGACAACGGCATTTTGGTGCCTGAAAACGGAACTTTTCGGAAACAGGCTCCAGAGTGGAAGTTTTTCAAAACGCCCCCGTCTCCATCTCCGTGTAAACAGGAAACCAGCACTTTCTGAAAACGGACATGCGCACTGCGGCTGCAGTAATTATCCATGTGCGAGTAGGCTTATAACGCATGTGCCGATGAGAAGCCCAGAACTAAAACAAAGATGACCGACACCAGTGTACTGTTTGTGCTCCTCACTCTTTTGAATTTAACTGTACCTCCAACAAAGTGTTGATTTACTTCACCATCACTTGGATCAGCGGAGACGTATTTTGTGCCTGCACCAGATTCTGACTTGACCCATACGCAGTCACACCGCCATCTACTGGCCTGGCATGTATACTACATCGTTTTTAGTGTTTCCTGTAGTCTCGCGTGAACAGAGATCATTTTGAAAACGTTGCTGTCTGAACGTGGAACATTTTGGAAATGAAAACAGAAAACGAAGCAAAACGTTGTGTAAACGAGGCCTTACAGTGTGTCGAGTTGGAGCTAAGCTATTTTCTGAAGTTTGCGTACATAGCTACAAGCACTCTTCAGGTACTGAGTTTTGAGAGCTAACATTAACGCGTTTAGTTGCTATCTCTTAGGATGTTTGCTAACATAGAGCTAGCGACTCTCGTGGCTGACAGAGGAAATACCATTGAACTGAACTGACTCTTGTACATTTCACAGGTTGGCTTGCTGTTACCTGCTCGCCTTTCCCTTGGATTCTCTAGTCTTTGTGGCCAAGACTAAGGGCCGGCTCAGACTACACGTTTTTTTTGTCGTTCACGATGGCACCATGCCAGATGATGTGACCAAATCTTGTCCTGTCTTGGCCGACAGCCTGGCCAGACTACAAGAGTGATCCTGATCACTCACCGTATGCTGACATCACCACCATCTCCGTGACTGAATGCAAGTTCACAGGTTGTCAGGGGGTGGGCCAAAGTGAGTCAACAACCGAAGCGCTCAGTGTGATTGTAGCAGTCTTTTGCTCGTAAAAAGTAAAATAAGAAACAATGGTGGATTGGATTTTGGATAACAGTTATGGATGTATAAAAAGGAGGACATTATGGACTGGCTCTCCTTCAGATAAGACTTAAGGTATGCATTGATAACGTTAATAAAATAAAATAACATGTTTACATTAGTTTTAGGGGAATAAATGGGGATAGAAGTGGTAAATCTTGTAAGTAATGATGCAAAGATAATGAGCAAATGTTCTGTTGTTAGACATCAGGATTCACGTCGTTAATGTCAGACAGGGTGTCAAACTAGACGAAAATGTACAAAAAATTCTGACATGCTGGTCTTGTTGAATCGTGGTCGTGGGACGCGTCGTTAATTATGTCACACTACAAGACCGTGTGTCACTCCTGACACTCTAAATCGGGCCCAAGTTTTGACAATGAGCTGCAACGTTGCAGTCGGACTTGAATCTAGCTGAATTCGTGTAGTCTGAGCCGGCCTTAAGGGATACTCCCGTTTTCCTTTTTTATTGGCCAAGACCAAGGTGTGTGGATTTACCTGCTAGCTGGTTGAGATGAGGGATGAACCTGCCTTTTCATGGCTATGACGAGGTGTGGACCGTTGATTCTTCATCATCGCCTGTGCAGTGAGGTAACTGTTCATTTGCTTGTTTGATGGAGCTTTAATCAGGCTTATTTTCTTTATCGCTGGCCTCTGTGTTCCATTTGTGTAGGCCATTATTTGAGTGTAAGGAGAGTTTTTTTAAGGACTCAAGGATTTAAGAGTCAATAATATATTTCTAAGCATTGAAGTTAAAGGTGTGATGTTGCTAAAATGAGAAGTGATCTTTTTGTGTTTGCCATGGAGGCTTGAAGTTACCTTTAGCCAGGCGAAAATGGTGACATTTTTTTTCTTTATTGTACTTATTCTGAGTTACAAACAAAAAAAAAGCGTTGTTGCTTGCAATTTTTATTTTATTTCCTAAAAGTATATAAATATCTTGCTTTTGTGTCAATAAATAAGGGAAACAAATTTTTTTCCATCAGTTGAATAAATTAAAAATAATTGGTACAAGCAGAGAGTTAAAGTTTTTAAAGGGTTGAACAATATACCTTTACACAGGGGTAGGCAGTACATTACCTTTTTTCCCTTTTGGCCAGATCACTATCTTGATTTTAATACAGTCTGTTTTAATCTGATTTTAGGCTCATAGGTAAGTTACACTCAAAAAACAAACAAAAAAAACAACTGAACAAATAAACTTTTTTCCCAATGTAATTTTGAAAATGCACAAATATGTTTACAGGTCAAGTCTAATATTTTTTTCTTTTTCTTCACCAACAACCTGATCAGTGCATGAAATACAAAAAAACATACATTACTCATTGTTTAACCATCAGGTAAGGGGAGTCTGGAAGTTTTCTTCTTGACATTATAAGCACATCCTGAAGGATGCAGTCTTTTGGGATTGTCTAAAATGTCTTTGCTTTGAAAAGTCTATTTCTCTGCTCAAAACATACAAATATTCAGTAGCAAATAAAAAACAGAAGTTTTTTACAATACTGCTTTCAAAATAACTATTTTTTGACTCAAATAAAATATTTTCCTTTTTTTGACAATAATGTTACACATACAAAGTGCAAACGCAGTGGCACTATTGTAAACTTAAAGGGCTTTCTGCATGCATTTCTGTAAACCTTCCAAGTACTACTTGATTCAAAAACAATTGCAGCCTATTATGTGGTTATGCAATACCACAGCTTGACATTACAATTGCAAATGCAATTACATTAATTGTGTTGCACCAATTTAAAACGGGCATTACAAATTTAAAGGAGCAGTTCCTTCTATAACATCAGAAAGTTAAGTAAAATAACCTAGTGTCCTGTGTCTCAAGGCAGTTGATACAAAGAAAATAGTACACGATATAGTCTGGTTATTTCATAAAATGTAGTTTGTTCTGCTGCTGGAACTAAAGTAGGGGAAAAAAGATGTTCTTTTAACCTACAACAATAGGATGGACCGAGTACCTTGACAGGCTGATGATATATAACATGTATGTTTACATAAAGGCTTTATGGAGACTTTAAGAGAATAAAACTAGAAGACTGAGTTCTATTTCCTGCTGAAAAAACTCTTATAGCTATTAATCCTTTACAGTCCTCTAAACCGCCATCATATGACCGTGCATGGAGGGTCAGTGTGTCCATCCTGTGCTCCAGCAGTGATTGTGCCTGTCTGTTACTGTTATATAAGTGTGTCATTACATCAACATCCTATTCAAACAGGACCCCCCCCCCCCCCCATCTCTGGTGCTGATTGTGTGTCTGTTTTTGTGTGTATATGTGAGCAATGTCTTGGGATGGGTTGGCATGACGACAAAGCGTCCACTTTTAACAGCGTATCCAGGGAGAGTCGATCTCTGAGCTCTGACACTAACACTAACACAACTGTACTGATGATCAGGATGCTTTAAATAAAAGGCTGTTATTTATGGACAGGAAATTCATTTTAAAAGATCCCTGCAGTGTTTCACAATTTGGTTCATAAAGATCAGATTTCCCAAAGATACTCTCTCCTTCTGAAACATAAATGCACAGAAGCACGCAGTGAGTCTCAGCAGTAAATACAATCTGTGTTACTGCTGTGTCAGGGTTTTTGTTGTTGCCCTGACAGCTGGTCATAGATTCTCCTGCTGTGATTTAATAGGATCAGTCCACAGGTGATGGGGTGTTGTATTCTAATGTAGTTTAGTTGAAGAATGAAAACTTTACACAACTGCTTTAAAGGGTATAATTTTGATTGTTTGAAGAGTCAATTCCACATCACAAATGGTTGGCACATCTAGTAGTTTTAAACCTCAGCCTGGAAATGAGATGAAACCAGTAGTCAGCAGCAAAGAAACATATTGGATGCCAACAACCCAAAAAAACAGGGAAGGGTAAGGGCCAAGATGTCTGCCGCTTATTTGGAAAGTTTTTTATGTACTGTTTTCTTTTTATTTTATTTTGTCTTGACAGTTGCTTGCATAACTAAAAACACTTAACTCTTTACTAATTAATCATATCATGCAAAACCTACAGTGTTTTTAACTTGAACCCTTATTAACTGGATATAAAAATTGGCTAACTTACATAGCAGCCATACTGCTACATTGCTCATTAGCTATGTTTGAATTCAGAGGCTACAATCCTCAGAGGGCGCATCTGAAGAGGCCAATTTCAAAGACTCATTCAAATCAAGCTGACAACTTCATCCTTCTTTCAAACGGTGACAAAGGATCCATCAAGCGCATCCTTCGGGGCCAAACATGCCTGGACACTTGTTGCATGCCAATTCAAATGAGCTGGCAGATTTAGCAGGCCTCGTATACTTTGAAATGTAATGAATTAGTTTTAACTAAGCAAATAAATGATAATAACTATGTTGAAATTTAAAGGGGGTGGAACTTCAATACCTTTAAAATCATAGGTAATAGGTTAAGCTACAAAATGTAATCTGTATTAGCTATTTTCAGTGCAGTTGTTGATGTTTTTAGGCGACTGGAGCAGCTCACAGAAACAAGCAGGTAAAGCCCCGGTCAAAACGAAAACTCACATCAACAGAGATTTAAAATAGTATCTACTTGCAATAGACAACTCTGCAACATTATATAAGCCTATCAGGCCATGTCACTGCAAATGGAGGTAGCTGTGCATTTTTTTAAATTAAAGTGTTTTCATTTCTTAAGTGACTGCCCAATAAATCTGTCTCAACAGGAAAGACAGTACTGCACATTAACTGTGTTGTTTTGTCATGTTATGATTAAGATATCTGCCAAGAATGATACTTTTCCATGGATGAATTTTGCCTTTAGTTATTCCTGTATTTACTGGTATACAGCTGTGTAGCTGGTTGACCAAACAGGAGTATTTTTCAAGCTAGGTTGTCATTTATTGCCTATTAAAATGAGATACCCACTTCACGTTGTTAGAGCTAACACCTTCCAGTCAGTTGGTCGGTTGATATGCTCTCATCTGACAAAAAACTTCCTGGTCAGTAGCTGCAAGATTCCCCTGTGACGTTGTAAAACTGGGTCCTAGGTGCTAACCCTGAATTGAGACACAGCTATTGTGTGGCCTGAATGTTGGCAGCATTCAGAGGCATTTTGACATGTCTACCAGTATTAATAAATGTAATGCAGAATCGAGACCAAGCTGTAAGATGGTGTGATAGTAAATTGATAATTGAAATTAAATATGGATGGATGAAATAATTAAAGTTAATTGACTGTAGAGTAAATGATACACTACATAAAACAGGCTTGTCCAAGAAATGTAGGTATTTTCTGATATTCTCTGCATAAAATGAGAAAAATGGATTCAGTAGTCACTTCATTTAATTCAACTCAACCTTGAGTTACACTGAACAGATAACTAATCTTAATTTAAAAAAGTAAATGATAAGAGTTGTAACAAAATGCTATAATCACATTATTTATACACAGAGTGGATATTACAGCTGTGGGTTGTTTTAGATATTGGCATAGATGCATCAATTAAATCAAGATAACTGTTACATTTCCCACCAATGACACCTTGATGAAATATAGATTTATCTGATAGCACATGTTGAGCCTGTAAAGAATTTAATTTTGAAACTGTAACTCCAGGACATCATACGAAAGTCTTCATTCACTGAATTGATAAAAGCATAGATATAACATCAAAGCTGAGATCACAATGGTAAGCTATGATTCAGAATGAACACCAAAGACAACTGTCAGTGTTGCTGCACTGGGGTCAGGAACAGAGGCTCCTCAGGTTACATTTGATGAGCTGGTCAGAAGCGAGTCTTGAAGCCAGACATCTCCAGCTTGTTGATGCTTCTCTGGTTGGTGAAGGAGGCTCTGGTGATGCGACTGGAAGGACTTCCTTCTTTACTCAACCACACCTTCCTGTAGGAAACACACATTAAAAATACTACAGACATGCTCAGTAACCACTGCACAGCTTTACCACCATATGACATGTAAACAATGATCCTGTTCTGTTGTTACAGTGGTTCAATTTCAGCACATATGTAGAAGGCATGTCTGTTTTGTTTAAAAAACAAAACAGTTAAAGTCTATCTCTTCATATCCTTTCACTATTCAGCTGGTGCTACTGGTGCATCTTTAACAGCTTTTCTACCTTAAGTTGCCACATGGTCTTTAAAGGACACAGTGATATACTATTTAGTATGGGAGTGGAGGTAGTGAAAAAGACAATTCAAAAGAGTTGTGAAATATCCTTCATGGATTCTGGTTCTATTAGCTGTTTTTTGTCAGCGACAGAGCCAGCTTTTGTTGGGAAAAATGTCCAACTTAGAGGTATTTAACTTAAGTCAATTTTAGTCAGACTAAGGTTTGACATGAATTTTGAAGTCCAGTTTGAATCAGACTAACCTGAAAATAAACTTTCTCAGCTGTAGGTAAACATAAATTTCCATATGGTCCATACCAAACCTGACACCCTGGATAGTCTGTTTCATATATCAAAGGGAAGTTTCACAGCCATCTGGACAACAGTCCATAGACCGTACATAGGAAAGGGCAGAGTTTTTCATAAAAAAATCTTTTAGGGTGAATTGGCCAACATTCTTTCATATTCACTACAGGATAATTACAATGACAATATGTGTTGCAGAAGGCATGCGCTGCCCTGGGGAGTAAACTACATAGCACAAGTTCCACAGGCAGCCATCATCACTATCCTCCATCCAAGGGTGTAAAAGTGACCAATAACATTTATTAAAATTACTGCAACTGAGTAGCTTTTTTGTGTACTTGTACTTTTGTGAGTAAATATAAATAAACTTCACATTTTTTTAACGTTCCATGCTTACGCGGACATTTCCTGAAAAGATCCTGTGTTTACAGAAAACTTTTTCAAAACGAAACTGAAATATATCATTTTTGTCTCCATGTGGACAAGACCTAAGATCCTCCAATTTATGCTTTCAATGCTGCTCTTTACTCTTTTAATGAAGAAATTATGTGTCCTGATGAAAACGCCGCAAATGCCCTCACTCTCTCCCTAGAAACAAACTTCTCATTTTGAAACTTGGATCCCAATGACAGATAACAGCTGGTTGATACTGCTGCATTGTTTGACCCTACAATTTTCTCTGAGCATTGTATCTGACTTGGAGAAAGGTCTTGCATGATTGCAATCTTGCAGTAATATTTGTTTGCATGTTTTTAGAACAGATGCATGGGCTGCATGGACTGGGTATGTAGTTATGTGTAAACTTAAGACAAGCTTTAATGGAAGAACATTTGTATGAGAGGTGGGAGAGCACAGGGACTAGTTTCAAGGTATTTTAGTCTAGTCTGTGGTGTAGGGCCTGTCTTACTTTGTGATTACTATGTCAGCTATGTTTTGGTTTTGGAAAAGGTCTCTTTTTACCCAAAATTCATAGTAAATAAATCCTACTAAGGCTAGTCAAGGCTTTAGCAGCTTTATGCAATAGATTAATGCAAGTCTGGCTATTAGATAGATTATGAGTCGATGTGTTTGTGAAATTTGCAACAGTGCTTTTTGAGACATTAAACTATTTGTGTAATTTTTAGTCATTTTTCTTCTTCTTTGATGGCACAGCTGAAGACGGACAGGAAACCGTGAGAGAGAGCATGGGAGATGACAGGACAGGCAAAGGGCGAGGGTCAGAGACAAAAATGTAGATTAAGTAAAATCACAACCAGTCAGTTGGGGGCCAAAGAAGCATCTGGTAACTCAGGGGCATGATGGGAAAACACAAACATTCCTTCAGCTATATTTAAGCCTGAGAATGTGAGAGTGTCGAGCAGAAAGACTGTTTCAGCCCTGACTGTTTTTGTGACCATCTGATGATTCTGATGGTGTGTTTGTAGATTAGAGGAGCTTTCAGGGGATCAGGGTCATATCCACGAAGCTGCACTGACTAAAGCCCAGCCAGAAATGAGAGAGCGGGCAAGAGAAAATGAGGAGGAGAGATAAATGGAGAGATAGGGGGAGAGGGAGAGAGAGGAATGAGATGTCCTACTTTCTCAATTTTGGCAAAAAAACTTCTCCATCTACAGTCGACTGATGTGATGTTTGACCCACTACTCTACTGTACACACAAAAACACACATGCACAGATTAGTGTTAAGTCTCCACAGCTGGATGTTTGCTGGTTTGTAATCTGCTGCTGTTTTCCTCTGAAACAACACACTGATCTATATGATCCACACACACACTGGTACTTATTCTTATGAGGACATCACTGACATGACATCAACAACCAATGACATGTGCAGTATCATGTGACCTATTTTTTCACTCTATTAAGGAATTCACAAACCTCTTAGTACATGTACATGTGTAGTGAAGTCAAGCTACAGTTGTGGTTTGATAGGCAGTTTAACTAGACTACTGTTTTTGTCCATTTATGAATTCACAGCGTGAAAAGTGATTTATTGACAGGAATATGTCTTCTTCTGTTATGGCAATGACAATGTGTTCCCTTTCAGCTAATAACAATTTCCCTTCTTCCTGATGACCTTTCTGTCAGGTTGGCAAGCAGATAACAGGTTGTGTGATGAAAAGGGATAGATCGATTGTCCACTTTTGATCCAATTTTTGATGTCAATATTAGGCATTTATACGGTTATTGGTATCAGTATTTTATTTTACCGATTATTGATAGAACTGATTAAATACAAGGTGTGTTGCTCCTCTGGCTTTTATCACTCTACAGTCTCACCTAATGTCCTGCCCACAACACTATGACTGGCTTGATGTCACACAACTACCAGCCAATCAACACTCAGGGCTGGGTGGTGCTGACACAGGGAGTGTACAGCATCACTTCCTGTTTCCTGCTGCTACTGTGTTGCTCTCATGTTGACAGAGTTTGTACTAAATTGTTTATTTTCCCCATTTTTTTAACCATGCAGGTTTACTTTTGTCACATGAAGTAAATTGTTTTTCATAACAAATGACTATTGGCTGTCAGTCTCATGCACTACCCAGAACTGGTATCCATATCAGCCCTGAAAAACCAGTATTGGTCAACCCTTAATATTAAACAGTGAAAACCAAAAAATTCAAGCTCCTTTCACATTGTAAAATCTCTATACTTTTGTTACAAATTTAGTACTTTTCACATGGGACTAGCATTATGTGTGGACCTCTGATAACTTGTGAATTACCACCTGACGTCAGTGTTTGGTGCATTGCATTTGGTGTTTTCTAAAGGAAAACATGTCGATGCAGTATGGCTGCAGCAATGGAAATGCACAGTGTTTTTTTATTTCTAAAATTCATACATGAGATGAAATGCTGTGCACACTGCGTTCTGTAGGGAACATTTTCTGCATGTGTCCTATTCATACCATAACCAGTGTCAATAGACATCGTGTGCGTGTTTTTTTCCCTCTCTATATAAAAATTCCAGCATTTTTTAGATCTGCAACAGGGAGGGAGCATGGCAAGGCAAAGCGACACCTACTCATGACTTCAGCACTGTAGAAGAAGAGCAGTTTATTGATGTCAACTCAGGTTTAACTATGTGATTGCAGTTCAAGGTGATAGTTGTTTTTTTCTACAAAATTGAAAGGTTTTATGTTGTGGTATATTTAAAAAAAGATATATATTTATTCTTTTTTGCAGAAATTGTGACTGACAGTGTGTTTGTCATATGTTTACAAACTGCTACATGTTGATGTGTACAGTGAGCGGTCATCTGCCAAAAGGGGTCAGGCAGAAAAAGTTTGGGAACGACTGTTAATGAATGAGAAAGGGACATGTCTAATGTTAAAAATGAACCTCTCCTGTTACTTTTAACAGTTTTTGTGTTGTTGATGCTGTTCATGTTATTATGCTCTTTATAAATTGGGGGTTGTTACACATACACAACAACCCTCCTCTTCAGAATAGCTATTGCAGCCTAATGACTGAGTGTGCTGTGCATGTGTGCAAACCACAAATTGTGTTATGCATGAAATGTGCGGCTAAATAATACTCACATATAACCAGGCACTTGAAAAAAGCAACTGGGAAGGAAGCAGAGCAGCTGTACATGCATGTACATTTAAACAGCAGAGATAAAGCCAATTTATACACAAGCTGAAATTAACTGTAAGAGGAGTACTATTCATAGCTTGCGTGTTTAAAACATTGTTACTCCTACTGTATTTTATTTATTTATTTATTTTTTTTGTTGAGATAAAGGTGCACGAAAAGTCACACGGACTGTAAGAAAAATAAAATTCCCACCCTAAGTTACAGAGATGCTGATTTGCATGGGGTTAGAATTACCTGTGGACCTCTGTGTGAGCTGAGATACAGTAGGTAATGTGCCCTAGAAGTTTTATTCCCTATTACGGACATGGTTGATTTGCACAGGAGTAAAAAAAAAAAAAAAGATGTCCTTGTGGGAACACAATACCTCCAGCTTATACAGTGATAACTGAAGGCAGATAACTCCTGCTATGCTTAACATTTATGATATTCAAGCCTGGGCCAGAGACTGGTTGTCAAAGACTGTCAACATTTATGATAATTTGGTACTTTTCTGACACAGTGTGCTTTAAAAAAATGCAATACCCAATACTTTCGGTGGTAAAGTACCAAAGTTTTAAAGGAAAGCATTAGCTACATCTTGTTTGATGTAGAAGACTTGCCTCCCTCTGCCTGCCGAGTTCCTCTCTCCACTCTGCCCTTCATCCTCTATCACTGTAAACTGTAGAATTTGCCAGTCAGCCAATACATTTTATTTAGTGCCTTTACTGTCAAAATGATGTCCAGAAGGTCAGTTTTGATGCTGTGGTATCTGAGTAATACAGTTTGATTTTAGCTAGCAATGTCACAAATTCAGATTTCTGCCATTATGACAGCTCTTTTAGTTGGACTGACAATATTTCAACCTTTTCTAGCTGCATGTTTGTCGGTAACTAAAGAATATAACCTTTTAGAGTGTTCCAAAATTAAATTCAGCTTTATTTCTATCAAATATGTCTCAGTCTATACTGCAGTCAAACATAACATGTAGAATAACCTTCTAGACTCTGCTTAGCCCAGGAAGAGCAGAGCTGATTGAGTGCATGTCTGTTGCGTATGTGGGGCTCCCACTGTGCCATGCTCCCTCACGATTCTGCAACACTGTAACACAATAGAGAAGAATAACAAACAAGGGTACCAAATACCAGTGCTGCTGATCTAAAACGAATGTCTTAAAGCATAAAGACAGTAGTGCTTCGTTAAAACGGTATTGTCGAAATGCACTATGAAAACAGCTTATGACACATCTATGCAACAGGAAACTAATGCTACTTTTCTCCAAGATCATCCCAGTACAAGACTTTTGAACTTTAAAGCAATTAAAAAAAGCAAAGAACATTTACAATGATGATGTTTTGATGTTTTAACAAATGACAGAAGCTTCTAACCTTGCAAAGCAGATGACACATCCATTTCTGTGTTTCTTACTGGCAAATCCATCTTGCAAATCTCCCGTCTGAACTGTTTGGGCTCGGTTAGAAAGTGACAGGACCAATCAACATCGAAGGGCAGTACTTTCGGGAGCCACAGAGTCGTGATGTAAGCAAGCAGTGGGAACAGACCAGTGCAGTTATGGTGGAAGAGATTAGTGCGGACACTGCTAAAGCGCTCTCTTTTAGAACTTGATGACATTAAAAAAAGAACAAAGAACAGCAGTGAGTTGTTTTCTTTTCAAAAACAACAAAAGTTGTGTGCTGACATGTCTAAAGTCGCCATGTTTTGTGTGATGCAGTTCTCAATGGAGTTTATTCTCCTTTGCAGTGCACCTCGGTTTGGGACTACAACGTCATGTCAGTGTCAGTTTAAGAAGCTTCTGGATTTGTGTTATCCCACTATTTATGAATTTCACGCATCTGTTGTTTCTTCGTGTCTTTTAACTTTTCCACATAATTTTCATTTCAAATTCATTTCATAAATCTTCTGTTCCCTCATCCTTCATGCTCAGTGCTCTCTAGGAATTTTCTCTTGAGTAAAAAAAGGAAACCACCCACACATTTTCCTCCCACCACCAGCCGGTCTTTATTTTCTCTTCCACCCTCTGTGACTAACTACTTTCTTATTCTTTCTCCCTTTTTATCTGACTCCTATCTCTTCTCACTTTGTTTCTTCTTTTGCAGCTCTCCTTTTTTTCCACTCCTATACATTTCCCTGTTTCCTCCATTCCTCTGTCCATTATATTACCCTTCCTCCCTCCCTCTTTTTTTTCTCCATCAAGAGGAACAGCTGCTTCCTGTTTCCCAGGCCCGGCAGGAAGTGAGGTCATGGTGAAAGTGGAGTTGACAGGAAGGATGTAAGAGTGGACGTGTTAACACTGAAAAGATGGCTGATAGAATGGACGGAAATTGTTAAGTGTGTTTAATCTCCTTAATGAAGAGGGTGTGAATGTCACAGTGAGGTTATAACCATTAACAGCTGTTTAACCAAACTATAGCACAAAAGCTGAATCAGCTTTAATTTCCTTCTATTATAACTTTAAACTGATGTAGCTGCATCTGGAGTTATGTTTTAGATATGATCAAAACTGAGAAAAATACCCTGTCTTATGTCATGGCATTTAGTGCCTCCACTTCAATTCTTAACTTCTTAAAAACATAAACACTTGCTGGAAAGAGCAAAGACAGGGCTTATAAAAATACAAGTATAAACCACTTTTTTCATCTGATGTGGATATCAGATCAATATAAAGTGTGTTTTTTTGACATCAGAGAAAAAAAACACAGGTAGGGCTGTACTGCCTCTCATAGAGCTTTAATGTGCACAAGCAGGTCATGATTCAATCCATTTCTTTATGACTTGAACACATATATAACTGCAGATTCAGTCAGTTATCCTGGTCCAAAACATCCTCTGCACTCATAATATTCTGTAAAGACGTTTTTATATCTCTTTTTGAAGCATTGGCCTGAAATTTGACACTAGAAATCCCATCCTAAATAGTGTGTAGGTGTTACAGTTCACCAACTGTAAGTAATGTTGAAAAAACCAAAGAATTTTAAAAAATCTACATCATCAAGAGACGGTCAGCAACAACTTGTATTTTCATTATGTATGAAACACTCTGATAGACAGAAATAGATCTAACTTACATTATCACCCATGACTTTACAAGGTATGAAACTTTCAGATATTGAAAGTACAGCGATGGGTCAAGAAAAAGGGCTGAGTGCTCTCTGTGATAGTTTGAATTTTCAGTCATAAAGGGGTGAAGATGATGTAATCAGTTCATGCAAAGTTTGAAGAAAATTCCACCAAGTGTTCTAGAGATATTGAATTAGAAGCAGGAGATGCATTTGAGGCCAAACTATTTTGACATTTGACCTCAGAAATCTAATCACATTATCTTAAATCAGAGTGGAAAACTAGGTAAAGTTGAAAGAAAATCCCCTCAAAGTGTTCTTGAGATATTATGCTAACAAGTAAGGGATGAACATGGGGCCCATTTAGCATGATCTTTAAACTATAACCTCCAGAATCTAATCAGTTCATCCTTCAGTCAGGGTGGACCTTTTTGAAAAGTTAAAACAATTCTTTAAGACATTTCTGAGATATTGAAATGCAAGCAAGGGATGAACATAAGGCCCAATGACCTTGAACTTGCGACTTCTTGAGTCTGACGGTTGTCCTTGAGTGAGAGTGCAGAGTCTGAAGAAAATCCCTCAAAGTGCTCTTGAGATATTGAAATATGAGCAATGGCTGGTTTTGAGACCCAGTGACAATGACCATTAAACTATGGCTGTCAAAATCAAATGAGTTCATCCTTGAGTCAGAGTGCACATTTATGCACATTTTGAAGGAAATCTCCCAAAGAATCCCTGAGATATGAGATTCAGGAGGAAATGATTTGGATGGTTTACAAGGCCCACTGAAGCTGACCTTCAAAATCTAATCAGGTTATCTCTAGTCAGAGAGGAAATGCGTGTAAAGTTGTAAGAAAATCCCTCAGTCAATCCCTTGATCAAATAGTGTATAATTATTTACAGACATATTTATGGACAGACAACTTTTCAACACACTGCCTTTGGCCCTGGCTGCCCCAGGCATGGAGGCATAAAAGTCCCAACATTTGCATGCTTTTGAGTCCTTTATTTCCTTTTCCTCTAAGCATTTTCTAAGATAAAAGTGCTATACATTTTGGAATGAGTTTAAAGATAACGAGAGCTGCTGCACTTCTATTTAGACAGCAAATGTAGTGACCTATCTTTTTGAATACCTCCATATACTTTTCTCCTTGTTGCTTTTCCCCTTTTGAAAACCTTTTATTTGTTTTTAACATTAGTGTAGCTGTTTCAGTGTCTATATAGGATATTTATCCCTCCTGGGCTGGCAGCATTAATAATCAGCTCCACCCACATGGAGCTGCATGAAGTTGAAAACAAACATCTAGTATTATATCAGTGTTCCTCTTGCCAGTGTGTGTGTTCGTATTATCCTTGGAGGCAGTGATGTCATCTAAACTAGACGTCCACACCCTGGTGACATCACTCCTATCGGACAGTGAGGGAATTCAAACCAGCTGAGCTCAGGCTTCAGTCTGATGATTGATTATTGGTTGGGGTCATTAACCCAAATAGGAAGTACAAGAGAGGAGGAGGTGTGGAAAAGAGGACATTTTTTAAAACAATAATCAAACACAGCACCCTTTTATGATGTGTTTAAGAGCTTGTCTATGATTAGCCTTTGTATAAAAAAATATTTCTTCATAGGTATTTGGAAATACCTACATTTAATGCAGCTCTCGGCGTGACATGATAGAAAACTTCAGCTCTACTGAAGGGTACTGTTGAGAAGGGGAACATTGCCATCTAGTGGCAGCATTATTAAAAACGCTACAAACCTAGTTTGGTGCACATAAAACTAAAGCTCTCAGCAGAGCACTGATGTCTGACATTAAGCTTTAAATTCCACTGTGTGATCAGACTGCAGCCTTCTTTAAGATGATCAGATTTTCTGCTTCCAACATCAGTGATGGAAAAAAGCATGTTTCTCATGGGTTTACTGGCAGTGTTTAGGTCTGCACAATTATCATCAGGTATATGTTCATGTTTATACACCTTGAAAAAACTGACCAAACAGAAAGAGACACATGGTGCCTTTCACACCCACATAAAAAACGTCCCAAAGTTTTCTGATTTTTTCAGGTGTACTGCTCGTGTAAAGCCAAATTGCCAATATTTTTTCAACCTGATTTTTACCTGAATTTCTCCCATCAGCCGCTCAGTAAATATTCTGCATGATGCAGCTGATAATATTAAGGAAAAGTCACAGTAAGTGGAGGGGATAATGTTAATATCATGGTGATGTACGTAATGACACAGCTTTATGTTTTCTGTTTGATGTACTCTTATCTGCTCTTTTGAATTCATCAAACTTTAAATAGCATTGACATTAGGCAAAAACGGTCCATTCTGTATACGACTCTGTTGCCTTATCCTCAATTTTTGCAATATGCTTCATATATCCTACCTCAGTGTGACAGGGATATCCTCCCCCTTGAGGCGAGTGTATGAAAAAATTCTGTAAAGTTTTCAGGGACAACCCACCTGAAATTTTCTAGGACTTTTGGAAGTGCATTTGAAGGAATTACCACATATTGTTGTAAGATTGTTTCTTTTTCCTGATGTCAGCTGTCTCTGACATGTCGGACATCAAAGTTTGCAAAAGAATAGTTTATACATAAAAAAAGCATCTTCCTGTCATTCTGCTGCACCCCTATCTTTAGTGTAGCAGTGTAACACTGTACTCACATCTCCTCCACCATGCCAGCCGGACCCTGCACCTGTCCCACCACCGTCCCACTGTAGGTGTTCTTCACCCAGCCAACCAGGCCGAGCCGCAGACCCTCCTTCTCTGTGTACTGAAGGAGGAAGAGAGGAAGCGGTTAAAACTGAACGAAAATTTTGGCAACAGAGGTGTTAGAAACTGTTTTTTGGGGGGTAGAAATTCAGTACCTTTCACTTGCTGGAACCAAAGTCTAAAAATAATTTCTGTAACCTTATCCCTAAAAAAGGCCTAGCAATGGATCAGTACTAATACTGGGAGTTTGTGATGGGCCTCACAGCACTCAATATCAGATTTGGCTTTTTTACATACCAGTTAATTTTTCTACAGGGCATGAGACTTTGGTTGAAAACTGTGGGCTTGAAAGACCTTTTAGTCTCTTGGAATGAAGATCATGGCAATAAAGTCATGAATATTTGTTGGAACCCAGGCTATATGTATGTTTGGATGATAAATGTTTTTTGTTTTGGTCAGTGACACTTTTAAAATGGCAAGTCAAGGAAAGAGTACCACTGATTTGCCAAATAAATGAATCAGATGTATCTTTAGTCACTTCCATAATGAATCACCCTGTACAGTCATAGCGATGATCTTTAAAACAGTTGTCAGGCAGTATGTAATGAATCAACTTCTCATTTTGTCCTTTTATCTTTGGAAAAAAAATTATCCTATAAATATATAAAACAATTTATCCTTCAAAATCAGCTTTTTGTTCTCATGAGATTAATTATTAAATTGAGAGGGATATTATGAATGACAGAAAATATGAGGCTGCTGAAACTAAAATGCATTTTATTCAAAGGCTAAAACTAAGGGTAAAATTAAAAATAGCTGCCAAAATTAACACTGTTTTGATTATATGTCTTTTAGTTTTAGTCACATTTTAGTCGTTTCTGTCCTTTTTAGTTTTAGTCTAATTTTAGTCAACGAAAACTCCAAAACATTTTAGTCTAGTTTTAGTCCATAAAAGTCCTCACATTTTAGTACTTTACTTTTAGCCCAAGCATTTTTATTTCTTTCCTAAATCTGGTACCAAATCATGGTAGTGTGTTCTATGCAACCTGTCAAAGGGTCCCTGCTTTCTACAGCTGAGCTACAGCTGCATAGTTTTTGACAGATTTATCCACAGTGGAGAAATATCACAGATTTTGAATGTCTGACAAAAACTTCATTATATTTTAGTCTAGTTTAAGTCATCTTGATGAAAACTTAACTTAGTTTTTGTTAGTTTTAGTCATCACAGATCTATTTTTGTTAGTCTTAGTCTAGTTTTCATCATGACAAAAAAGGCTGTCGGCAAACATTTTTAGTCATAGTTTTAGTTGACCAAATTAACACTGGTTTGATGGCATGGTATTTGAATTCTACACATTTTTGGGAGTGGCTATGAAATGGACATCAGGCTAAGAAGGACTTTGAAAAGGAGAAGTGAGATCATGTCCTTTCTGTGAAAAATATGGGCATATTCCTTGATTAACATTCCTGATGTGACTCAGGTTCAATCATACCCACTGTAGCATCAGTAGTTTGGGAATGTGGATAGGTGTGGATGAATAGGAGTTGTTAATACAGGCTGCCAAATTATTACAATTTTTAATTGCAGTTACACTCAGAATTTCTTTAGTTAATTGTGATTAAGCCCCCATTTTGTACCATTTTATGAATCCACTTATTTGCATTAAAAACTATCCTTTTTTATTTCGGATTTATGCACCATCTTAAATAAATGGTAACTGACTTCCTGTTTGGATACAGAAATAAGGATTAAAAATGTATGCACAAATTATGAACCTAGTTAACACAACTGATGCATTTACACTGGCACCTCTAATTAATATTGTATCTGCTTCATAGCAGCCTTTACCTTATGGAGTGAATAGGTGTAAAAAGTCTGACCTGCTGTGTACAAAATGCTTGAATGCAGTGTACAAACTCAGGTTCATTTCTAATTTAACTCATCCACGATGTTGTTTTCAAACCTCCATAATCAAAGGTTTAACCCAAAGCCACCAGTCACTTCTTCTAAAAAACAAACCACATGCTACTTAGCAAATGTGTTAAACATACATCATTTAGTTACCTGATCTAATACTATCACTAAACTGAACCTAGGTATGAAACTTTGACAACAGTGACCACATGGTCATCCATTACAAACATGTAGATGTGAGGATGCAGTGTACACTCATACAAAGGCGCTATGGATTTGGTTTTAAGAGGATAGGAAAAAACGATGCCATTGTTTGTCCATTTTAAAAACTTGGTTGACAAGAAAGAATAGTGGGATAAGGGTGTTAGCTAGTTTTATTGGAAAGTTAACTATTTTTTTCTGATGGTTATGAAACAGGTTGAAATAAATACTGGTGCCTTTTGTTAAGTTTAAACAACCAAAGAGACCATCAGCATCAAGACCAATAACTCCTGTATATTTTTAATGTTTACCACTGCCGTTAGCTAGGTGTCAAGCACAGCTGAGTGTCAGCACATTGTAGAAACAGCCTTTTACTTTTTCACATCAAAGATTCACAGTGATGAAAAACTACTGAGATTTTCTATCTGAAACAAAAATTAACTTAAACATGTACAGGACACGAAATCAATAAAGACAGAAAAAAAAAAAAACACGTTGGCCATGGAGATGCTAGAAAAGTCCCTCAGTAGAGCTCTTGACAAAGAGAAGAAAAATCAGCAGGGTATGAAAGGAGCAAGCAAAGCAAAGGAACTCACCATTCTGAAACAGACTCCTGTCAACAATAGACAGAGAGAGAAAGAGAGATTACATCATTAGAGAAACCAGCAACATGTCTTTATAAAAAGTCCAGTTGTTTTTAAGTTTCTTGTTAACATTTGTTTTTAGCATTTCTTCTGTATAAACCCTGAAACAATCACACTAATGTGTCAGAGCTGCAGGAAGTGAGCATGCAGGGAGATCCTGTCCCGCCTGCAGCAGCACAACTGCACTTGTTCCTATATTAAGCCCCAGCAGATCACTTTACAGCCTTGGCTCACAGAGCTCCGCAGAAAACAGCAGAAGAAGAAGAACGAAGGGGAAGAGGAGAATTAAACATACAGACCCTGAACATGACCGAAGATCTCGAAGTCCACAGACACCAGGTTATTTCCTGCTGAGTCATTTTCAGACATCCTGACAGAAAAAGCAGACTGTCCCTTTAACAGAAGAGGAGACTAGAGAATGAGTTAGTAGACCCCCGTGCTCGCTCACCCCCTCTCTCTCTTCAGCACTCTGCACCAACATGGTCATGTCTTCCTCCAGTTTTTAAAGGAAAATCTCACCATCATCAGCAGAGAGGACCTAGTTTCAAATGAACTTTGGTTAGGTATTCTGTTTTGGATTCATTTTTTTAAACTTATTTTTCCCTTTGCTGAGAATCTTTTCATATAATGATGATGGCCCTCTGTCTGATAGTCTGATTATGGTGTTTGGAGGATCTGTGAATAAACATTTTTATAAGGGATGTACTATTATCAGAAGGATATTGGCAGATAATGGCTTAAAAAGTTTTTAAAAACAGTATCAGCAGATATGAATCATGTGTCTGCCTTGAATATCAGTGAAATATACAGCTCCACCATCAGATAGCGGTGTTGCCTAGGGTGCCACACACTCAAGGAGGAACTGAACATTTTGAATGAAGCTCCAAATGTAAATGAACCACCAGACTGTCTTCTCCACTCCTCTGTCAGCTCCACTTGACTCTCTTTGCATAAGAGACACTTGGTTTTCTTTACAGTGAAATTGAAGGTGTATATATATCAGTGTTAATATTGGATAAAATTAGTTTGGTATTGGTATATCAGATAGTGGCAGAAGTACAAGATTGCACAGCCCTAATTTTAGGTTTGCACATCATGGTGCCATTGGGTCCCTCATGGGAGTCCAAAGGGTCTACATCCACATCAGTCCTAGCCGTGATTGGAGACATGGATTGGGGGCCTCAAAACACAACAGCGTAGAACAGACTGGTGAAGAGGGCCAGTCAGAGAGTGACTGCAGACACTGTGGGGCTGAAATGCCCTGATGGTTAGGTCATGCCCCATGTATATGGATGACCCAAGTTCAATTCCTGCCTTGAGCTCCTTTTACACACTATTCCACACTCTCTTATCCCTCTGCAGGACTCGATCCACAGTCATCCCTAATAATTATGGCAAATAAATAAACACATAATTGAAAAATAATTAATAAGGATATTTTTCATTTGTATCCCTGAGCAACTGAGCCTAAATCTGTCTTATTTAAATGTCATCGATAAGCTAGGCCCAATGGTTATTAAAAGGCTGTTTACAGTAAGAAACCCAAACATTTATACAAAGCATACCACGCAATCATCCGTTTTAAATGTTAAGTCTAAATGATGAACTGTTATTTTTATCTAGGCCCACTCTGTTTTCTAAGGAGCACTTTCATTTATTTACCAAATTTGCAGGTAATTTTTATGTGATGTGTTTGCATGTTGAGATTTTTCAGCCGGTTGATAATAAAAGTGACTGTTACATTTGGCATTCAGTCCATGTGGATATGTCTTAAATCTTTTTCTTTGTTTTTCTTTACAGTAGAAAAAGGAAAAATCTACAGTACATTCAGAAAGTATTCAGACCCCCTTTTATTATTGTTCTTATGTTGCAGCCTGATGGTAAATATATATATATATATATATATATATATATATATATATATATATATTAATCTGCACTCAGTACCCCATCAAGACAAGTGAAAACAGACATTTAAACATTCTGTAAAATGTATGAAGAACAACCCCCCTCAAGAAACAGAAAATATCTTTTACAGGGACAAATTTCAGGTCAAATCTGCTTCAAGAAAAGGTTCCTCTTCTAAAGCACAGCCCAAGTTTTTCATTATTATAAAAACAGTAGAAATTAGTATCAGCAGAAAACAGTTTCATTAAAAAGTACATCCCTTTTGTCAGTAATTCTCGGTCTTTTATTTTGTTTAAAATATTAATCTACTTATTTTTGAGCCCCTTCATGTATCCAAGAAAAGGACACCTAGGATCTCTGGAGCTCAGTCAGAGTGACCATCAGGTTCTTGGTCACCTCTTAAAAGGTCTTTCTAGGTCTGAATACTTATGGCGATGTGAGATTTAAAGAACTCAATGCATTTATTTTATTTTATATAAAAGCTTTACCAGACAACTTTTCGTTTAATATCCAAATATAGTTTTTTACATTTTCATTCAGTCATCAATTAATTTCTATTTCCTCTTTGTCTTTTTTCATTTTATTATGTGATAATTGAAAAAACTGATCATGAGTCCCTCCTGACCCATAAATGGCAGATCCCATCAGTGAAGTCACTGAGAAAATGCTGTCATAATTTTGATCTGCAGTACCATTATCGTCCTCTAGATGTCAGTCAGCCCTCACAGAATTATCAGTGATGCACACATGAATATTTCTGTGAGGATTTCTTGAGTATAAAATCTCTTCAACAAAACTTCACTTTTCAGAAGGGATTTATTATTTTTTTATTTCTCTCTCCCAATAATTTCGCTGTAGTTAGGATGTTTCAGCTGGAAGGTTTTTATAAAGTAAATGTTTGATGTGTTGGGAAAAGCATGCCCTTCTCTCCTCATGCAAATAAAGACATTTCAGCCATAGAATGAATGTAACTGTAAATGTGTTTGAATGAGTTTTGCAGTCTAATGAGTGTAAGTGTGAGTGTAAGCCATCTAGGAATGACCATCAGACCATCACGTCCCTCTCTAAGCTCTTTTAATACCACTAAACTCACAGTAATCTCCACACACACATACTGAGCACATTCAACAATTAGGACAAACACACACTCCACCACAGCACACACACATACGCGGTAATGTAACAATGTTCTAATCTTTCTGAGTGTCAAAACAAACACCAGGAGCTAAAGAGGCTGCAAATCCAACATACTGCTCAACTTTCTGTGTCCATGCCACATCCTTGTGAACATACAGAGAGAATGAGATTATTAACCCAATACTGTGCAGCCTGTGGTATGCTTTTATGCCAGAGTCTATAAGACATGCATGATGATGAATACCCCTGCAAATAGGTCATCAGGGAGTTCTGTCTTGATTAAATGGATGACAGTGTTGGGTGGTGTCACTTTTTTTTTTTTTTTTAAATTTTCCAAATAAGTAAACACAGAACAGGTGAAGACAGGGGTAGGTACAATACAATCTCAAAAATATAAAAGTAGACATAAAAAACACAGGCACAGCGCAAAAGAGCATGTCTGACAATCTTTAATGAAAGTGAGTTTTTTCCATTTATGGCAATCCCATTTTCCCCAATATTTCTCTCCTTTTCCCTTTTAAAGATGCAATGTAAAAGTCATTTTCTCCATTTTGCAAATAGAGTCTATAATGTTAACAAGAAGTTTCACAGTTGGTGGATTCTTCTGAAGCCAGCATTTGGTAATTGCTTTCTTACTTGCAACCATAAATCTCTTCAAAAGATATGCATCACTTCTACAAAGGCAATAAGGTATTTTTCCAAGGAACAGAGAGGTGAAGGAAAAACCAAACGTTATGTCCAAGGTTTTTACAATTAACTGCTTCACATCATTTCCAAAGGTACTAAGACACGGGCAGGACCAAAAACTATGAACATAGTCTGCAGAAACCAGGGTAGTGTCACTTTTGAAACGAACTTGTTGGATTACTGTGTCACATAATTTGTTAGGTTACTGCATTACCTACTGATAAAACTAATGTGTTAAACATACTTCAGAGTTACTAAATACTTAACCCTTTAAAGTTAAAGGGCCGTTGAATGTGTCGACACTACTGTCATTGCACAGCCTAATTAGTGTCCCATAATCTGCATCTCTGCGGTCTGATAATACCTCTTACAGACAGAGAAACCTTTACAGCTCTTTACCCCAACACTGTGGACGATACAGACTACAAAGTGTAAATCTGCCACTATTCGTCATCATGTGGGTTCTCACATTTGCAAAGTCAATCAAGATTTTAAAAACATGACCTGTCTCTATGAAATTTCACTGACAATATTGAACTGTCTCTAGTTTTGGAACAGATAGTCCTTGTTGGTCTTCTTGTTTCTAGGCACTAAAAATGTAAAACTTACTCCCATCGTTAAATGCAGTTTGCCTATTTTTACACTTTCAAAAACATAAGTGCAGATTTAATTTTAAAAAGTGCATTGTTTGCCTTTTAAATATTTCAATGACAGCAGACATGCAGGCATCAGTCAGAGAAACAGCAGCATGGATGTTGATGCTGATGAGAGCAGAGCTGAGTCACTGTTTGTCCCCACTCCATCCCACAGCTCTGACCTTGATCTTTAACCTCCTGTACTCACATCATTCATACACTAGCTTCATATTTGACCATAGATACACTACATGTAACAGTGTGTGTAACTCTGTGTGTACCGCCAGCTGAATCAGCTCCAGAAGTTAAACAGTCCGCTCTGACTGGTCGTCCCCTCAAGCATCAACACTCACCCAAAAAGACTCTTGTACGTGCCAGCACACAGACACAGACAGCCAGACAATGCTTCATGACCTCCATTCAGTTTCAGCCCTCACACAGTAATCAAACTCTCTGTTGTCCCACAGCACAGCTGTCTCCAGCTGACAAAACCCATCTCAGCACTTTGATTTAATGGCAAACTGGCTCAACAGAACTACTGTTCTTCCAGGCATAATGAGTAGGAATCTGTAAAATAGCTAACTTTGCAAAGCAGATGGATACGCCTGTTTCCTTGTTTTTCACTGGCAAATCCATCTTGCAAAGCTCCCATCTGAACCATCTGGGGTCAGCTAGCAAGTGACAGGACCAATCAGCGACAAGGGGCAGTACTTTCAGGCGCAGCAGAGTCGTGACATAAACAAGCAGCAGCAAGAGCTGGTGCAGTTATGGAGGAAGAGATTAGCATGGATGCTGCTAAAGTGCCAGTTTTATCAGAACTTGACGACATTCCTTTGTTAAAAGAAGAACAAATAACAGCAGTGAGTTGTTTTCTTTTCAAAAATGACAAAAGTCAAGTACTTACATGTCTGTAGTCGCCATGTTTCGCATTATTCCTCAGTAGCTGCGCACGCGCAGCTTGATAGCGGCTACGTCACGTGTTTTGTTGCTCTGATTGGCCCGTAGAGATGTGACAGACAGAACGTTCACCCAATCATACTCCGAGATTTTTTCAAAGCCTCTGCCTTTTCTCAGATGTTTCCTATTGAAGCTTTTCCAGATGGATGTGTTACACATCCATCTGGCATGTCAGGTTATAAAATAGCAGTGTCATCATCAAACCAAAGTAAACCTTCACATCCTCCCCTTTTATGACTCACTCAAAGTGTAATGTTCCCACTAAGACACTTACCTGACAGAACGTACTGATACAGTACAGTAGTTAGTATCAATTCAGCATTATACTTGAATTAGACTGCCTTGTGAACCTGTGGATTCTCTGTTTAGGAAAAAAAACAAAGGAAGAAAGGGTCAGGTCAGGTGTGGTGTGGGATGCTGTGGCAACCTTGCCCCTTTACTGCTCTGGCTTCCTAATGACCATTGTCCAGGCCTGAGCCAGGCCAATGCTCCATCCCTCCGGGTATCTTCCTAGCTGACTGTAGAGTACCTCGGGTTAGGCCGAGAGCAATGTTTAGCCTGCGTTTTCTGTGCAGAGATTCCCTCCTAGTCCAGCAACAAGAGTCCCGAGGGCTCTACCTGCTGCCTTCATATGATGCACAGCTTGTCCTACAGCTGCAGTATGAAGAGTACTCCCCTACACAAATCTTTCAATCATAGGTGTCTGCGTGCGATGCAGTTTAAAGGTGTGGAGATGCAAACCCTGCACCTCAAGGCTCCAGAGGCAAGTGATGGCAACCCCTTTTTAGCTGCACTAGCAACTGCCTTTGGCTGAAAGAAGGAACAGAAGTATGGACAAGAAGCGTCGTTGTCGTTCCACAAATTGTACCAGAGATGTGAAGTGTTTTTTTTTTTTTTTTCATTTACTTTAACTTTAGTGTGTTTGCAGCAGAACTTTAGCCCCTGGAAAACACATTTTCTTCCAGCCTCATTTGTGTTTTGCATTTGTATGCCTACGGTCATTGTGTAATGTATGTAGAGTCTTTACTGCTCCTCTTTGTCAATGTAGCAAACAGTTTAATTTGATGAAGAAATACAGTAATGGTTTGAGTTTGATGCCAACAAGTAAAAATGCTTAAAAGTTATAATATTGTAAAGATCAGAGGATTGAGTTTACTTCTTAGTAATTTATAGGTTTAACTAAACTACAAATCACAGTGGAGGCTGAGGGGAATTTATTTGTTCTGTGGATGATTGATCATAAACCAAAGTATTAATAATGGACTTTCACCTAACAAGAGATAAATAGGTACAATATAGAGGAGCACAGATGCATCGGTATGGGACAATTTTGGCCCTGCTTGTTTGCATCTGTTAAATCTAACTGCTGAATTATATGACATTTTAAAGGACAGAGGAGGTGACCAGTTAGACACACTCTGATCAGTTTTCATGCTCAAACATGTGAAAAAAAAGTTGGCACACCAGGAGTCTCACACCAAAAAGTCCAGAAGTCCTTGTTTCTGGAAGTGTTGTACTGACATCCTTAGAGTTATGACATGAAATACTTGATAAATATAAATACAAAAATGAGGTGAAAACAAAACTTATCAGGATATAGCTTAATAAGACCAAGGATTTTGTGCTAAAAATTATTTCAATTAGTCTGATAGTAAGGACTATAGAGAGCTGATGACAAAAAGTTCAGTTAACCTTTCATTGACTGAACTTTACTTTGGGTTAACAATGTTTCCAAATTATTCAGCAAATTTTGGGAAGAAAAATAAACTTAAAACAAAAGGTAAGGCAATTTGTGTTTGGTACATTATTTCTTTGTTGTAACACTGCTTCTTGGCAATAAATCTCATATCATTGGAAAGCCTGTTTATTACCCTTTTAAATGATGCCACACTTGTAAGGATCATGCATTTGTGGGATGAGCAGCAGAGCTGAGTATGTGGGTTGCACCCATGAAAAATGTGCCAGATCTTCACTGCCAATGCCAAACAGCTTATTTTGCTGTTGCTTCTGACTATTGTTTTGAGCTTCTGGTACCCCCTGTGAGCATGGGCCCTGCTACTGTGGTCAGTAGACGTCTGCTTCAAGAATCGGCATGCCACGGTTGACTGATCTGGATAGGGCCCATCGGTTGGGCAACTTCAAGCTGGTGTTATGCAAAACCAAGTTGCCGCATTGTTTGGAGTGAGCCCTAGTACCATCTCCAAACTGAAGGCCAAGTTCCATATAACAGGGAATGTCAGAGACAGGCCGCGAAGTGGGCGTCCCAAGAAGACAACACCCCAAGAATACTGTTTTCTCACCCTGTCAGCAAGAACTCTATCCTTAAAGATGACAATGCTCACCCCCACAGAGCGAGGTTTATCAGAGACTACCTCCAGAATTTGGGAGAGGAGAGGATGGAATGGCCTGCCAGCAGTCCTGACCTTAACCCCATTGAACACTTGTGGGATCAGCTTGGGCGTGCTGTTCATGCCAGAGCCATGTTAGCTGACTTGCGACAAATGCTGGTTGAAGAATGGGATGCCATCCCACAGCAGTGTGTGACCAGGCTGGTGACCAACATGAGGAGGAGGTGCCAGGCTGTTGTGGCTGTGTATGGTTCTTCCTCACACTACTGAGGCTCCTGTTTGTTAAATTAATAAATAGTTAAAGGGATACTTCAACATTTTGGCAAATTCGCCCATTGCCATAATCCCTATAGTCTTAGTAATAGGTTTGTTTCCTTTAGTTGTCGGTGCAAGCTGTTTCTAGAGCTGGGGGGACCGTTATACCAGCTGCACCGCTAACGCTATGTTAGCAGACGGAATTTTTGCTTTCCCTCATCAAACTCATCAAATACACAATCCAACAACTCCAAAACGCTCTCGTGGACAAGTTGTGACCTGCACATTCACCACGCTATGAAATAATAACGTATAATTATGTAACATTACGACACATGAAGCAAATACTCTGAACTACTTCTTGAGTGAACCACTGGGCAGAGTGACACAGGGAAGCAGCCATGTCTGGTGTGTAGTTCCAGCTTTGCATTTAACTTTAAAACATCTTTTGTCTCATAATGTTCCATGATTATTTCATAAACAGGGTAATAAACAGGCTTTCCAACGCTATAAAATCTATTGCCAAGAAGCATTGTTACAACAAAGAAATAATGTACCAAACACAAATTGCCTTACTTTTTGTTTTAAGTTTATATGTCTAATGTTGGTAGGGTTATTGAGACTGTATGTAGTACCTGCATGAGCCTGTGCTCTATTTATAGTAAATGTGTACAGTATGCTCAGCAGAAACGGTTATAAACTCAGTGATTCAAAGAAAACAGACTTCAGCAGGCCGCTCGTCAGCCTGAATCCTGAAGGACGTCAATCCCAAACAAGAGCAAGGAGGTCAGAACGTACCGGAACATCTAGTACATACAGCATGCCTCAGCTCACACACAGACCCACGCAAGGCCAACCTCTATCCCAGCAAACAACCCTCAGCATCATCAGCAGTGATAAAAACCAAAGAACAGTTAAAATATGAAACAGAAAGGGATACTACATAAATAGATGTACATACAGTATTTAAATCAGACTACTGTTTAGTTTCTCTAGAAGTTACAGTGAGTCCAGAGTGTCATAACCCCTGCTGAAAAAGTAGCCGGACACATAACCTCCATGAAAATGAATATTTTAATCTTCCCTTTTTTCCGGACCAAATATTAAAGACAGGATGAGTTGAAACTTGACACTGTTAATAAGGGGGGCAATCTTCAATGTTTAAAATCTAGCCAGAAATAGATAATATTTCCAAAGTAAAAAGTTTCTACTTTAACTTTTCATGCCTGCATATAGCGTATGACAAGCATGAGGACTGTGACAGTGACTTACTTGCTATAATTGCAATTCTTCATTCAAAAAAGGAAAACAAAAAATAAGAGAATCCAGTCTTTGGAGACCTCTATGGGTGCTTCAGTGTGATACCAAGGGACATTAGACCAATTTATGCCATGAGCGTGAGGCCTGAAATACCTTGTATCATGACAATTTTTCTTGGTTATTCCAGAAGCAGTTTTGTTGTTTGGAGGAATTTGTGTTGCCTCAAGAAAGTTGAGCAAACACAAAGCACCACTAAGACTAAGGGCATGACTGATGATAACCTTATTCCTACTGGCAACAGATGAGCCATATACAGTCATGGACGAAAATATTGGCACCCCTGGAATTTTTCCAGAAAATACACCATTTCTCCCAGAAATTGTTGCAATTACAAGTGTTTTTGGTATACATGTGTTCATTGCCTTTATGTGCATTGGAACAACACAAAAAATCTGAAAAAAGAAGACAAAATTGACATAAATGTATACAAAAATCAAAAAATGGTCCGGACAAAATTATTGGCACCCTCAACTTAATATTTGGTTGCATACCCTTTGAAAAAAAATAACTAAAACCAATCACTTTCTGTAACCATCGACAAGATTCTTACACCTCTCAACTGGAATTTTGGACCACTCTTCTTGTGCAAACTGCTCCAGGTCTCTCAGATTTGAAGGGTGCTTCTTGCAACAGCAGTTTAAAGATCTCTCCAAAGGTGTTCAATGGGATTTAGATCCGGACTCATTGCTAGCCACTTCAGAACTCTCCAGCGCTTTGTCTCCAACCATTTCTTGATGCTTTTTGATGTATGTTTGGGGTCATTGTCTTGCTGGAACACCCATGACCTCTGATGCAGAGCCAGCTTTCTGACACTAGGCCCTACATTGCGGTCCAAATTTTTTTGATAGTCTCAGATTTCATGATTCCTTGCACACAGTCAAGGCACCCAGTGCCAGAGGCAGCAAAACAACCCCAAAACATCTTTGAACCTCCACCATGTTTGACTGTAGGTACTGTGTTCTTTTCTTTGTAGGCCTCATCCTGTTTTCTGTAAACAGTCGAATGACGTGCTTTTCCAAAAAAATCTACCTTAGTCTCATTTGTCCACAAAATGTTCTCCCAGAAGGATTGAGGCTTACTCACGTACGTTTTTGCAAACTCCAGTCTGGCTTTTTTATGTCTCTTTGTCAGCAGTGGGGTTCTCCTCGGTCTCCTGCCATAGCGCTTCATCTCATGGTCCAAGCTGACACTTTTGCATCCTGAGTCTGCAGGACAGCCTGAATTTGTGTGGGAGTTGACTGAGGATGTTTATCCACCATTCTAACTATCCTGCGTTGCATTCTTTTGTCAGTTTTTCTCTTCCGTCCACGTCCAGGGAGATTAGCCACTGTACCATGGGTTATAAACTTCTTGATTATATTAAACACAGTGGACAAAGGAATTTCAAGATCTCTGAAGATGGTCTTGAAACCTTGAGATTGTTCATATTTTTTTTTACAATTTTGCTTCTTAAGCCCTCTAACAATTATCTGCTCCTCTTTCTCCTCTCCATGATTGGTGTGAAATTCAAAGGCACACAACACAAAGGTTGAGTCAACTTTTATACACTCTAACTGGCTTCAGGTGTGATTTCTAGATTGCCAGAAGCTGTTACTGCCACAGGTGAGTTTAAATGAGCATCACATGCTTGAAATAAAATGATTTACCCACAGTTTTAAAAGGGTACCAATAATTTTGTCCGGCCCATTTTTTGAGTTTTGTGTAAAATTATGTCAATTTTGTCTTTTTTCTTCGGATTTTTTGTGTTGTTCCAATGCACATGAAGGAAATAAACATGTGTATGCAAAAACATTTGTAATTGCAACAATTTCTGTGAGTAATGGTGTATTTTCTGGAAAAATTCCAGGGGTGCCAATATTTTCATCCATGACTGTAAATGTGTACTGCAGCATATGTATGATTATACAAATTAAACTAGCATGCCCTTTAAACACTCTGAGACCATGGAAGAAATCCTGCATGCATGTTGCTGAAGGGGTTAAAATGGTGTGGTGGCAGTATCTGCTGAATCACTGTGGAATGGTGAAATTTAGAGCCCGAGTGATTGACTGACTGCATAGAAAAGGTTGCTGTATGTTGTTTTTGTGCCATAGACACACAGTCAAAAAACGTGTTTTTAATAGAAGTCTATTATCCAGATTTTGGACAAACAAGGATGGATGGAGCTATTTGGCATCAGTTGAGTTATTTTTTTAATATGAAGAAAAATAATAACTTTGGCCAAATTTGATGCCTCAATCTATAAAAATGTGACTATCAACTTAAAATAATGATGATAAAAATGATGAATGTTCTTAAAAATGGACATAGTAGGATCCGAGGGTTAAAAACCTCATCTTTACAAAGTTGCAACTCGTTGATTTAGTCATCACAACACGAGTCTTAACACCAGCACACACATTCTCTGTGTCTCATCCTTCTCCTCTCTCACTTCCCTCTCTGCCTCTGTCTTCTCTCTCTTCCTCGCCCCTCTCCTTCTCTGCCAGGGGCCGATGCTGTGCTGACAGCTGGGGACTCTGATGGGAAGCCAAGATGATTGCTGCTGTAGAAATATTTACTACACACAACAACAACAACAACAACACACACTCAACCACTTCTACGGCAGAGACACGCACTAACAAACACTGAGCATATGTAAGCCCAAAAGCACGCAGACGCAGTCACACTGGTCACATGACCTTGTGTTTGTGCAGGTAATTGTCGCTTTGATCACCGATATTATCTAAATAAATCAATGTATTGACATATGTATTATCACAACAAGATGATGAGAATGATTTGTAATATTTATTTGAAGAATAACTTTTCAGGTCGAGGTGACCTGGTGACCTCTTTGCTCAATTCTGAGCTCCCTGTTGTCCTTGGTTGGTAAGCTGTTAACTTTAAGTTTCCATCAAACCTTAATACTTGGTTCGTGAGAAAAAAAAGTAATGCTGGGACCCTGTATTGATGGTCATCGGATAATCATTTCTAAGATGTAAATTTTAAAAAAAAACATTTTAGAAATAAACAGAAATAAAAATCATATAAAATGGGTTCTGTTTAATGGTAAAAATGAATGAGAGAATGCCTAAACAGTTTGATTTTTATTGCTAATTTGAAAAAAAAAGTGCTTGTGGTCATTTTTCATATTCCATTCTTTGATTCCAACATAAATATGCAAAATCTATAAAACATATTGTTTCTTTTTTATTTGACTTCATTTCAGAAATAAAAATGAGAAAAACTTTTCTTCATTCTTTGATTTGGTTGTAGAAAGAGATAATTGAAAAATGAGCTGTAATTAATTAATTTATTATTCAATTATCAATCAAATATCAACTAAACGTATGACACACGAATTCTTTGGAACCGTAAAATCTCATGTTTTGGTTTACTCATTTCAGAAAGCATGTCTGCCAAACCATATAAGCATTTTAGCATTAGAAAATACAATTTAATAAAATAATGATATTAATAATAAAAAGAAATACTATAATCCAAATTTTTATTGTGGACATGGTTTGCCATTCAGTCATTTACATGCACAGTAAAGTTCACAGGATTGTAGCTCAATAAGGATATTTCATTTGTCCACTGTCCTTGTCTCAGAATAAGTACTGGATACATTTTGCCAGAAGTATTTCATATCCTCCACCAGGAAAAAACTGAGCACTAGGTGCTTTATTTCTTATATTCTGTTGTCAATCTCTATTTTGTCATGAAATTTACTTTAAGGGTGACTTTGTTTTATTTAATAAATATATCTTTGCCTATATCTCTACATAGTGTCATAATTATTATAAAACAGTGTCAAAATCATCATATTGTGTCCTCAACAAATGTCATTGTGTTCAGGCGGACACAATAATTAGCCTTTTTTTTTTTTTTTTTTTTTTTTACTGCGTGTTACTGTGACTAATCTTATGACGCAGCAACTATCACCCCCGATAACGTACCTGTATGTTGAAGTGCGCAGACAACATCTTTTTAGTCTGGGAGAGAGCATTTTGTTACTGCTGGTGGCCGATGTTGGCTAGCGCCCTTTAGAAAACTATGCAGAGTCGAGCATCCAGCTCCTTCAGTTTGAGGCAGAAAACTGCCAAAACGCTGCTCATCTCGTCCAGTTGCTTCCATCAGTGTCCAGCACCTTTCTCATCTAAATCCTCAATTTGGACATCTTTGCCAGCCGAGCTAACATGCTAACACTGCGAGACCCAACACATCCAGCACTGCTAAAACCTGCCCCACACTGCTTCATTTGCCAATAATGCTGGTTAGGTTGAGAAGAGGTGGAGAAGCAGAGTTGTTACTTGAATACCATTGGTTGGCGAACTCTAACTCGAGCACGACTAACTGCAAGCACAACAACAGACCGACTTCAGCTCAAATCTTTTTCATTATTCATTCTTTACACTTTAAGTGTGTTTTAAGGACTGAATTTCTAGGTCTTAACTATATTTAAGTATCTGTAGGTGTTGGTATCAGCTTCAATTATTTTGAAAATGCCGTGCACATACAGTATGATACTGCATCCATCTTTATGTGTGCACTTGTGGTGCCTTGTAATTAGGCCAGGTTTACCATGTTCAGTAGAAGAGATCATATAAATTTCCCCTGTCTTACGGGATGCATGAGATTGTCAGATTTGTACGAAAGATTTAAACTCAGCAGGTGTTAAATGTCTGATGAAATTTGCAGAGATAGCAACCTTTGTCACCTTGTTTCTTCTTCCTCTGAATGGCATTTCAACACGAAGAAAGTATATAATATTAGCATTTCCATTTGGAAAGCCAGGAGGAGAACAGACAACATTTTAGGCTCCATGTCGCAGTCATCTAGCAAAATTGTTTCCATGTAGTTATCACTTGAATTCCAAGTCAGCTCGACACCATGATTCACAATGACCTTAATGTAAAGGCTTCATGGGCATAGTTCCCCCGATTTATACAAAAAGACCACATGGGAATAACCAGTCTTTTCACTGATGCTCTTATATTGCTGTTGTTGGTCATAAAGAAGGACCAGTATTTAAGTTAATTTTATTAAAAGTGAAAACCTCCATATTGGAGCTCTAGTTGAGTCTATAGGTGGAAAAGGTGGATAATGCAACATAAATTTACGTAGAGCGATGGTTGAGTCACGCCTTGACACCATGCTATACAGCACTCTTATAGGCTACCTTAGATAGACTTTTGTAAAATTTTAGCTTAACAGATATAGATAAGTTGACATTTAAATACTGAACACAAAAAATGTATATTTTAGGTTAAATTACAAGACTGGATGCTTTGGATCAGACCTAACTGCCGTGCTTGGTTAATGGAGTCTGCTTTGTTTCCATGCTTTTACATGATCAGAATTTCTTCGTATTATCTTTTTTTTTTTTTAAGAGGTTTTTTTGTGACCGTTTCTTGTGTAGGAGTGTTTACAGATATTTGTGTCTATGTCTCACCTGTGCTATCAGTTTATTTGCTCACACACATAAACAGTGAGCAGTATCTGTGTTTCTCTTCATTGGTGTGTGTTGATTTCTGTGCTAATGCGTCTGCATCTGCTGTGCATCCACGTGCCTTGTGTGTGTGTTCACACACGTCCCTATGTGCGCCGCTGTGCACGTGTGTGCGTCTGTGTGTGTTTACACTTGGATGAGCCTTCTGTTCGGCGTGCAGTCGCTCTCAGTGAGCCGGGTTTTTAGGTCGCAGTGTTCTTTCTGCCGCAGCCGCACACACCCACGGCCGCGTCAGAGGAAGATGCTGGGCGCTATCAGGAGCCAGGCTGCCGAGTTTGGGTGGATGGGGGAGGTGGTGGTGGTGTGTGTTTGTGTGTGTTTAAGGGGGTCCCAGAGGTCTTGTCATGCATATGGGCACAGAGCCAAGCTGGGAGGCTGAGTGTGTGTGCTGTTGTTCAGTGTGTGTGTAATGCTGGAGGGTTTAAAGCCCATGCTGCTGTGTAACATGTCCACTCTTTTTAGTAATGTCATCCAACATACACACAGTAACATGCTGGGCTCTGTGTTAGCATTAGCATTAGCTGTACGCACACACACAGCTCACTGAGTGGGGAAACAATAAACAGAGCAGATTGTGTGACTGGATGTGTGTTGACAGCAGCAGCGTACACTCTTCATGCATTAAGACCACAACACGTATATGAGATACATTACAGCCATCAGGTTCATGTACGTCATCGTCTTGTGCTTCTATCATTTAGAACATTTCCATGTCACCACATGGGACTAAACACAATTGTTACTGTCTTTACATTCAGTGATGAAAGTCAGTGAGCTGTGAGAGCAGCTTGTAATGCTTCAGTTCATCTCTATGGGAATAAAAACGCTTATCTGATAATAAACGCTTTTCTATCTGATCCAACTGAATGGTTTACTTCTGGCTTATTACTGAAACTGGGGGGTGGGTGGGCCATGAATATTTCATCTGTTCTCCTGCTTTATCTGGATACATAAAACACAAAACAAATCCCAAAATGTTACGTGAAGAAGACTGTAGTACATTAGATCATTTTTATAAAATGTTTGTTTTGATTTGGCTTTACAAACCATCATTACTGCAAGAACTTTGCTTGGATAGTTGATCTGCATCCTTTACTAGCTGTGTGGATAACATCATTTTACATGGATGCTCCATCCAGCAAGGTAATACTTTTCATTGTTGTGATGATTTGATAGAGACAGAAATCCTCCATTATTCACAACAGAGGAGCTTGAGGATGTTGTATAGCATCATTCAGTGTGTTTACATGGACTTGAACATCTCTTTTGTTTTGACAGTTTTAATTCTTGTTAGTACACTTCAATAAATTAGACTGACTTATGTTTCAGGCTGGTTCCCATATGACTTCACAGGTTATTAGATTTTAATACAGAAATTTGACTTTAGAAAATAATCTTATTTACATAAAACATGTGCAAAGCAGATGGATTGGCCAGATTTGATGTCTGTAACCAGGTGGATCCATCTTGCAAAGTTTTAAGTGGAATTTTTTTACTGGTCAGAAAATGAAAAAGGTCAAAGTTGCAGGAGTGGCTAAGTTGAAGCAACTGCAAGCCCGTAAACAATGGTCACAGGTGAAGAGATTAGTTTGGATGCAGCTAAAGTGGCAGTTTTATCAGAACTGGTTCTACTCTTCCCAGAAACAGCCTATAGACTGTTGCCCAGATGGATGCCGAATATATTTCCCGCCATAAATACTCTATATGGACAAAATTATTGAGATGCCTGCCCATTACACCAGCAGGGACTAAAATGACATTGTATTCAAATACATGCGCTTTGTTATGGAGTTTCCCCACTTTTGCAGCTTTAACAACTTCCACTAATCTCAAGATTTCTCAAAAAAATTTGTGCCCATTCATTTGGTAGAGCATTTATGAGATCAGATGCCGATGTTTGGATGAGAAGGCCTGGCTCACAATCTCCATTCCAGTTCACCCCAAAGGTTCTTGATGGAATTAAGGCCAGGTCCCTGAGAGCCAGTCAAGTTCTTCCTTAATGAACTCGTCATACTATGTCTTTGTAGTCCTTGCTTTGTGTACTGGGGCACAATTATGTTGGAAAAGGAAAGGGCCTTCCCTAAACTGTTGCCACAAAGTTGGAAGCACAGCATTGTCCAAAATGTCTTGGTAAGCATTAAGACTGGTCTTTACTGAAGATAAGGGGTGTAGCCCAAGCCCTGAAAAACAGTCCCATACCATTATCCCTCCTTCACCAAACTTCACAGTTGGCACAGTGCAGTCAGACAGGTAACGTTCTCCCAGCATCCACCAAACCCAGACTTATCTGACTACAAAACAGAGAAGTGTGATTCATCACTCCACAGAACACGTTTTCACTGCCCCACAGTCCAGCATCAGTGGGCTTCACACCACTCCATCCGACACTTTGTATCTTGGACTGGGTGATGTGAGGCTTGCATGCACAGCTCGGCCACTCCTCAGCTAAGGAGCATTGGCGACTTTTACACACCATGTGCCTTAGCAGTCACTGACCATGCTCTATGATTTTGTGATCTTCCACTTCATGGCTGAGTTAATGTTGTTTCTAAATGCTTCCACTTTCTTATAATATCACTTACAGTCGACTGGAATATCCAGCAGGGATGAAATTCATGAACTGTAGTATTGCAAAGGTGGCATCTATCACAGTACCCACCGACACCTGAATTTAACAGTTAACAGTTGTGGCCTAATACTTCTGTGCATATAGTGTATGTGAAAAAATCTACCTGATGTGTCAGGTGAGCTTTTTTCCTCATCATTTATGGTAGTACGGGCATGCTCTGATCTGTGGGGGGTAGCCAGAGCATCAAGATAATACTCATTGATGCTCAGGGAGAATATGTAACCTCCATGAAGAAAGGTCCTGACTGGCTGGAAGATGAACTGGGAATCTTCTTGCTGTGAGGCGACAGCCCATCTACATTTAAATCACCTCTGGTTAACTTGTATGGGTAAGAGTGGCACTGACATTCTCATGTAACTCTCAGCAAAATGGGGATACAGGTTTTCCCTTCTTTGAAGTTTCAAACTATCCCCTTAAGCTCGGGCTGATTATGCCTTTATGCAGACATGACTGCAGGAAAGTTGGACCTTGTGCTGAAAGTAGCTGGAACTGTCCGCTACAGCCAGGATGATTCCACTGTGAACAGCTTAATATCATCTCTCACTCTTGATTTTCTTACAACTTTGTTTTCTGTCATTAACTAAGGAAGCCAGCTGCAGTCTTATATTTCACATAAAGTTGGTCTTAATCTGTTCTAGGGAGTGGATAAACAAAATTAATATATGGTTGGAATTGTTATATACATTACATGGGTGCGATCTGCTTTTAGAAAAAATGGCTTATGCTTAAGGTGAGTTACAGTGTTGTTTTATTTACTGTTTCTAGAGAAAATTTAAAGGTAAACACATGATACTTCTGCTTATTTTTAAGATGCATCTGGAAAAATCTTCAGTTAAAACCTTTTTGGTGACAAATATGATGCCTAGAAATCTTTTGTTTATTCTGCATTTTAAATCCTTCAAATCTCCCTGGTGTGAAATGTGAGCTTGTCGCCGCAGTTACAGTGAAACAGCAACACGCCCTCCCTGACACATACACATCAGTATAGGCTGAATAAATGCAGGACTATAGAATGTTTTTTCAGCTCAGTAGAAGTGTGTATCAGTCTGTGTTTGTGCGTTTGATGTGTGTATGTGTAACCAACCCTGGTAACTAAATTGACCTTAATGAAAGGACACAGGAGCAGTGGGCCGCTATAATACACACAAACCTGGAGGGTGGGCAAGAACTGACACACACAGTCAAAACACACACAAACACACTGACACAGCTGAGTGTTAGCCAGCGGCAGTGTTTGAGAGGAAAAGCAAAAGAACATTTGTCCGGTCAGTTGGTGTCTGACTCTAAACAGGACGCAGAATGCCTGCGTGTGCATGTGGTTGTGTGTGGCTGTGTTAGAGTGGGATGGAGGGTGCTTATCTTTGTAATATAAACAAATATTTAGCCCAGTCAAATCTGGTTTATGTGTGTAGCTCAGTGTCATGTATGAAGTCTCAGTGGGCTGCACAGGATTATAGCGGGGAATAAAAGCTTCAATAAAAAAACATTTAGACATCAGGGAAAAAAAAAACATTTTCCACTTTTTTTCTGTAACTTGTTTCAGATGTTGGTCTGATCATGCACAGGGCACTCTTTGCCTATTAGCACTAACACAGCAGATCCAGTATTTGATAGATGGACTTATGCTTGTTTAACCCTTTTCTAGATGTCTGTTAACTCAGTGTTTTTACACTGCAGCTCACACTTTTGGTGATATTTTTATGTTTTTAAATCCCTAGTGAAAACTATTAAAGCCAAACTTTCTGTATGCCACCCTTTCATGAACTCTGCAATGGCTTCCTGTTTCTTTTAGAATCGATTCTAAAGTTCTTTTGATTGTTTTTAAAGCTGTACATGGTCCATACATCACAGGCCTTTCATTTTATGTCCCTACTAGATCCCTTAGCTCAGGGGTGTCAGACTCCTATTGAGTCTGGGGCCAGAATTGCTCTGATGAGAAATATCGAGGGGCCGGACTATTTAGGCCAGGATTGTGAAAGTCAATCGGAGATTCTGAATTTAGGTCTTACAAGGTCAACATTTAAACATAAACTGCCAACCTCATTTCCACCATTACTAAAATATGAAAAAATATAAATAACACTGATAATAAATCATTCTGAGATTAATAAAAGTAAAAATGATAAGTTCAAAGGCTCAAAGTCTGAGATAAAAAGTCAAACTTATTAGTTCAAAAGATCAAAACATGAAATTTAAGGGGAAAATGTTTTTAAAAGGCAAATAAATGAGATAGAAAGTCAAAATTACAAGTTTAAAAGGTAAAAATATGACTTAGAATTTTGAATTGTGAATCTTGATGGCCAAACATAAAAAAGCCAGAATCATAAGTTTAAGTCAGAACTGTGAGATAAAAAATAGAAAATGTCAAATTACAACATTAATTTATTTTCCCACCATCCTGACTTTTTCATTTAACTTCTTTTACTCCTTTCTTTTTTCAGATTTTTATAATTCAACAAGGATATTTTAAATCATCAAGGTTATGTTTACAAGTTAATACTGGAGGAAATCTGCAGACCTCATACTGGTGGGCCAGTTATAATAGAAAGATCGTATGATCTTACGGGATACAACTGTACCAAGGGCCGGATTTGGCCTTGAGTTTGACACCTGTGCCTTCGGTCTTTGACTGCTTCACTTTTAAATGTCCCACGTGTGGCCCACACAAGCACCGGGGAGAGACAATCTGTTTCTATGCCACAAAACTTTGGAATTCAATCCCCCCGGACATTAGACTATCCAGCTCCAGTGATGTTTTTAAAAGAAAACTGAAGACATCTTTTTAATATGGCTTTCGACATGAGGTAATTATTTATTGTTCTTTTATATTTTTACCTTAGTGTTATCTTTTTTTATCTATAGTTTTGTATTTTATTGACTTGATTTTTTAGTCTTTCTACTGTATTGATGTTGATTCCTCAGTTTGTCTTATTCTATTCCTATCTTTGTTCTTTTTTGTTTTTATTGATCTTTGCTGTGTGTCTGTTCCCTGTAAAGCACTTTGGGCTACATGTCTTATGTATGAAAGGTGCTATACAAATAAATAGGACATGGAAGTCATACACTATGCTGCAATTACCTAACTGCCAGCTGATGAAATTATTGCCTCTATCACTCTTAAACAATCACAGCCCATCCTCCTAACAAGGCAGTCCATTTACTACTCCTATGCTAACATTACTGCCAGCAAGGCTTTGCCTTCACACCCCCCGCCCACTCAAGTTTTGTTGCAACCTCAAAAATCAATGTAATGCTGCTAAAGAGTGGATTTCTGTCAAACTAAGTTTAATTGTATTAGACTGGAGGTTTTCAGCTCTTCACTCTGGAGTACAAGCATACTGCTTGGCTAACCAAAGGAGTGTTTTTCAGTAGCACCTTCAACGCCAAGAAAAAACTTTAAAATAAATGGTTACACCTTTGATCAGAGTTTCCCTGAAGAGAAATTAAATCTGACTCATTATCTTTTTTTCTTTTTTTCTCCATGTGAAGAGAAAGAGATAAAGTAGACGAGATCTTTAGAGACAAGCACGAAATAACTCATCATGGTAACAATGAAAGGATGTAATTAATGAATGCATGTGCTTACTGCTACTGTACACAGACACATGGTTGTCCTTTCCACTTTTCTTTGTGAATTAAAAAAATAAAGGAAAAATAAGTCATTCATTATCAACTTTCTTCTCCAGCAAAGCCCCTCTTCTTCTCAAGAAGACCCACTTATTGAGACTCAACACATCATGTACAGTACGTCTCTATGACCTCTCTGTGACCAAGACCTCACAGCAGCTTTAAAAGGGAGTTGGGGGTGGAGTTGCAGGGGTAAGCGAGCTGATGCAGTCCTGAGTTGCAGCGTCAAAAAGCTCAACTGTTGGTCCCTCAGCTCCAGCTGCAGCGTCATGAATAAGTCAGATGCTGAACCGCCTCATGACGATCGTAGGTCCCAACAACAGCGGCACAAGCGATCACACTGTGATACATAATTTAGTACGTCCATAATCTATATTTCAGAGGAGGCTCCACTGCAGCAACAAACGATTAGCTGGAATTTCTCTCCACTTCTTTCAAGGGCCACACCAGTTTTTTTTTCCTTTTTTCCTTATTGGAAAATTTCCCCTTGTTACACAGGAATATGTGCTGGAGTGAGGTGGGAATTGAAAAGGAACATGGAAAAAGAAAACACAATCACTTCACACAATAAGAATAAGAGCTGCATTTCTTTACAGTGCACTCATTTAACTCAGATTTGTGCTGGTAGATGTTTTGTTATTAGCATACTTTATGCAAGACGTGCATTAAACAATCTTTTTTGAAAAGGTGGGGCTCATGTGATGAAGGTTTCTACGTCACAAACTTTTTATAAAAGGTAGAACGTTACCACCTCTAACCAACTCTACCATTCAAAGACCACTCCCATCCTCTCCTGCACCTGCACTGCCTTGGCTCAGAGAGCTCCGGCTTTAGTTACACCAGTGCTGGAGCCAAGGGCCCAAACAGGTAGTGCTCAGGACCACTACGGTCCACCACCACTCTACAGCCTGCTTCAGGGGACTCTGGAGGGGAGAAATCCTCCACCTCAAAAGATCGCTCTGAGGCAGCAGTGCTGCAGGATTCTGTGTCACTCTCTGGCAAGGGGACATCACTGTCAATAACACCTCATCTAGAAAGCCCCGTCCTTGTCCCCTCCCTCCTCTTAGTACCAAACTGCCAAATTTTTTGTGTATTTTTCAAATTTCGGAAGTGGGCAGAGTTAGCTCAGAGCTGGGGGTTTACTTACTCTTTAAGTTATTTATGTAAACTCTAATCTAGGCAAATGTGAGGATGGGATCAGGACTCTGAATCGGTAAATACTCAATATTAAAAACTTTGGGAAATAAGTCCAAAAATGCTGAGAAAACAATGGATTCATTCCAAATATAGATTTTTTTTAATGAAGTTGTTATTTGCACTGATCATATCAAAGTGTCATAGTACACTTTTATATATTCTTTCACATTCTGTGATTGTTTGTTGTTAGAGTTTTTGTTTAAATATTGAACTAATTCATTGATTAGTTTGTGAAATCTGATGATCTGCTTATGGTAGACTTGTGCATGAGCATGATAGTTTTAATTTTTGGAAAGAACAAAATCAAAATAATACAAGCACACAGTGGGTGCTTAGTCGAAAAATAAACAATCATAAAGGAGTAAGAGGTCCACACACCAGAAATCTCCTGTTAAAGGATTTATTTCACAAAAACGAGACATTTCAAGCCAAGATACTTCTTCTCATATCTTGAGACCTTTTAGTTTTGCTAAATAAACCCTTTAACAGGAGCTTCCTAGTGTGCAGACATTTTTGGCTTTTTATGCTTAAAAAAACAAACTTTTGAAATTTTGTGGAGTCCCACGTTGCACTGCATGGCTTGTGTGGTGTCAGGACTCTACAATATAAATTAAGGATATCAAGTTGATTTTGTGGCTGATACTCGCGTCACGTGCAACTGGGACATGGTGTTAGCATATGCTTCAGGTCAGGCTTCCTCTTACCTGGGGAATGTTGAATCAAAGTTGGTCTAATGCTCACCTTTGATGAAAACAAGACTAGGTGAATAAGCTACACCTCTGTAGAAAGTATAAGCAGTACATTACTGTGTTGGACACAACCATAAGTCACATGTGCTAAGAGCTAGTGCTAATAATGCTAGCAGAGCAGCTAATGAGCCAGGACTGACACTCCCTGTGGCATCAGTAAACCAGAAGAGGTGAAGAGGCTTCAGTGAGAGCAAGAGTTTGCAACGCTAAGACTTACTGCTGGAGGAAACACTGAGAAAGTACGTTTAAAACATTCCATTTGAACGTTGTGATTTGATTCAAAGTTCATAATTCATTTTCTGACTTGAACTGATTTTTTCCAACACCTCTACTCTTCTGTCAGGGTTAAAGCAGATGAGCCAAAGATACCCGGGGTGTCTTAAACTCACTTCATAGTTCAGGCCTGAGGGTTTATGGTCATTTGTGTCAGTTCTACTTGGACTTGTGCTGCTCTTTTTATGATTTTGTGTCTTCCGTTTATATTTCCATATATCTATTTTGTCTATAATGGTTCTATGTTAGAATGTATGATCTGTTTTTTTATTTCTATATTTGTATCAATCAGTTTCTTTCATGTTGCATCCTTTCTTATTGGTGCTTTGCCTTCTTCTCTGTTCTGTTTATTGTAGATCTATCTTTTACTATGGCTCTCTGTTTTTGACTTCTCTGCTGCTGTGTTTCTGTGTATTCTGTTTAATATAGCTCTATGTCTCTGTGTATTTTGCCAGCAGAGCGGCTCTTGCTCTCCCCCCTCCCCTCTCTGTCCGCTCGGCTGAACTCTACGTGAACTGCTACTTGAACCCTGGGTGAACTTGACTAAACTGACCCATTAATCTACTTTGGGTATAAAGCTGGCTGTACGGCGGTCCATGAGGGACACCTCGAGCGGGTTCAGAGTCAGCAGCAGTAGAAACACCTGCTAATCACTGAACACGTGCACGTCAGGCGACAATGAAAGACAGCAGATTGCATAAGAAGAGGAGAAGGAATGAAGCAGGAAAGGTGCAGAGAAACAGAGCTCCTCAAGAATGTCAAATACACAAGTTTGTTTTGTTGTGTGGTGAAAACCAAATGCAAGAAATGTGATCAAATGATATCTGACTCTTCATATTTATATGAGGAGTCAGATATTTATACGGAGCTTATCCAGTCAAAAGACATCAGGAATGACTCCAGCGGACAACACAATTTTTATAATCAAAGTTTTAAATTCATATGAATTTTTAAAACTCTTTAGCAGCCTGTTGTAAGTTCAGGGGCATATCTCACCTTAAGTGACCTGAAGCCAGGCATGTGGTTAATGGTGTTTTTGAATAACAGCAGTGATAGTGGAGGAGATAAGCAAAGCTTTAGTGTGTTGTAAATGTGTGTGAATTTCAACATCGATTTGACTTTTCTTTTTACCAACAAATCCCACAGTCATACTAGTATGGACTGATTTGTGCTGCAAGCTCTACTGTGTTCGACTGAGCAGGCATCTGAACAGTATTCTTAACATGATGGAAGATGAGGGATTTCAGAAGATTATCTCTACGTTCAACCTGAAGTACACCCTACCCCACAAAAATGATGGAGGGAAAGTATGAGGAAATCACAGTGAAGTTGAAGACCAGCCTTAAGGAGGCTGACAGCATTGCTCTCTCACAAGTGTTGCTACAGAGGCGTATGTGGGGGTGACATGTCACTTTCTTGGGGACAACTGGGAAATGCAGTCTCACAGTCTGACCACAATGCCTCTTGAAGAAAGATACACAGCTGAAAGTATTGCAGAGTGGCTTGAGCATGCTGTTGCTAAATTTGACATTCCACCAGAGAAAATCAAAGCTATCGCCCATGACAGTGGTGCTTATATGTATTAGCTGCAAGGATTTTGGCAGAAAAGCATGGATGGCATCAGTAAGATGTGCGGCTCATACCCTGAACTTGGTGGTGCAAAGTGCACTGAAGAACAACCAAACTATATCCAAGTGTGTGGCTGCTACAAGATCCCTTTTAGAACACATTAAGAGGAGTGAGCTGGTATGCACCAAGCTTAAGGAAAAGCAGCAGCAAATGGGCACACCACTACACATGCTAGTGCATGACGCAAGTCCTTGCTGGAAAAGTACTTAGCATATGCTAACCATGCTGCTAGAACAGAGATGGCCAGTGACTGCTGCACTATCTGACCCATCACTCACCCCAAGAGGAAAACATACCTCCATCTTAGACCTGAGCAGTGGGACATTATTGAGGAGCTTAGCAAGGCCCTTTGAGGGGGCAACTATATTTCTTAGTGGCCAAGAATACGAAACCCTCTCTGCATTGCCACACCTCATGCTAAAGCTCAAGAGGACAAATTTCAACAAGATGGTGAGGACTGTATGTATTCCAACTAGGGGTGTAAAGGTAGGTGTATTCATATCGTACCGATTCGGTATGGGCCTCTCGGTACAGTAGGCCTACAGACATGTACCGGACAGATACATGTCGAATGAAGCTCATACACAGACGGAAAACCAGAAAACAACTCACTGTCACACTGTCCTTGCAACCACACAACCACAGCAAACGACAGCAACAGCCTGAATATTGCCACTTAGAAGTGTCCTGTTTAGGAACTCTTTGTTGCCCAGTAAAATACAACAGCGCTGACTTTATTCAGCATCGTCGCTGACAGCACATCGTCCAGCGGATCAATCAAAGCATTTGAACTTGTTCCACTTAAACAAGAACGTCACTGTAACAAGGAGGAACAACAAAAAGTCTCACCAGCCAAAAAGAGATCACTGTAGCCTATCACATCTGTCTTTCTTATTCTAGTTCAAAATGAACCTCAGTTGGACATTTATTTTATTTTTAATGTGATAAATTCACATGGTATGGCTCTCAACTTTAATATTATGTCATAACTTTTTGCATCACGCTCACTTCATGAACGGGCATGGAAATAACATCATTATTGAACCACACAGAAATCACATTAGTTTACAATTAGTGCTTTATTTAATCTGTGATAAATACCAGAGGGCTTCACAATTTGTTGGTCTTTCTCTTACAAAACCAACCCTGTTAATCGGGCATCGTGTTATTATATGTAAAGCTATAAAACATAATCTGTTGTCATTACATGCCTTGCCATTGTAGATATTTATCTGTATGGTTGTTGCAAAAAAAAATTTTTTTATTTACCTTTTGGCTAAGGGGAAGGAGAATGGAGTGAGGTTAGGGTAATACTCATCACTGCCTGAATGCTTGTTGTACCTACTGTAATAGCCCAGCTTCATTTTGTCTTTATCAACCTACCAGTAGGGCTCGAAACATTTCTATAAATATATAGATATATATTATAAATATATTCCATCAGCTGAGGGTCTGTACTGGACATGATATACATCATCAAGGTGTTACTATTAAAAAGACAGCACTTTTCAGTGGAATAATGCTGCTTACCTTTCACTACTTACTGATTTATGTTACCAGTTCATGCTTTCTGTCACTCAGCAGACTCTGCCTGTGACATCACATGCATACCCTTATAAAAAATGGTTGGTCATTACCCCTAATATGCACTTTTTCCTAAAAATTATATTTCATAAAAAATATGTTAGATGTGCAGTAATGACAGTTTAAAGTAAACAAGTATTGATACAGAGATCCATCTTGTTTTCACATTTTTACATTATCATTGCAATTGATTAACGCAAATATTATTCATTCATTTCAAAAAAAAAAAAAAGAAAAAAAAGAAGGCAGAGCTCTCAATAGTTCTTTTTAGAGTACTTGATGGGCTCTTTGCACCAGTCGCTTCTGCATTTGGCAGCTCCCAAACTTCTGGTCGGGAGATTGAACGCAGAAGAGAATGGCATCTGATGGCAGATATGACTGTCAATGGCGAGTTAAATTTAGCTGAAGATGCACATTGCAGCACACAGCAGTGATTTCCAGAAGTGCTGTTAGCCTGTTTTTGAAACATCATTTTAGCACGCTTGAATGCCATTTTCATAAAGAGTAAACACAAACAACAATCGAAATAAACAAACAAAAAAAAACCCAACTGACGAATAGATGCAGTATAGGACGGTTTAGATTCTGTTTTTGCTTAGCACATATCATTGGGCGGAAGTTGTAAAGTGGTCTTATTTTCCACTGAAAATATGTCCCAGCTTTCCATGCATAGAGCCTATTAATGGACAGAAGAATCAATAGAATACTCGATGACAAAAACAATTGATTACTGCAGCCCAAGTCCAGATCATCCTTTTTGTTCAGAGAAAGGGTAAGAAAGGGCCCTAGTTTTCTCTTTTCCTCCCTGTTCCCTCCCTCCCAGAGGTAGAATGAGAAATAATAATTCGAAACTATTATCATAAAAGATCTGGAAATGTTAAGTAATGTTATCGTGGTTGTGCAACAATGGCCATCCAGCCGCTATTATTACACAACAGACTACGTCAGCACCTAAAATAACCAACAAGCATAGAGTAACTTATCTACAGTTCTCATAAAAAGGGTAAAGATACATTTGAACCTTTTTAAAAACTATTAATGGTGTGTTGATGATGTTATTGATGCAGCATTTGTGGTTATGAAGAAACTATCATTTCTCATCTCTGATCTATACACAGAAAGGATTGAAGTGTTTTTAAACTTATGGATCACATTACAGCCAGCTGTGCAAGTTAAACAGTTGGACTTCAGAGAGGACCAGAGCGCTTTACCAGCGCTGTGCCAGGCCATGGCATTAGAGTATGAATGCGGTGTGCACCTTTGTTGTTTGCCAGATTGGCCTGACATTATGAACATGACCCCTGTCATCACTTTAGAAGCATCTTCTCACATAGACAGAAACAGACACATGTTCTTTAGGAATTTATTTTAAATATTTATCACACAGCACTGTCCTTATGATGATAATCAAAGCAAGACTGTGGCTGTATTTCCTGTATCCTATTGGTTGGTTCATCAAAAAGTCCATGACCAGACATCCATTTAGAACATGTGCAGAGAAAGTTTCGTTCGTGCACAGAGGAAGATACTTGTGTGTGCACAGGGGGTAAATAATGAGAGAGTGGCTTCTCGCTACCTGATCTGTCCCGGAAACCCGATTTGTACTGTGCATGTGCAAACGTGTCTACATCTGCTTGGCAGCCTATCGAAGCATTTTACGGCAGTTACTGAGTGGGCAGGGTTGTTGCTGCCCGAGCCGTGCTACGCACGTGCAAATATACATCACCATTTCTTTTTTTTATCAAAAACTTTATTCAAATTCAACAAAATGACAACATAATACATCAATCTTTTTAACAAACAAACTTTATTTAAAATTTAATTCATTGATACACAAAATGGCCAAAGCAATTTCTAGTTTTTGTGCCAGGCTGTAGATCTTGATTAAAGTGAAGGGGCTCATTTGGAAACTGAACTTTCAATAAAAATGCAGTCATTAAAATTTTGTGTGTGTGGGGGTGTGTGTGTTTGTGTGCAGCATTCAGGTTAATGACAGGGAAAGGAATGATTGGAATGGTGACAATGACATTTCCAACAGAGATGTAGATGATGGGATGTTTATAGAACTATGTTCTGACAATTACTGTCACTTTAAGGTGGCTTTCACACTAGGGGCCTGGTCCCGGATCCGAGTGCGCCTGAGCCCAAAGTCTGGTTCGCTTGGGTAGTGTGAATGCAAACGAACCGCGCCCGGGCACCGGGCCTGGGCCCACTTTGGGAGGTGGTCTCAGGCGCAATTCAAGTGGACCCTGGCAAGTGGTCCAATTCTTTCTACAGTCTATGGCACAAACGCAAGTGCGCCCGAGCATGGTTCGATGTTGCTAGTGTGAAAGCAAGCGGGGGTGTCGCGCTGCAGCACAGTTCGAAACAACTGAGCCTAATGTGAAAGCATCCTTATATTGTCAGTAAACCCACTGGAACTCAGGAGGAGTCTTCATGTGCAATGATGCTACCTCTTATCACTGTAAAGAATAATCAATTCCTAATTATTGGGATCTGCAGGGCTGAATTTGCTTCTGTATATATATATATGTGTGTATGTATTAATATAAAAATATTTTTTTTAAAAACAACTGAAAAGAGGTGCCATTCAGTTAAATATGCATGTTGTAGATATGTACTGTATATCCTGTGAATGGTTTTATGGTTTTCTTACGCTGACAGATTGTTTAATGGAAGAGAAATTACTCTTATGAATATGTATCATATAAAAATTCCACAGGACCACTTGATACATTTTCACAGATTTACCATAACAAAAAGGTTTTAACAAAAACAATACAGAACATGAACAACAGATTTCACGAACATGAACAACAGATTTTTTTTTTTTTATATAGGAACAGTGCGGCTCTTCTATCAGTAAATAAACATAAAAAAAAGAAAAACTACTGGTGGCTCACCTAAAAAAGTGCATTTATGCAGAATCAAACATGTAGTGCAACATTGAATACATACAATAAAAATAAATACAATAAATGATAATTCTAACCTTCAAAAATCAAAATTACCACAAAACTAAACTGAAAATCAGCAGTGAAGAAACATGGCATTAACCATCAGGCTTAGCTCATCCAAACAATGAACTAAAATCTCTCCATGTCCTCCTGAAACTCAAAGATGAAAAGAAGGGCATCTCTTCCTTCATCATCTCACTGAAGGTCCCTGAGAGCATCCACCTGAGTCCATTTGTCCATTCTGAGGAGTGAAGGCTCTGTAACCTCCCCTCGGAATGAGGCCCGATGACTCTGGACCCAGCGACATGCTGTCTGAATGTCCCTCAGGATTCTTGGCTGTTGGACCTGGTTACAAGACAAGTTCCCAGTTGGAATCAGGCAAAAGCAATATCCTAAAGGCAAAACTACAACTGCATAGTCACAGGATAACGTCAAAACTTTGTTCACTCACGACCACTTCTGTCAATGACAAACAATTATCATTTTGCATCAAGTTACATCAGGTGGTATGGTTATATTCTGGGAGCCTGCCCATGTGCAAATGGGAAGCCTCAGGCAGGTAGAGCAGTAAAGGGGAGAGAACAGAGCACACATCAACCAAAATAAATTGATGAAGTCAGTAGGAGAGGCTTGCAAAGAAAGCAGTAAGAACAGGCAGGCTAATGCTGAAGGCTAAAGATTACCTAAGGGACTCAAAAATAATCTGCAACAATGAGAGAATAATTAGCAGTTTTACGTGTCCAAAAAAAATTTCATGTGTCCTTGAAAAGGGTTACCTCATTGTTGTCCTCCTCGACCTGAATGCTTCCACTTGGCAACAGCTTGGATGAGGTTGCCTTTAGTAACAACCCTGTTTCGGGTACCTCTGACGCCATTATGGTTCCCCGTCCCAGGGTTATTGTGGCACTCCGTCAGTACAGACATCTTCTCCTCCTCTGATTGTATGACGAGGCACATGTACTGCATGCAGGGGCCAGTTTACTAGTATAAGAGTCTGTTGTCTGTTACAGGAGGAAAATGAAAAAGGCAAAGGGAGTTGCTGACTAAAGTACACAGAAATGACCATATCTGACAGAGAAGAGCGATGCACAGGATATTAGAGCTGAACAAGTATGCTACAGTTAACTTGGAATGTACTGTATTTTAAAGAATTAACACTTGTGTATTGAACACATGACCAGTATCTTTATAATTAACCACATAAAACTAATATACAAGAAACCCATACATCAACAACATTCATTTCAGCCTTTTTAAACTATGTTTTAATTTTAACATTAAGCCACTTGTAGTTAACTGTAACGGTGAAACTGAACGCTCTTCGTTTTAATTTTCTGTGCTCTGCTTCACTCAGGGGAAGCTCTCCATTCAGGAGAAAAGCGTGTAGCTGCTGATATAGTGTCACATCCATCGTCGCAGTCATCTTTCCCTCGTTTCCTTTCAAATGTCGCTATGTTCTTCTTCTTCTTCTTCTTCTTTTAATTTGACTGGCCGCTGGCAACCAAAAAAAAAAAAAAAAGGTGACGTATATTTGCACATGTGCAGTACGGCTCGGGCAGCAACAACCTTGCCCGATCAGTAACTGCCGTAAAATGCTTCGTTAGGCTGCAGAGCAGATGCATACGCGTGTTTGCACATGTGCAGTACAAATCAGGTTTCCAGTAGGGATCAGGTAGTGACATATCTGTCTGACTGACAGGCACAAGCAACCTGAATAAGAGTTGGTAGTTTGAGCAGGGATGCAGCAAATTTGAGTAAGCAACTGAAGATTTGAGAGCAAGCAGAAATTTTAAGCACAAACAGAAAATCTAAGCACAAGGAAGATGTTTTCAGCACAAACGCAGGTTTTAATGGAAAATTTGAAAGCCTAAAATTAAAATGAATTCAAAATCAATAAGTTTATGCTCTCAAAACATTAACATGTGCAGTTCAGTTATCTAACAGTAATGACTTCATATGACTTTATCTGCAAACAACCTTCTATTTGTTAAAGATAACTGACTCTACAAGAGAGCACTGGGACAGAGGGTAAGAACTTTCTACTATGACTGAAAAATCATGTTGGAGATAAATTAATGTGACATGTATTTAATTTCAAACTTTGCCTTGTGTTCCACCTGGTAACATGGAGGGAGGCAAAATGTTCCTGTGCTGTTCGTTCTATGTACAGTCTATGGCTGGCCCCAAAAAGCTGTTTTTTTTTTTTTTTTGCGGGTGTAAGTTAGCTGTGACTCCTTAGGGTTATGGATTGACAACTTTTAAAGAATATCAAGATTTTATGGCATTTGTCCATCTTAATTGAATAAGTCAAGTGTCTGCAAACAGGCTGAAGACCCCAGCTGTAAAATGTCAAATTCAGCATATTAGTTTGTATTTTTCTCCTGGAGTCCTTATATTATCCAAAGAGGGTGTTAAATGAATACCCACTAAACATGGTGGAATTTACAATTAGCACAAATATACATCACTTTTTATACTCCCATATTTATGAAATAAAGATTTCTTTTTAAAAGGTATACAACTGATCAACAACTATGTTTTGCCTGGATATTGTGTAAATCTGAGATAGGGCTTACCTTTGTTTTCTCAGGTTAAAATGATATGACAGTTGGCATGTTAAGAGGCTGATTAAACAGTGCTATTATTACCACACATGTATGCCTCAGGCTCAGGCATGGGGGGGCACCTGCCCCTTTGCCTCTTGATTTTTTTTTTTATTAAAAAAGGGAATTTCTATCCCTCTTTATATAAATATACATCCTGCTTGTGCATGGCCTCCCTGTCAAATAAATATGAATTAAAAAAAAAACAAAAAAACAAAAAAAAAAACTCCAAATAGCTGGTCGGGAGATGACGAGCTCTGGTGCGCTCTGTAAGACGCTACCCCACCCCCCTCCCTTCTCCTGCAGCGCGGGTGTAAGCACAGAGACAGGCAGCAGCAGACCCCAACCCTCAGCTAAGTTTGGCTTTTGTTTCTGGTGTTTCTACTCTTGGAGGTGAGTGGTGATTAAGGAAGGTCTCAAGTTCACAAATGACAAGACCAGATATAGTTATCATGTGTTGCTAACGTACACATATGAGCCACTAGCTGATGTAATAAGTTTGGTTTAGCTAAGGCACTTCATCATGGTCATACAGGCTAACATACTGTACTAAAGGAGAGCAGCTACCTGTGAATAGAGGTACATGGATCTAAAAATTCATCATCAAAATCACTACATTGATATGCTAATTATGCGCTTTTTAATTAAAATGCACTCGTTTGCACACATTTGCCAAGGCATTGGAGGTGAATAGGACATAACAGGAAACTAAAACAGATCACCATCAAACTTCCCTAGTAAATTACAAACAGTTTTTCCCCTGAAATATTTAAATATGTAGAAGAGCTTGTTTGGAGAATTCAGTGGAAATCTACAGATGCAAACAGACAGAGGAAAGCCAAATAAACACCATCTATGTGCATTTTTGGAAGTTTTCTTTCTTTAAGAGTGAAAGAAGACATGGATGCAAAATAGACCAAAATCTCTAAACTGACCAGAACATGGAAACACAATGTTTTAACCTGTAGAGTCCTGTCTGAAACAGCTACTGCATCATTCTGACTGTAGGCTCCTCAGCTAACAACTATTCATTCTACTAGATATTTGATAGCAGACAGACAGACCTCCTCTAGATGTCAAAGATGCACTAAAACTAAGATCATGTCACCATCAGTTAGTATGTGCTTGTTTGAAGAGATAATACAATAATAATGATAGAAATAATCATAACAATAATAATAATAATAATAATAATAATAATAGATCATTAATATAATGATACTCTGTATTCTGTTGCTTGGCTATAGAAGCTCAAATCATTTACATTTTAATCACATCTGCAGCACAATGCCATTTCCATTTTGTCAATATTTCTTTTTTGCAGTGATTTTCAGTATTTGTGCTGTTTTTTTTCCAGTAAAATTAACAAAGTGAGCAGTAGAGGAGGGCAGATGCACTAAGCCTTATTGTTGCAACTAATCATTGGTCCAATAGCAGTTTTGAAGGTAGTTTGGCTTGCTTTTTTATGTATAGAACAGTCTTTTTCAGTTCACTGTGAAGACATTGTTTATTTTGAAGAACTTTTTTATTTCATCTACACCAAAATATTTAAAAGAATTTGTTATCTTGTGCAAAAATAAACAAATTATTAGTGCATTTTTTTCTTTTCTTGAAAACTCTTACTTGGCCATGCCCCTCTCCCTAGTAGCTACAGTCAGTTATTCTAAATATTTAGTAGAGACTAGCAGCATAGAAAACATGGACATGATGTCATAGCTTGTTTTGTTTTTGCTTGCTCTTGGGATAAACCCAGTGAAAACTAAAGAAGACATTGTTTTTGTGTGATTGATTTATTTTGTAGAAATAAGTTGAGTATACAACAACTATGTGACAACAACTAATAGATTAAGAGAAGTGCCCTTTTTCTCACTTGAGCCCCTGCCCCCCAAAATATCTCTGCACATCCCTGCTCAGGCTGGTCACTATAAGAGGACAAGTAAGAATGTGCAGTTTTGCATTAGAAAATAGACACATATAAGGAATGGAAGAATGTGTTTAGAGTTTTTTGTCTTTCACAGAGTAAATAAAGTTATGTATGTAGTCTGCCCAGCGGTGCCTGAAACCCACCCAAGTGCTCACTTGTGTCCTTTTCACCTATCAGTCTCTACGTGTCTGCCTTGTACTCTGAGCTGTTGCACCAGTCGTCTGTGTGGTCTCTTGTATGGAATGAGATTTGTGTCAAAAAGATTCAAACTAAACTTTTTCAGTATCAAACAAAAATTAGCATTTGAGAGTCAAAAAATGTGATCCAAGCAGAAAAATCTTCACATCAAGAGAACAAATTTGAAATAGCAGCCAAATTATTGGTCTTTGAATTTTGAGCATCTGTTGTTTACAGTTCCTTTGTTTCTCTCTCTGTGATCAGACTTTTGCTCTCGCTTTGTGGTTTTGCGTTTGCCTGCCTGATCCTTTGTTTGCGTTTCTTGAGTTGTCTCAGATCTGACACAAATCTCACGTGTGGGTGGGCTTTTCTGGGGCGTATCCCTATTGGCCGAGTTTTTGAGTGATGGCTCAGTCACTCCAGATGCAGATGAAGTTGTTGTTCAGCTCATGTCTGTGAAATGTAAGGAAACAAACTGACTATCGTTTTTGCATCAGTTTGACTGAATCATTGATGCTTTATTAAATCTAACTATTGATTAAACAGGTTTATTTGTCAGTGCAGTAGTAGATGTTGTATTGTTTCGTACACATACGTGTTTTGTCGATTTTTCCAGCCACTTCAGGTGTCTTCTTCCCTTTGTCTGTAAACAACACCTGTTATCAGCTTGTCCAATAGCTTGGTGGTAATACAGATGTCAATCACTCAGGAGACTGGGGTTCGCATCCCCGCTATTTTATAATTATTGATGTCTGTATGGTTTCTTTTTTTAAAATGCAGTAGTGTAGTAGTAATGTAAGCATAATGTGAACAAACTTGTAAAAAGCAATTCTAGAACAAAGTTATTCATCCACAAGCTGAAGTTACTCTTATCGAAGAGTCTGGAGAGAAGCAAAAAATCTTTTCTGCCAGGAAAAGTTTTCAGTGTGCTGCTTTTCTTTTCTTTTAAGAAAGATTTGAAGATTTGAGAAACTGCCACTATAGCTACATCTGAGTTAATCACTTCACTGGCAGCCATTGGTAACTGGCTTGCAGTACAACTACAACTGGCACATAGCTCCTGCATCGTTCCCATCATGGCACCTATTGGTCTGTAAATTCTAAGACTGGGCACAAATGTTTCAGACTGTATCTCTGATCACACAGGAGGATGAGAATGTTCTCCTGGGACACCAAAAAAACACTTTCTGAGGTAAAGGGCAGGTTTAACAAAATGAAAATAAAAAGCGTTTTCTCCACAGGGGTTGCCCAAAAATCAATACAAACTGAAAGTTCCTCACTGGGGCTCTTTCTTTCTTTCTCTTTCTTTTCAGGATTGCCAAGCAGTCAGTTGTGTGATTTGTTATTAGTTTTTTTTAAGTATTATTTTTAGGCTCCTTTCTTAGATAGGACTGCTGAAAAGACTCATGAAATATGGGAAGAGAGAGTGGGGCAACGTGCTTCAGTGCCAGGATCTGGATTCAAACCTGTGACCAGTACATTGAGGACAATAGCCTATGTGTATGGGTGCATGCTTTATAAATTAAGCTAAAAATATATCATCTTTATGCTAAATTTTAAAAAGTTTAATGACAAACCAGGAGTACTCAATGGAGAAAAAGAGAGAAAAGGGAGAGTGCAGGTGTTTTGAAACATTCCGCTTCATTAACTGGATCACACTGTGTGAAAAATGTGTCGTGACATTGTGGTAGGTAGTACAAAAAGGTGATAAACACTTGGTATCCCTGGTATTTGAGAAGAACAGTTTTATTTTAACATCTTGTGTTGTGCTTTTGATCAGAAAAGATATTTGGAGAAGTTACAGGCATAGCATTAACAGAAAGTTACAGCAGCTTTGTGGATTTCTACATGTTTATGGAGGACTGCAAGGGAAAGTTTAATCCTCCACAGTTTGTTCAACTCATAAATTTGGTTTTAATAAAAAATAATTTAGGTTTGACTCTCAGAACAGATGACAAAAAGTAAACTCAAAATTTCATGCCTGCTGATACTCAACATTGCTTTAGCATTGCTAAGTTGTCACCCAAAACAGAATTAGAGATGAATATTAGAACATAGCTCTGTAAAACAATAACAATTAAGACTCCATAAAATACAAAGGCTCCAGCACCAGCAATTCTCTTTCAGAACTTAATGCACTAAACTAGGGATGTGACGGCATCAAAATCTCACGGTACAATAATACCTCCATAACAAGTCCATCCTATTGTATTTAACCCGGTATTTAAAAACAAAACCCCACAACAACAAATGAAGATTTGAAAAAAAAATGGCGATGGCCTTTACTAAATGACTACTGCACTTTGAATATTAAAGTGTGTGCAGTAAAGTCCTGTAGGTGTGCATTTGGCTTAGAACACTTTAAATCAGGGGCCTGAAAGAATAGAGACAGAGTAAGTAGGCAGAATGAGGGGAAACAACTCCTCATTAAGTTATTTCCTAAAAGAGGTTGGTGCACACAGTGGTTACGTTAATGGCTTTAAGGCTCTCAGGAGTTGCAGAAAGCAGGGACATAGAGCAAGATGAGGATGATGGAGGAGTAGAAAGCAAGGACAAAGAGCAAGATGAGGATGATGGAGGAGAAGAAAGCAAGGACAAAGAGCAAGATGAGGATGATGGAGGAGAAGAAGGCAGGGATAGAGAGCAAGGTAAGGATGATGGAGAAGAAAGCGGGGACAGAGAGCAAGATGAGGATAATGGAGGAGAAGAAGGCAGGGACAGAGAGCAAGATGAGGCTAATCAAGACATAAACCTGTGGAGGGAATAATACAAGTAAATTTAATTTAACCAATGTTGGGAAAGTTCAATTTCTACATGAACTAATTCAAAGTTCAGTTCACAAATTTTAAAATGAACTAGTTCAGTTCATAGTTCATAATTCAAAATTTTGAACTAAGTTCACAGTTCCAAAAGTGAACTAGTTCATGTTCTTTTTTTCCTTCAATATGTTGCTGCGAGCTATTACCCTTAGAATACTGGCATTTCCCCATTGTTGCCACCCATTCAGTCCACACTAGTAGCCAGCGGCAGCTTTCACCCCTACAGTATATTCACAAAAACATGAGGAAAATCTTGCTGCTTGAATGGTCTTTTTTAAATGAGGAATTATTAAAACATAAACAGCACAGTAGTCCTTAAGGTGCAAATGTTTTTCCATTTCAATAATTTTCCAAACCTGGAAACAATTCATATCAAATTCCATTTCAGTCCATACTAAAAAGGAACCTAAAGAATACTGGAATGTATCAATATACCAATGCGATCTGGGTGGTAGAGGATCTGTTTTGGCTCGCCGTTGCCGTGTCTTTTGATTTTTTAGTCACTTGCACATACCTTGAAAGGCTAGCCGGGTGCTTTAGTTCAATGCGCCATTTCAGGTTTGCTGTTGATGTTGTTAATATACAGAGATGCTTGAAACCTGGCGGGGCAAAGTTTACACAAAAAGGTAAGATTTTTCCCACCTGGGTCATCACTGACCTTTTCATAAAATTCTTTTAAGTAATCATATGAAAAAGCCATATTAATCGTGAAGGCAGAGTCTGAGATTGTGCTGCTGCTTTCATTTGTTTTTGCCTCCATGCTTCACATTTTGATGACACAAGCGGCGGTGCGACTCTGTGTTGGCTGGTGTTGCCAGATTGGGTGTTTTCCCCCCTACATATTAAGGCCTGTTTACGGTGTGTTATAGCCGGGTTTTCACCTGGAAGTTTCTATGGAAATCTGGCACTCTCTTGAACAAAGTTAAACTGTGAGAGAGCGCCGTTCACAAACCCCAGAATGAGCGCGCTCACAATAACGTTCATCAGGCAGAAATACAGTACATTCAGTTCACGTTCGCCCAAAATATGAACGAGTTCATGAATGATCATTCACTGAACTAGTTCAGCTCTGAAACCAGCACTGAAAACTATTGTACAGTGTTGAAGGTGAAAATTCTGATAGCATGAAAACCTTTAAGCAAATCTAACTTAGTTGTCACAAACCTACATAAAGGCAAAACAGATCTGTCTGTCATAGCAAAGGCTTCCAAACACCGTTTTTTTTTTGTTTTTTTTTCAAAATATTTCTTGAGCAGAAAGTCACAAAGTGCTTGACAAAAAAGAATGCAGACAAAGAGCAGAAAGGAGTCAACACAAATAGGTCTTAAGATGTTTTTAAAGAGTCAGCAGTGGCCACAGATCTTAAACCCAAAGTAATGGTTAGTTCAAAGGTGTTGACGCTATGACCTTGAAAGTACAATCTCCTTTAGTCTTAAGTCCAGAGAGTGGAGCAACTAGTATATCCTGATCAGAGGACCTCAGAGTCCTGCTGGGCTGCAGAAGCTCTGTGAAGTAGGCTGGTACTTTGTAGGTATGTAACGGTAGACAAACTTTGGTTTCCATGTAGCCCAAAGGGCATCACCAACAGTCCAGTTCCAGCTTGTAGCCTAGTGTGTAGCGCTTCATTTAACTTCTTTAACTTAAAATTAACTTTAATGTAGCAACAGCTAGTTCTTATCAGAACTAAAAATACATTATTGAAGGAAAGCAAAGAACCATACTGAAAGCTCTTCTTCCAACAGGCCTCAGCATGAGTTTGCTGTAGTTATGAGCATGGTTTAGTTGCTCTGCAAGCTGGTCAACAATGGCTGGTGCAGATGAAGTGATAAGTTTAGATGTGGTTACAGCTGCAATTTTATCAGAACGGGACATTTCTTCATTAAAAGAGGAGCAGCTTCAGCATAAATGTCATGCACGAACTGGCTACACTGATAGTGAACAAGAATAAAGACTGCCTGTAGATCTCAGGTGTGCATGCCTACAATATCATGTCTTGTTGCTCTGATTGGCCTGTAATGAATGTGAAAGACAAAATGTTTATCTAATTATCCTCCAAGAATTTTTTCAAAGGTCCTGTTCTTCTCAATAAACAGTCTCTGCCCACATGAAAGTGAAATATATCATGAAGTAGATTTATGAAACAAGCTATCTTTCCTGCCAGGGCCAAAATACAGCTTCAAAATGCCATCCTTAAAAAAATCAGCACTGAGTCTCAGCACTTAAAGAGGTTTGCTTGGAATGTACAGCTGCAATAGCACGCTTTCCTGAGCAAATGCCCGCTCATATAGATTTAATGTCAAATGCTTGCAAACGCATGAAAACAATTACAGGCATTTATGCAAGTCAAACAAACCATCACCAACCTGGCACTCCCAAACACACACTAACTCACTAGCCCCTTTTTCATCACTGTCTGCCAATGTAGGTCAGTGTGTGAGCATCCCTGAGAGAGGGGGGAGGGAGATCAGAGGAGGAGGAAGAAAAACCATCCCTGAATGAATCAACCAAATGTTTTGATCTGAAACGGACGTTAAGTTGTCTCCCTGCCTCATGGCAACATGGGCACTCTTGTCAGTGTGCCAACAAGTCCTGCCCTCCTGCTCCTCCCTGCTCCTCCCTCTCGCTGCCCCTCCTCTCCTCCTTATCATCTCAATGACGTGTGTGTACATGTTTCCTCGCAGTGTGGTGTGTTTTCTGTGTGTGTTTATGTGAGTGTGTGGGAAAAGCCTTGGGGGCGGATGCATATATGAATGTGCTAGTAAATACATTCTGTGTATGTGTGTGTCAGAGAATGGGAGGAGCTAAGTGTGTGTTTCTACTCCAACACCCGGTGCTATTAATAGCTTTAAACTCTGAATGACCCCAATGCTGCCGGCGAGTCAGCCTGATTTAGTTTGGCGTCTCTCGGTGCAGCGGCTCAGCCTGTAATAATATCGCCAACAGGACCAGGGCCGCTCTCTTCCCTGCACTGTACACTCCAGAGGTACAGTACAACCGCCTCACTGCTAACATGATTTGACAGGAAGTAAGTTCCTGTCCACTGTCCTCAATTCTCCACTGAGACTTCCTCATTCCTCTCATCCTTCTCCCCCTGACTTAAACAGTTCAGTCTAAACTTTAAAGCATTTTGATCTGGATCATGTCAAGTCTGATAAGCAAATATGAAACTGTTTGCTGATGATGCTGTCATATCTGTCACATTTTGTTTGAAAGTGACCAGATGATAAACAAACATAGGAGCCTGATAGGACAAAAAAACAAGTTGAGAGGTCTTTGACAAACATTCAGCGAAAGCGTGTGCGGTCCTGGAAGTCCAGTTTGTGACGACAACCGAGGAATCGACCACATAACCGCGACGACAGAGGTCAATCAAAAACCCGCCACACAGGTCAGAGGAGTGAGGGTCAGGTTTGAGAGGCAGCTCATCCTTGAAAAACAGCGTTTTTGATCCTTCATACTGACAGACAGACTGTCAGGTCCAATCATAGTTTCCCTCATACTACTGATGAATAATTTGACATCATTTTCTTGGTTCATAGAACAGAGTAACCTCTATCAAAGAAATCAACAAACAACAACAACATGACCTCAGATGTTTTTAGGTTTCAAACATGAAAGTTATGATCAGAAAAAAGCTCTTTATAGTGCTGTCTGCATAAATATTTTAAAGTTAAAAATAATCACTTTATTTAGTGATATGGAGTTTGTAGTTCAAACTATATTGACCGATCAGCTGATGTTGGTGTATGCAAAAAAAAACAAACAGTCTTTGTTAACAGTAAAAGCGAAATGTGCTCTCTAACATACCAGCTCTGGAAAGCAATATTCTAATGATGATTGATCTATTTTTAGATATTTAAATAAATCTGACCCTTAAAATCAATTATAGACCAATCTACTTAACTTCTTAATTTTCTTTTCTTATGGACAAACCTGACAAAGCATTTTTAACTTTAGCAAACCTGCAGCTTAATGGTGTTATTTTGGCAAACATAAGCACTCTTCATTTTGTTTAAATCACATTAAAATCAGATCCTTTTTTTGGCTTATACACCTCAAGTGAGCCGAAGTGAATTACGTACTGTAGTTGTGTGACTTATTATCCACTCTTCTTGTAAATATACTCAATTCTTAAAAGAGCGAAGGGCAAAAGAAGTAATGCATTATATAAAAACTGATCACAAAATGCAACTATTCTTGGTTAATGTTCTTTCAAACATTTAGCTCATTTCCAAAAACCATCTTTGATTCTGGGTGCCTTTTGGTTTCATTTTTGAATGACTCTGACCTGACTGACCTAAAGATTCAAGTAATTTATGAGTAATATATATTTTTAAAACTATTACCTAAGGTAGATCACAAGTTGACACATTGTGATTTAATAAACTTTTTTGTGGAATTAAGCAAGCGTGTAGAGCGGAGTCAGTCCTGGACAGTCTATCACAGGGCTGACATTTTGAAAAACCAACAAACACTCACACCTACAGGCAATTTAAGGCCCTTCTCAACTGACATTTTGGTATCCTTCCTTCCTCCATTTTCATAGTTTACTCATATCTTATCTCCACCCAGCAAAGGATTGAAAGAGAGATGCGAGAAAGAGACAGGAGGAGAGAGGAGGCACAACACAAATCCATCACTTCACAGTGTCAGTCTGAGTGACGTCAGGCACTTAGACAAGCTAATCAGTGGATCCACCTCATAGCCTACTGTGCAAGTCTTAAGAAGATCATTTTGATTAAATGTATTCATAAAATGTCTTAAACTAGTAACAATTCAATATTTTCATGCAGCATTATCTAGTTTACATATCTGATTATCAGTGGAATTACTTTGGCTGATAAATTAAACCATTTCATCATCCTCTAAAACATCCTCATTCGTGATATTATGTATGATGACTGAGGCTGTTTGACTTTCACATTCTTGTAATCTGTACAATAATCCCCCCCAGAGCTCAGTGAGTTTATGTAGATGTTCTCAAAATAAACCCAATAAACCAACTTCTGCCTCAGTGAGGCCACATTTCTGTGAGATTAAATTAACCTGCATAAAGTTGTTAAGAGTATCAATCAGCTATCAGTGTTAAATGGTTATTTTTGAAGCAGCTCAGTGCTGTTAATATAGTGTGAAAGAAAGTCATGAACTGTGCAGAGGTGTGGCTTTTTGGCAGGTACTGTGCCTCCACACCAATCATGTCACGTCTTTGGTCTGAAGACTTCAGCGGAGAATAGACTGGTATTTCCCCAGTCTGAGCTCCTCACGAAGCCGTCTCCTCATTTCTTTTGAATTGTGGTTCATCAATTTTGTCCGGGTCACTTTGATTAGTTTTTTAAAAATTATTCTGTTGTTGTTGAATTCAAAAGAAATGCCTAATTTTCATGGGTTAATATTCTATACATTTTTATTCATTATTACTTTTTTCAAATTTGAGTTATTTCAGTGACCATTTTGGGTTTTTCTTTCTTTAACAAAAGGGTACCAACAATTCTGTCTACATGTGTCGATCTTAACTAAATGAAAACATCCAAACTTAGTCTCATACATTTGTAAAAGTAGGTTAAATTCTTAGGTCCACTTTGTAATTTGAATGAAACACAGTGTATCAAACTGAAAACCATCCCCTGACTTGAAAACCAGTTACCAATCACATTTCTTAAGGTCTTTACACACTGTGTTCGTTATTTTTGGATGCATTTATTTTTCAGATCTGTAATCCAAATAAACGTCATGCACCTGAACCTTGCACACAGAGTCCGTGTGTTTTTGTTTGCCCCCTCTGTAAAAATTCGCAGAATGTGGCAATTTGTTTTGTATTGCAAGCCTGTGGCTTTGCCACTCCTTTAAAATCCCACTGAATCCAACCTGATGTAGAGCTTCATACTACACCCACGATTCATAGAGTTGTACAAAGTTGGAGAGATGGAGAACAACTTTTTATAGTCAGTCTCACTGACGGCTCAAAACTTCAACATAAATCACACTCGATGTTCAGGATATAGTCATTTTATACAGTGTGCGTGGCAAAAGCCATCGAGTATACTGGATATATCGTCCAGCCCTAGTAGAAGGCGATGTGAAGTAAATGAAGGAATAATGGCTAAGCAATGCAACATAGCAAATGCAGGTGCTGGAAGGGAAAAGCAGTGCTCTAGCTAGAAACATGCAGGATATAAAGTTTAATCAAACCTGGCCAAAAATGTCTTTTTTGGAGTTAAATAAAAAAAACAGGCCATCCAAACATTCAGCTGAACATGAAGTGTGTGCAGTTTATTGGTCGATTTAATACAAGCTGCCAAAACACATCAAAGCTGCAAACACTTAGAGTAGCAGCTGGTCTCAGTGGGAATTCAACATGTAATCCTGCCAGTGTTAATGCTTTTGCTTTTCCCTTTTAGCCCCCTTAACATGTGTAGTCCTTGCTTTGTATGTGAGTGTGTGGTAGAAACATCATTATTTCATATGGTGTTGAATGATTTACAGGCAGAACACTGCACATAGACATAACTAAAGCCTTACTGGACTGTCTACTGGACAATGTTTGGATCTGAAAAAATGAAATCTGTGTGTTCATCTTCTTTTGATTCCATGTGAAATATAGCATTGTAGCCCTTAAGAAGTGATTCTTATGAAAATAACCCTATAATCCATTTTTCTGATGAGAATATTAACACCTGAAATGAATCTGGACATATTTTTCTGGTTCAGGAACAACTTTTATTTATGCAGGTGTAGAAAAATGCATACTTGAAGATGTTATTGAATCCATTAGAAACAATGAGACAGCTCACAATGACCAGGTATCAATGACCTATGTAAAATCCACTGAAATAACACAAATTGACTTAATATGATCCACTTCTGATAAGAGTAGAGCAGATTTTAATGTTAATTTGGAGCAATGCTATTACTCTTAAAAGGATTACACATTACTAGTAGGTATGCATGATTTTATGTGCATCACATGGGTATTGGCAGATATTAGCTTAAAAAATGAAATATCATCTAATATGAAACTTCCCGCCAATTCTTGCAGCCAATATATTGGCCATACACATTGGTTGTAAATATACTATACAGACCTTTAATAAAAGGCAAAATGTAAAATTGTACCATCAGAATTAGGTGGTGACTGAGGGTGCCACACCAAAGGGGGTCCATCATGAGCCCTAAACATTTTGAATGAACCCTCAAACATAAAACAACCATCAGACCATCTACTTCCTCATTCCTCTCTCAGCTTTGCTTGACTCGGCCTCTCTTTGCACTGAAGACACTTGGTGGTCTTCACAGTGATAATGATGTGTATAAATCAATATCGCCTGAAATAAGTATGGAAATATTGGATATTGGCAAAGATCCACTATTTTAATAATGTAACAGGTTCAAAGATTTGAGCAGAAATTTATGGAAACCAAGTCAGAGCCAACAAAATATTCACAGAATGCAGGTTTACAAAAATACTTAATAGAATGCTTTTTTTAAACATTTATAAGACATGACCAATTCATTAAAAATGGTCAAGAAGACTAACTCAAGAATCAATCTGTCTACAAGAGCACCTGCAAGATTCGGGTAAATTGAAATCACCTGTTAATAACCATTTAGCTATGTATGCAAATACAGAAATACTTGACTTGTAAACTTAAAATGTCCCTCTCCTTTGTCTTGTTTGCAGTTGCTTTTCATACTTTTCATACAATAGTCTGGTTTGACTTTACTATAGGCCCAATTGTATTTGCAGCAACGAGTTTTTGCTTAACATCTGCATAAAAAACACAGGTGTTACTGTGATGAACTACAGAGTGTGGATTAAATGGTATTATACTTTCTGAAGCAGGTGCGTGGTTATCAGAGCTCATGTCCTTACAAATAAAGCATAAAGTGCTGATCTCTTGATCCTGTTTAGAAGCTGAGAAAATTTTTAACCTCACAGCATTATTAAGGACTGGTCGGGATGACATGGACCAGTAATTAGCCTGGTGTCGTGTGTTGTTGAAGGTTGGTGTTGTTACAGTGTTTTACCTTGTTTTTGCACAGCTTCCATGACTCATGTCTAACTCCTAAATTTCCGGAGGTCTTTGTAGAAACCCGGGATGATCCACTATCTTTGCTTTTGGTCTTTCTGGCAGTAGATGGAAATTATGATCCACGCTACCCAGTGTGAGTACCACCTCTAACTTGATTTGGATGAGGGAAGTGTGCGCTGCATCATGCAGTTTTACAACTGCTGCCATCTGCTGGCTTTATTGTTAAATGCACCATGGAGGATGTAAATGCTAAAACTGTCATCACTGCATTTACAGCAGTTTTGATTCTGTAAAATCTGTAGCGATGTATGTATTGGCAAGGTGCATGCTGTATTGATTTTTTAAGGCCTACAGCACTCCATCACTTACTGTCGAAAGTGATTAGTTTCACAACTTGTTACCTTACATGCACATAACTCTTTATGTACTCTCACCCAGTGACCAAGTAAAATCCCAAAGTTTAACCTTAAATATCTCTACATCTGTACAATTGCTTATTCTAATAAGCTGGACATAAAAAATTCTCTTATGCTCTTTAATGCAACCTTCGATACAGAGAGGTTGTCGTGATGATCTGCCCTGACCTCACATGCCAGATAGACTGGTAAACATCCACTGCATAGGATACATTTCACATCCATCTGGGCAACATCTTTTCCACCAAGAAAAGCTTTCATTGCAGTTATATGCTCTTCTTTTAATAAAAAAAATTCCAGTTCTGGTGAAACAACAGCTATAGCAATGTACGAGCTATATCCTCACCGGGAGCAGCCATTGTTTATTGGCTTGCAGTGCAACTTAACCACACCCATAGCACTCAAGCACCCTGAGTTGTAACAAATGTTGCTGTTGCTGCACACCTCCTCTACTCATCCCCTTAAACTGGGACAAGAATTCCATTCTCTACCTCTCTCTCTTGTATGTGACAATGGGTGTCTGTAATTCAAAATAAACTTACATCATGTATTGCAAAAAATCAATTTTCTACTGCTCTCCCACATCAAATTGAAAGCTCAGTGGAAAAAACTTGTCTTGCAGTAGATAAACTGGGTGCAAGAGCTGGCTTGCATGATAATAATAATAATAATATCTTTATTTATAGAGCACTTTTAAAAACAAGGGTTTACAAAGTTCTTTGACATGGTTAGCAACAAGAACAAAGCAACTAACACAACACAGAGACAACAGAACAATGATACCCAGAAACATCATCAGAACCCAGCAGTTCAAGAGCAGAAAACATGATCAAGATAATAAACTAATAACATCAGAACCTAGATGTCACAGACACCAAATAAACCACGATATCATATCATTAGTGTGCAGGCATTGTAACCATACAACTAAGACATCAGTGATCAGTAGAGCACAGGCATCATAGGTACCATAAAAACAATAAAAACATAGGAACCCAGGCAACACAGGAACCCAGCTACACAGGTTGAAGACCTTCATACATTCACAGTTGAAGGGAGGCAGACACGTGCAGAAAAGTAACTTAACCTCAACCAGAAAGACATTTGGAGCAAGTCTGTCCTTGGACACCAACTGGATTTACAACTGGCATTAACCACACCACTAGTTTGGAATGACAGTTATTCCTGAATAGGCTGTATCTGATCATTGATGATTTTACATGATGTACTCATTGCATCATGATCAGGCTTTAATTCTTCTCAATTGTATCCATGTAAACATAACTATTGTTTTGCTGCAGATTAGGAGTCAAACAAAATAGATCTTTTTAAATAAAGAAAAAAAATATTAAGGCTTTTTCATCTAAAGACTATTAGTCCAGGAGAGTAAGTGTGGTCAGAAATTTCCTCCCTTCAGTGTCTCCTCTTGTTGAAGACTTAATCGGATTTAACAGTTGAAATCAATCAGACCTTCAACACGATTTGCCTCGTCCTAGAAAACAGCAGTTGGTCCTGAAATTTTGGAGCCCTGGGTGCAGCAGCAGGAGTTGGTCTTGTAAAAACCGTCAAATAAGAGCAGAGGGGTTACATCAGGTTTCTGTCTCCCTCCTCAGCTTCTGACAGCGGGTGAGTGAGCACAGAGTCAGCCAAGTTCATGTTTTGTGCGAGCAGACTCATGATAATCTAACTCTTAAAAGCGGCTCATAAATACTTGGGCTGTTTTGGCAACAGTTCTGTAATCTGTGCAGCTGGTGGCCCGCTCGGCCAGCGGAAAAATTGACACCAGCGACTGAAGCTGGAGCTGTCTGAGTGTGGAGACAGAAGCTCTGAGTGTATTTACAGGGGAGGAGGAGACTTCTGGAAGGTTCTCCTGTCTGAGTGAGATGGCAAACAACAAAGATTTAGATCTGTCAACACCAGCAGAAGGACCGTAAAACATATGCACATTAGCCGAAACTGCAAATAACATTTCCATCAGCCCCTGCTGTACATTATGTTTAATTTCAGAAAGCAATATTAGCATGCTAAGATGCAAAGCTAAGATGATGAACATGGCAATTATGAATCCTGGAACTACAGCTGAGTTTCTCCACATGTTTTTCTTGGCTGCAAGCTGTCTGAAAAAGTGAATAGTTTTCTACTTCTAACATCATGTCTGTCTAACTTTACTTGTTACAATAATGAAAAGGGCACTGGGAGGAACCTGGAGGTCTCAGCTGCCCTCATAGTCATGACAAAACTTTAACTTTGTAAAAAATATCAGAGTATAACACACAAGCTTCTACACTTTTACCCCCATGTGGACATTTTTCACAGATTCACTTGCTGCAAAAGGAATACAAATATGTCTCCATAATGAAACCTGTGCAGAACTTTTAAGCATGTTTGTCCTTCACTTGTAATGGCAAGTGTAATGGCACCATTGGGCAGGAAGGAGGATTGACACAGCCCTGGTCATGCTCTAGATGTCCTTACATATTACCGAGGGCCCGAAGACTCCTGGCAGTCTCAACACACCAGTGCTGCTTCTAGCATGCACTGGACAGAGACCAGCATGCATGCTTTTGCAAATGTAAAGACTAACTGCAAAGGGAATGATATGCTCCAAAGTGTGCTGATCTATATCCTTGTCAGAGGTTTCCTAGGTGGTCACTAGTTGAGTCTGGGGGCATTTTTGGGATGAGCAACAGAGCTGGGTATGTGGGTTGCGGCCATAGAAAAATTGCCAAATCTTCTCTGCCAACAGCTTATTTTGCTGTTGCTTTTGACTCTCGGTTTGAGCTTCTGGTACGGTCAGGTGCTGACTATCAGGTGCCTGATTGGCACCTGATAGTCAGTACCTGTGAGCATGGGTCCTGCTACAGTGGTCAGTAGGTGTCTGCTCCAAGAACCGGCATGCCATGTTTGACTGATCTGGATAGGATCTGTGAGTTAGGACAACTTCAAGCTGGTGTCCCACAAAACCAAGTTGCAGCATTATTTAAGGTGAGTCCTAGCATCATCCCCAAACTGAAGACCAGGTACCATATTACGGGGTGTCAGAGACAGACCGCGGCGTGGGCGTCCCAAGAAGACTCCAGCCCAAGAAGTTTGTTTCCTCACCCTGTCAGCACTTGGTAACTGTAGGCTGTCTTCCTACAGATTTGCAGGACAATATGGCCGACTGCTCTCTGCCTAGACAATCCCGAAAAGCCTGCAATCAGCCAATCTCCAGTCTGATAGGTCTGCCATGACTGCCCTTCTCTGTCAGGTTTGTCTGACATGTGCACTAGAACCTGAACATGTGGAGGAACATTATCTTCAGCAAGGAGTCCAGATTCCGCCTACAGCAGTTGGATGTAGGGTCAAAGTGAGGAGAAGATCTGGCGGACGCTATGCTGATTAATACACTGATATAGGAACATCTTTTGATGCAATCTCAATGCAGAGAGACATCAAGTTGAGATTGTACTACCAAGGGAAATCCCATATCTCCACAGTCTGGAACTAAACTCTATCCTCCAAGATACTTGCCCCCACAGAGCGAGGTTTATCAGAGACTACCTCCAGAATTTGGGAGCAGAGAAGATGGGATGGCCTGCCAGCAGTCCTGACCTCAACCCCACTGAACACTTGTGGGATCAGTTTGAGGCCTGCTGTCCATGCCAGAGTGACCAACACAACGATGTTGGCTGACTTGCAACAAATGCTGGTTGAAGAATGGGATGCCATCCCACAGCAGTGTGTGACCAGGCTGGTGACCAGCATGAGGAGGAGGTGCCAGGCTGTTGTGGCTGTGTATGGCGCTTCCACTCACTACTGAGGTACTACTCCTGTTTGTTAAACGTGTCAATTGTTAAATTGCCAGTATGTCTCATTTCTTCAGACGTTAATCATCCAATCCACCAAACACCAAACAAGAGTCAATGGCAGAATCAGCTGTTTGGCATCAGCAGAAAAGATTCAGGACTTTATGAGATTTATTGCCAAGAAAAATTATTCTAACAAAAAAATAACCTACAAAGCACAAATGTCCTTACTTTTTTGCCAAGTTTAGTTAGATCTTTTGCCAAGATCATTTTAAGTAGGCCTGTTGTGGTTGGTTTTTGTCAAAGAAAACAATTAAAAATGATGTTTTATTTTCCCCCTCCCATGAGTCCTAACCCTGCACAGGATAAGCAGGTAATGAAGATGAATAGAATTTTCCCTTACGTTGCAAGCTGACAGTGCAGACTGCTTACCTTATTATGAGAGGTTAAGCCCATTAACATTAATGTAAGAGCGTATTAAGTAGCATAAACTAAGTAGTATAAACAATCAGGACAAACCGTGTGTTCCCTTCTTAAGGCACTGACACAGAGGCACAGAATGAAGACATAAAAAGAGGATGTAAAGAGTAAATCCTCAACACGGGGCAGCTCTACTTAGAGCAGCTGTTTGTACACATTGGCTCAGTCCATCGGTATGTCATCACTATAGGCACATATAAATAAAGTTAATGTGGTGGGACTTCTATGTACGTGTATGTGCAGTAGCTAGTGCATTCATGCCTGTGAACGCAGCCTTTGTTGGAGGTTCAGATCCAGTTAAACAGAAACACCATCTGGCTCAAAATCACAGCAGAGATTTAACACGGCAGATTGGAGGAAGCAGACCTGTGTGTGTGTGGCTATGAGTGTGTGTGTGTATAATCTGGATTTCAGCTCTGTTGTCATACAAAATCTGCAGTGAGTGTAAACAAACATTGATCAGGGGGCTATGTGAGTGTTAGTGAATGCAGCTTGTTAAAAGTCTTCTTTCAAAAACATATAAATCAAAAATTAACATTGAACATACAGTTAATGACAACCGGTGTCCCCGGGGTCCACCCATGTAAAACAAATTAAGGTATTGTGTAAAATAATAAATGAGATGACATTCAAGAGACATGGGATGCTTACATAGGGTCCATTAGTGCGTTATTTCTTTTTTATTCCTGATTAATCATGTGCTTTAATGTCTCTTTAAGTTCACTTTGGATAAGCTACTGCAACGCCTTCCTGCAGTCACAGGGATGTAAAGTAAGTGCAACATGATGTCTCGTCTAAAAAAACAAACTCACAGACAGCTCAGTGGACATTTAAAAATGACCTGTAAGTGGAGGACCATGTAAAATCACAGAGCAGCCACAACTGCTAAGGTGCATGGTGTGTAAAAGTCTGATTCCATAGCTGAAGGGCTCTGAACTTCAACTGGCATTAATGTAAGCAGAAAAACTGTGCGACAGGAGCTTCATGGAATGGGTTTCCATGGCCAAAAAGCTGCATGCAAGCTGTGGTGCAGTGGAAAATCATCTGTGGAGTTACAAATCATGCTTTTCTGTTTGGCAGATGTGCGAGTCTTGGTTTGGCACATGCCAGGATTATACCTGCCTGACTGTAGAAGAGGGATAATGGTACGGGGCTGTTTTCCAGGAATTGTCCTAGGCCCCTTATCTCCACTGAAGAGTAGGCTAATCTTAATGCTTCAGCTTACCAAGACATTTTGGACAATGCTCTGCCTCCAACTTTGTGGCAACCATTTGGGGAAGGCCCTTTTCTATTCCAACATCATTGTGTCCCAGTGCACAAAGCAAAGGCTATAAAGACATGGTTTGATGAGTCTGGTGTAGAGGAATTTGACTGGGCTGCACAGATCCTTGATCTCAACCCTATGGAGCACCTTTGGGATGAACAGGAAAATCCCAAAGGCCTTCTCGACCAACATCAGTGCCTGACCTCATAAATGCTCAACAGAATGAATGGGCAAAAATTCCCACAGGTACTCCAAAATCTTGTGGAAAGCCTTCAGAGAAGAGTAAAAACATTTAAAATATAAAGCAATGGAATTTCAAAATGACAAAAAAGGTAGGTTAAGGTAGGAAATGAATCATGATTAATCACTAATCAATTATATTTACGACCAATTTATCAGCTGTATCACTGAAGAAGTCTGTGGAGTTTGAGGCAGTACCAACAGACCTACATCAGCTGAGGCCCTTTTTTGTTCATTCTTAAACTTAAAGTGTTAAGGACTTAAGTTGTTGGATTTTTTGGATGCATTGATATCAATGGATCAGCTATAATGAATTTTATAATGTCAGAATTTCAGATAAAAGCAAAAATCCAATATCGTGCATCCCCGGCAAAAATTATTGCACATCATAAGAAAAGCAATGACGCAAATGATGGAAATACTGAGCTCCTTTTTCCTTTAGCAGAATGTTTGGAGGTCATTCAGTTATCTTGTGTGATTTTTTTTTTTTAGATAAAAATATAGTTTAACAAATAAGCAGTGTTGTGACAGAGGTTGACTCTGGAATTCACTGTATGAATAGTCAGTTCATGTGTATTTAAGTTAGAGCAACACCATAATCTAGTTACACCTGTTTTATAAAAAGCAGGTGTGGAGGATGCTTTTTATAATGTTGTATTAAAAGAACTGAAATGAAATGAAAGCACTGGTTTGTGTTCAGGAGTGGCCCTGCTGTGATAACTTTTGATGGAGTATTTTTCAGTGTAGACACTGAATATGAAAGTACATGTTTGAGGGAAAATGGGTTATTAATTAGTTAAACGTTGTCAAAGTGCTGCTAATACTGCAGCTCCCAGTGGGTTGCAGAACCAGTGCTAGATTATAAACTGGGCAGATCTCCAGAGAGCTGCAGGCTTACCGTTTACTGTGTTTGTGTTTTGCCATGTGCTGCATGGTCACACAATAACAGCAGAGATGAAGATCTAAATATGAAGTCAGTTTTACTGTCTGATCATTCAAACTGATCTTTCAGAGAGCCCCTGTGTGTATGTTTAATTTATAGACAGTCACTACATTAGTGTGAGGTTTCGATCCGGCATACTTTATATGAAATCCTCATATCTGCAGTGAGGGTAACAGAGCACTGGAGGGTTGAAAGGCCATTAACTTTTCTATCCTTTTTTGTAGTCTAATGTTAATCTTTTGGTGATCACTCTTAATTCCGTGGATGAAGCGTTAGATTACTTACAGATAAAAATGGATTACATTTGCTGCTGATAGAATAAAGAGAAAGAAACTTTGATGACATCACTTAAAGGCCGTAGAGAGCGGTAAAACTTAGTCTCATCAAAGACATAGCAGAATGAGCACCACGTGATGCCGAAACACAAACATACAGAGAAGTTACCTTTGACAGACCGTCTTTAACTCCTCTTCTTGGTGTATGTAACGATAATCTAACTTTGCCCTGATAAATCCTACTCTCTGTCAGCTTGTTCCACCATCACACTCTTCCTCCCTTATCTGTAAACACCTGAATGATTCTGGACTCTCGCCGCTCTGTGGGAGCGCTCGATTTGAGTCACTTAAACGCGCTGACCGAGCGGAGCTTAACGACACTAACGGCGAAGTCATTGATAAATAACTTGATGGGGGAGAAAAAAACGTGTGTTGTGCCTGAAGTATTTCATTACTTTCCAAGTGTTTAACCAGGGCAACTGAACAATGACAGAATTAGGAAAACTAAATTGTTGTAGTTGTTATTTTATTTTTTTAACCAGAGAGTGAACTTGAAAATGTTTTAATTCACCAGTGTTGTGCGTGTGTTTATATATATATATATATATATATATATATATATATATATATATATATATATATATTCTGCATAATGACACTGCATATATATATATATATATATATATATATATATACTGCATAATGACAAAGTGAAAACAGAATTTAGATTTTTTTTTTGCAAATATATTAAGAATATAAAACAGAAATATAGAAATATCACATTGGCATTAGAACTCAGACCCTTTACAAAAAAAAAAAAAAAAAAAAAAAGACAAACTCAGGTGCCTTCCATTTCTCTTAATCTTCTCTTAGTCATTACTGAGATGTTTCTACACCTTGGTTGGAGTCCCCTCTCTAGAGAAGGCCTCAGTTGGCAATCCTTAACAAAGCAAAAACTGCCTGCAGAGCTGGGAGACAGGATTGTCACAAGGCACAGATCTGGGGAAGGTTACAATAAAAATCTGTTCCCAAGAGCACAGTGGCCTCCATATTTCTCATATGGAAGAGCTGGTCGCCAGGCCAGTCAAAGCAGTTGGGGGAGAAGGGAGGTGACCAAGAACCTGATGGTAACTCTGACTGAGCTCCTGAGATCCTGTGTATTTGTGTGTAGGTGTGTGTGTGTGTGTGTATTAGGCTTGTTAATATTAAGGCGTTAACGCTAGTGATTAATCTGAAAAGCTTAATGCCTAAAAAATGATAACGCAATTTGGCACGCTGGTAGTCGAGTGGTTAAGGCACGCGCCATGTACGCAGGTGACCCGGTTTCCAATCCAGCCCGTGGCACTATTTCCTGCAGGTCTCTCCCCGCTCTCTTCCCTGTTTCAGACTCTATCCACTGTCCTATCAAATAAAGGCCAAAAATAAATCTTAAAAAAAAAGTTTTAAAAAAATGATAACGCAATTTAATCTTATGACTAAGTTTGACCCCTCCCGTAGCCCTGCGCAGATGTTTACATCCCTAGGGTGAAAAGGTTAAAGGCGGGACAAGCTATGATAGCTAATGTTGCTAATGTTAGCAAAGACGCTAACAACAACACGGGATCAAGCAATAACGCCAAGCTACACCAGTGCAGTCCAGCAGACCTGGATTTGTCCCCAAAATAACAACATCTAAGCTAACTAACATGATCGCTAATGGGTCGCCAGAGACTGCAGACCATTGAAATCGTTGACAACAAGAGGCTTTAAGACATCATCCGGGTCACCTCAGATGACCTGTACCACATAACACCTACGACAACTACTGTCACAAAAATCCGTGAACTGTATAACAGCTAAAAAGGCAACTAGAGTGGAGCAGCTGACCTGAGCTACATTTATTACACTGATGAGAGACCACTGGACATCAGTCAGCAACTTCAGCTACCTCGGGGTAACAGCACACCTGATCAGTCACTTTACAGCAGAAGTTATTTTGTACCTGGTGTGTTTGTCTGCTGGGCTCGTTTAAAGTTTATAAATATTATTGCTCAGTGAATTAAGACACTCTGATTTACAAACCACAAACAAGTTTAAAAACTCTAGTTTGTTTAATATTTCTTAATTTGAACACCATACATGTAGTAATTTATCTCTAACAGAAATGCAAGTAAATGGTAGTATTTTAAATGTTAATTTATAGATAATAATAATACAAATACATTTTTTCAGTAAAAAGAGCTTTGAAAGGGCTGTACATAAAGTTAAAATAATGAAAATAAACACTTGATAATAATGTTTTAAAATCTAATAATTACTAAAACTAAAGATAGGGATGTTATTTTTTTTTAAATCAATTAAGAGCATTAATATATACATATATACATATAATACACACATATATACTAGTGCATTTCATAAAATTAGAATATCATGAAAAAATGCAATATTTTTTGTCACTCTTTTCTGAAAGTGAAACCCATATATTATAGACTTGTTACACATAGAGTGAAATATTTCAAGCCTTTATTTCTTGAAATGTTGATGATTATGGCTTACAGATAAGAAAACCCAAAATTCAGTGTCTCAAAAAATTAGAATATAGTGAAAAAGTTCAATATTGGAAAGTCATGGTGTCACACCCTAATGAGCTTATTAACTCAAAATGCCTGCAAAGGTTTCCTGAGCCTTTAAATGGTCTCTCAGTCTGGGTCAGTAGGCTACACAATCATGGAGAAGACTGCAGACTTGACAGATGTCCAGAAGACAGTCATTGACACCCTCCACAAGGAGGGTAAGCCACAAATGGTCATTGCTAAAGAAGCTGGTTGTTCACAGAGTGCTGTACCCAAGCATATTCATTAGAAAGTTGAATGGAAGGAAAAAGTGTGGTAGGAAAAGGTGCACCAGCATAAGGGAGAACCACAGCTTTAAGAGGATTGTCAAGCAAAATCCATTCAAGAATTTTGGGGGAGCTTCACAAGGAGTGGACTGAGGCTGGAGTCAGTGCATCAAGAGCCACTACGCACAGAGGAATCCTAGACATGGGCTACAAATGTGGCATTCCTCGTGTCAATCCACGAGGATTGACACGAGGAAAAAGAACTGGACTGTTGCTCAGTGGTCCAAAGTCCTCTTTTCAGATGAAAGTAAATTTTGCATGTCATTTGGAAATCAAGGACCCAGAGTCTGGAGGAAGAGTGGAGAGGCACAGAATCCACGTTGCTTGAAGTCCAGTGTGAAGTTTCTACAGTCAGTGATGATTTGGGCTGCCATGGCATCTGCTGGTGTTGGTCCACTGTGTTTTCTGAAGTCCACAGTCAACGCAGCCATCTACCAGGACATTTTAGAGACCTTCATGCTTCCTTCTGCTGACAAGCTTTATGGAGATGCTGATTTCATTTTCCAGCAGGACTTGGCACCTGCCCACACTGCCAAAGGTACCAAAGCTGGTTCAATGACCATGGTGTTACTGTGCTTGATCGGCCAGCAAACTGGCCTGACCTGAACCCCATAGAGAATCTATGGGGTTGTCAAGAGGAAGATGAGAGACACCAAACCCAACAATACAGATGACCTGAAGGCCGCTATCAAAGAAACCTGGATTTTCATTACACCTGAGCAGTGCCACAGGCTGATCGCCTCCATGCCACGCCGCATTGATGCAGTAATTCATGCAAAAGGAGGCCCAACCAAGTATTGAAGGCATAGAAATGAACATACTTTTCAGAAGTCTATTTCTGTTTAAAATATCCTTTTTTAATTGATCTTATGTAATAGGCTATTCAAATTTTTTGAGACACTGAATTTTGGGTTTTCTTATCTGTAAGCCATAATCATCAACATTTCAAGAAATAAAGGCTTGAAATATTTCAGTATGTGTGTAATGAGTCTATATAATAGATGGGTTTCACTTTCAGAAACAAGTGACAAAAAATATTGAACTTTTTCATGATATTCTAATTTTCTGAGATGCACTAGTATACATATATGTATATATATACATATATATACATATATATATATATACATATATATAAATATATATATATATACATATATATATGTATATATTTTCTGTCGGTCACAACAGTCAAAAATGAGTAGGAAGTGTAAAAGGCCTTTGCTTTGAATGACTTGAGCACATCTACAGCCACAGGACGTCACTAGTCTCTCACACTGCTCTGGTGTGATTTTGGTCCACTCTTCTTCCAGTCTCTTCCACAGTTCAGTGACTGTAGCTGGTTTATTGGCCATAACTTTGTTGCCAAGGATTTTCCAGAGGTTTCTGATTAGGACTCTGGGCTGGCCATTTCAATATTTCAGTGTTTTCATTTACAAGGAACTGCTTTACATGCTTTGCTGTGTGACAGGGGGCATTGTCCTGCATGAGAATTACTGGCTGATTGGGTGATGAACACAGGGAATCATTTGTTGTCAAAGAAGGTTCTGATAAACATTTGCATTCATTCGGCCATGTAGATGCAGAAAACATTCCCCACACCATGACACTTCCTCCTCTGCCTTTCACTCACTTCTTTATTCACTTTGGGTTCAGTCTTTCCCCAGTTTGACAATGAACATAATGTTTTCCATTGGACCCAAATACATTAAACTTGCTTTCATCGCTGATATATATATATATATACACACACACACACGCAGTATAATGTGCGTCTCAGTGTGTATGCTATTGAAAAAACTGAAATTATAAATTGATAGTACACATTACTAAACTTGTTAATGTCTAATTTCAGCAGTGATTTTTTAACAATAATAATAATAATGATTATTATTATAGTTATTACACTGCTGTTGAAGTTACATTACTCTAGTTCTGCTCTGGTAATTCATGAACCGGTTGACTGGGCTGCAGTACTGGTTGCCACCAACAGGAGACGCTCTGGTCACAGCATCAGACCTATATCCTCCAGGCTCTATGTGTGCGTGTGTGTGTTGTGTGTGTGTTGAGTGTGTTTCCTGCCCGGCACTATGATTTTCATTAGTGGACAATAGCGGCGCGCTCAGTTCCTCCCCCCGCCCCGAAAACACACACAAATGAACGCACACATCGCGCACGCGCTGTGTTTGCCGACATGAATTCAAACTATTACTGTCGTTGAGAAAACAAAGCCGGGGAGGCTGACTGCCCTCGCTGCCTGCATGTGCGCTTTTACCCATACGCACGGGCGCGCACACACTCAGACGGACGTGCGCTTTTACGCACAAGCTCAGAATGGGATTTTACGCGCACATGCATAGAGGGGAAGCTGCATGACGCACGGAGCATTGACGGCCGAATACAGAGAGAGGTGCACGCGCGTAAATACCGAAAGAGAGATTAAAGAGGGCAGCTAAAAATGACAGGTTAGTGTTGTTGGAGACATTAAAGGTCTCACTTTGGAGAGGGAAGAACTGAAAGGAAGAAGCAGAAAAGAGGATTTGTTGACAAAATTACCAAGTTGGAGAGGCTCCTCCTCTCCGTGATGTAGCCGCGAGTCGGAACCTCCTTAATTACTAATTTCTCCTCATCCAAGCCACGCTCCCTCTCTCTCCCTCCTCTCTCTCTCTCTCTCTCTCTTTCTCTCTGTCTGTCTCTGATCTCTCTCTCCACTCCTCCATCCATGAATCTCTCATCCTGACCCTCCTTTCTCTCTCCTCTCCGTTTCTCTTTCGTTTCCAGACCGGATAACGGAGGTGGACGAGCTTGGAGTTGTTGGCGTTATTTTTTTTATTACTATTATTTATTCTTTATTTTTCGGAGACCTGCCACCGGGCATGGAGGATGTAAAAGACCCTCCGACCGTCCACCGGTCCTCCTCCTTCAGCATTAAGAGCCTCCTGCTGCCCTCCAAGTGCGACAGAGCGGACTCGGTTGCTGCTGCCGCCGCTGTCCCCGGAACTCTCTCTCCTTCTCCGGGCTCAGACTCTGAGAAGTCACTGGATCCTCCGGAGGTGGACTCCACAGCCGTGGCTCTGGACCCGGAGAAACCCGGCAAGGAGGAGCAGGGGGAAGAGGGGGAGGAGGGCGGAGGGGGAGGCGGAGGAGGGGACGGCAGCAAGGCAACCCCGGAGCAGAATAGTAACGGTAATAATAATAACAACGGGAAAAACGGGAAGTATGACAAACCTCCGTTCAGCTATAACGCTCTGATCATGATGGCAATCCGGCAGAGCCCCGAGAAGCGGCTCACGCTCAACGGCATCTACGAGTTCATCATGAAAAACTTCCCGTACTACCGGGAGCACAAGCAAGGCTGGCAGAACTCCATCCGGCACAACCTGAGTCTCAATAAGTGCTTCGTTAAGGTGCCCCGTCACTATGACGACCCGGGCAAGGGGAACTACTGGATGCTGGATCCCAGCAGCGATGACGTTTTCATCGGGGGAACTACCGGGAAACTCCGACGGCGCTCCGCCACCTCCAGGGGCAAGCTGGCGATGAAGCGCGGACTGCGCTTCGCTCCTCTCGGTTTGGGGATTAACGAGCGGGCAAACAACCCGCTGTACTGGCAGATCTCTCCCTTTCTGTCCCTTCACCACCACCACCATCACCCACACTACAACGGCTCCTCTCCCGGTTTTTTGAACCAGGCTGCGGGGTACGGGTCACTTCTGCCCGCCGTGGAGCAGCTGAGTAACGGGGACCTGGGGCGCTCCATCCTCGGCGGGTCTGCCGCCGGGGCGCTGGGCTTGACGAACAGTTACGGTATGAACACGTCGCCGGTCGGGCTTCTCTCGGGACAGACTGCCGGGTATTTTGTCTCAGGGACCCAACACGCTGCTGCAGCGGCTCAGGGGCCACCAGGAGGAGGACCTCCGCCGCCTCCTCCTCCGCCGCCTCCTCACCTCCAGCAGAGCGCGCCGGGCTTTGGCGGCTTGGCGCCCAGCAGCTCCCCGCAGTCCTTGCTATCGGACTCCCTTAGAAACAGCTCCCTACCGGCCTTCTCCCCGGGCGTGTCCGCGGGGTTTCCCGGGATGCTGTCCCATCAAAAGAGGGTGACCCCAAACGCTTTCCTAAACTGAACTCCCCCCCCCCCCCCTCCCCCTCCTCTCCCACCTCTCCATGGATAGCACCAGGACGAGGACGCACAAAAGACGTCATGTTAAGAGCGAACAATAAGTGGTAAATATCAAACAATGATTGCAAAAAATATATATATGAAGCAAAACTTTTGGCCATATTCTTCCCCGAAGAGCAACGGGTGTTTTCTCTTTTATTTTTTCTCATTTATTGAAAAAGGGACAAAGTTTGTTACCCGCGGGTTGTACAACTGTATACTAGACTTGCCAAAGGTAACACTTAAGTATATTTCAAGCTATTTATATCTTGTACAAAGATTTTCAGTTCATTCTCTGAGTCTTTTATTTATGTTTTGTATTTATTGTACAATGTATTTAAATTCTATTTGTCAGTGTATACTCATCAGTATTGACGATAATGGGGAGGGGATGAAATAAGTCATACAGGGTTAATAATTATTTATGAATTTAAGACAATCAAGGAGAAAAAGACAATCAAAGCTTTTTATTTTCTCTTTTTGTTAGAAAAAAAAGTCAATAATGAATAAATGAAGCCTTAAATCAGCAGAAACAATCAGGGGTTTGAGAGGAAAAATAAGCCTACAAATCATATCTGTACTCAGGTTTGACCCCGGACAGGCCAGAGATGGAGGTAAAGAGGATCTGTTTCCAAAAGAAATAGCCAATATGGCGGACCTGTTAGGCCAATAAATAAAGGTTAGAACTGCTACTGGGACTGAACTCTTCTTATGCAAAACAACGAGCTGCTCAACTTAAATTTGCTGTTTGGTTTTCATCACTGAGCCTAGTCGGTCCTTTGTTTCCAACACAGAGGAGTTTTGTTAGTCAGGCCCTTGAGTGCCAATGTGCGCGTGTTTGTTTGTTTGCAGGCCTGTTTGTGCGTAAAAGCTGCTGCGCATGTGCGCAAAGGGCAAACCGCTAATCTTAGGTACAGTGTAAATAAATAAATAAAACACTTGAGCTCGGTTCTGACGCCCGCTGACCTGCTCTGGTAGCGGGTTAGACCCTGACAGTGAGCGGAGGAGGGAGGAGGCCTGTGGTGAAAACCTGAGCGGCTCCAGCAGAACCAGCAGGCCCTGCACGAAACACACAACGGCGCAGAAAAAACGCACGTGACCATTCACAAACATAAACACAAACACTGGCATAAGCTGGAAGTCTTCTACCCCCAGATTAGACATTTAGTTATCAGAAAAAGAAATATTTGTTGTTGACGGTGTTTGAAATAGAAGTTGCAGGAAAGGAGGGAAAAAAAAAAAAAAAAAAAAAAACCTCCCACGCCGCTCCAAAACCCACCCTGGTGTAAAGTGGATTATTCAATTTAACTGTGGGACTTTACAGCTGCAGGATGAGCGCGTTTCTCTGTTTGCAAAGTAAATAATAAATCAATGAAAAAGTGGAGGTACGAGATTTTCAGCCAACTACAATAATAAATCAGTGTGATTTTCTGTTATTTGTATGATTTGTGAAGCTAAAGCTGCACAGCACGTTTCAAGGACGTCTAACACACACATCAGCTGATCTCAGCAGGGGAGGATGTGCCGCCATTTTAAACCTGATACCGATATTAATTTTTTATGTGCTTATAAGACCGATACTGCAGTTTTAGAGATAAGACATGGAGGTGTGGTCGACTTATAATACGTATAAAACAAGGACTGTTTGGTCTGAATCAAAAGAAAAGATTTTAAAGAGTTTTTTAAAAACTTGTTCTGGAGATTTGCTGTACAAACAACCAGTTTCATTAAAAAAAAAAAAAGAAAATAGACATTTTTTTAGTATTTAAAACTTGAAATTGCAATTTTAAAATGTATAGAAAAATTAAACTTGCTAAATAAAAAAATGATAATAACACCAAGATGTCTTTCACCACGACCACGGTCTTTTGGAAGGATTTTTTTAAAATCTTTTTTTATTTTAATTTTTTTTTTACTTAAAGCGCTGAAAAAGTCTTAGATTAACGTATTTAAAGGGATTAAAAAAAAAAAATCCCAGATTTTTCTGTAAACAGTGTTATATTCCTGTTTGGGGTGTTAATAAAATAATAAAGGTGATCAGAAATATCTTAAAAATCTGCTTTAAATCGATTCCCCTTGACAATAAGACATTTTTTCAAAATAAAAAGCTGCAAGTGCTGAGGTGTATCTAACTTGGTTAGATCTGTGACTGCATGAACAGTTTATTTTAAAACACAGTAATGAAAAGTTTGATTAAAAGGAAATTATTTTTTTGGTATTGAAAACTCAAAATTGCACAAATACGCGTCTATTATTTCAATTCTAAAAGTCATAGAAATGTTAAAACATGCTAGCTTAAAAAATAAAATAATACATAGATGTCTTTTCACCGCAACCATGGTCTTTAGAATTTTATTTTATATTATTTTGTAACTCAAAGCAATGAAAAAAAAAAAAACATCCCAGATTCATAATCCCTCCTGGAATATTATTGTGTACAGGGCAGTACACACTAAACTACCTACACATGTTAATGACACGACACACACCAGCCTCTGTCCTGCTGTAAACAGTGTTATATTACTGTTTGAAGAGTTCCGATTTTTTATTCAATAGTATTAAATTTAAAAAGGTGAGCAGTATTATTTTAAAGGAATCTGCTGCAATTGATCCCCCTTGAAAATAAGATTTTCAAAATAAAATGCATAAATCGCTCAACTGTACTTAAACTCAGTGAGATCCATGTGACCGCTCGAGCAATTTGATTTTGAAAATATGAATGATTTTTTTTATTATTTTATGCATAAAGCAGCAGGGATTGAAGTCAGAGTATTGCAGGTATTGATCGGCCGTCCTCAGATCTCAGGTCTGTTCTGTCTGTGCACTGCAACACAATCTGCATCGCACAAATGTCATCTTTGCAAAATAAATGTTAAAAAAAAAGCTCCATAAAGAGCCTGAGAAAGAGGATTTTGTGACATGCAGCTTTTAAAAAATACTCAATACAGTTCAAAACGAATGTAAGCATTAAAATAAAAATCCGTCTGTATCGCTTAAATGGTGAATATTTGGCCGTTCAAAATGTTAAAACAACAGGATGATTTTATTTGTTAACTGTAAAATGACTGCAGGCTGGATTTACCGTATTTTTTATTTAAATCTGAGCCTTGAAGAATGAAAATGAATTGTCCTGATTTATTTTTCTGTTGAACAGCATAATGAAAGCTCTTGATTGGTGGTTTTCTCCCACTCTTTTTAACAGGTTGTGTTTTTACAGTGCAGCACCAACATCAAACTTATATAACCTCTGACCTGAATAAAAGCCTCCTGAAGCCCAAAATGAGGCTGACCTTGTCAACACACACACATAGACTCCAGTGCACATGCGCAAAGCTAACACACAACGATGACGCTACGTAAACCAATAGAAACAGAACAGTGCTGTCAAAATAAAAGCACAAGCAGTTGGCCGGGTCTGACCGAGGCTCATTTCATTCAAATCATTTCAGTGTGAAATTTTCCCAAACGGGGGTCAATTCAGCGAGACACAGACTGATCAGGCTCAGTGTTTTTAATTTTTTGAAATCATTGTCACTTTTTTTCCATTTGGATTTGTAAAAAAAAGAAAAAAAAGTACAAAAATGTTTGGGTTATTTTGTTTAAGTTTTTGGCACTTGTGTGCGTTCACTTGTAAGAAGTCTGTACTGTCTGTTTCGTTGCTGTCTGTCTGTTTTTATTTCAGAGAAACATAAGTCCATTAAAAAGGATGAAATAACCTGAAGGAGAGTTTCTGCCTGATGATGTCTGCATTAAAACGTTTAAAATAATTACATGTATGCAACGAGGCCTGTTTAGAGGTACTGTATTTATTTATTTATTTATCTGATCATTTATTCAGAGTCTTACTCGCCATTTTATCCAGTTTCACAAGATGAAAATACTGACATTTTTGAAGGGTTCTGGTGAATTCAGCTCAGTTATGTTTTGAACATTATTTTTGGGCTTGTAGGCTGATTGGACGGGACAGATGAAGAGAGAGAGGAGATATGGGGACAGAGAGAGAAGGGGGGAGCGTGCGCCAGGATCAGCACCTTGGACCAGTGCTGAGGCCTCTGAATGTGGGTGAGGCTAAACTGAGCTAACCTACGGCCCAGATTCACTTTAGTTTTATCATATAAATGACTAACTATTTTACATGACAATTAGTTTATATATTTATTTATTTTTCATATTTCCCCCTCAGGCCTTCCATACTTTTTTTTCCATTTTAAATTTATTTTTTCTCTTCTTTTGGCTATTGATTTAAATAACGTTTTCAATTCATATTTTAGCAACACTGTTCCTTTTAAAACATATTTTTTGACTGCTGATTTTTCGGGTCATTTTCTTATTTAAAAAAAAATGTCTGCTTTTGTAAACCTAAGCGTTAATGTAGTAGTGACATAAAATAATAATAATAATAATAATAATAATCCTCTCCTCCCATGACTGAATCAGTTGTGCCATTTTTCAGAAAAAATATTTCTCTCTTCTTTAGTTTTCAAAATGTGGATTATTTCTGTTTTCTTTCTCCCTGGTTGATGTTAGACTGAATTATTTTAAATTGTTGACCATACAGTATTTTAGGAAAGTTATCCTCGCCTTTGGGAAACGCCTATCAAAATTATCTTTAAATTAAAAAAAAATATTTATTTTAAAAAAATCAATGGAATGATTGCACAAAAAATCTATGATGCAAATACCTGATTATTTTTATTTGTAATTCCCATAATAAAATTTTTTATTTGCAATGTAAGTAGTGATACATACATTTCTACATTTATTCTTGGCTACACATTTTATAATTACACTCTTTTATTCTGTGGATAATTTAAAAAGGCATTTTATTTCCTCAAATATTTAAAAACTCTGTTTTTACATTGCTGAAAACTTTGTGCATTAATTCTTCATGGAGGTGGAGTTGGACTATTCTGTCTCATTTTATGATTTTTTTTTATGTTAGAATAAAAAATGCTGCAATTAAAGCACTTTAAAAGTCCTTGAACAAATTTACACAATGTTCCTCCTTACAGCGCCCCCTTTAAATAGGCTGTTTTTATTTTTATTCTAAGTTTGAGCTTCATTTCTTCTGTTTGAGGAAGTCGTCTTATTCCAGTGCTGTGCAGCCCTGAATCGATTCAAAGGCTCTGTTTACACACTCTGAGCTCTGCTGCTTCAACCCAGCAGTGTGTAACGTCACGTGATGAGTGTGTGTATGTGTGTGTGAGAGTGTGTGCATTCATCTCATATTGAGCCAACACTCGGCTCTCTGATGACCTGAAAAGAAAAGCAGGACACAGTTTGAGGAAACAAACTGGAGACAGAAATGTTTTATTGAGGCATATTTTTTTATTTTCGATTTTCCTGCTGACTGTGACTGTCCTGAACAGCAAAACTCGCTCCCTAGAAATTGGTAAAGCTGTAATTTCAGTTTTGTTCAGGTTTCAGTTTTGCTGCTGCATTAATATTAATATATTTAATTATATATTTTTATATTTTATAAGGTTTGTTGTTTAATCTATTGCGCCTTTGGTTTCCTGTGGTTGGTGTTTATTATCCTATTATATTTGAGCAGAGGATGATGTGTCACACAGTTAGCTGTTCAGGAGGTCATATGTTGATCATTTATTAAGTTATATACAGCTTGTGTCGGGCCAAAACCTTGTATCTAAATTTTCATGATTTTTATTTTTTATGGTCACCCTTTACATCTGTCTGTGGGCTCTAACACATTTTAAAGCAATAAAAAGTTTCCAAAATATGCTGACTATGACCATTCAGTTTTGAATTTAAATATTCTGCATTTTTTCATTCCCTGATAATGGTTAATTTTGTAGATACAAGGTTTTGGCCTGACACCAGTGACATTTGATTTTTCTATTCTAGCCTTTATTTCTGTTACGGTCTTAGATAGTTAGAAAGTTAGAAAGTTTAAGTGACATTTTTTCATCAATAATATCTGCAATGCACATGAAACAACTTTAAAGTACTACCATAAATAGTGGAACAATATTATTTTCATCTATTAATGAACCAATAAATAAGTTAATTTACCATGAGGGAAAATGTTTGCATTTGTGTATTTTTAAAGTTGAAGGTATGAAATTATGAATATTTTGGAATATTAAACATTAACAAAACATAACAAGAGATTAAAGCGCTAAGAATTACTGTGGAGTAACTGATAACTGATAAAATCAGCTAGCAGGATGAACAAATAAGATTCAAATATGTAATTTATTACAATAATACATGATAGGAGCAGAAAAAGCCACAGTATCATGGAGAGTAAACATAACAGACCTGTTTATGTGTGCCGGTGGATTCATGTTTAATTTGGTGCTATACTGGCAGGGACAGATGCAGCATACAGAACTGAGAACTGAGCAACATCTGTCAAATACACAACAACACAGCAATTTTTTTGAACATTTTTTGGGGGCTTTTTATACCCCCATTAGAGGACAGTACAGTGGATAGGCTCTGAAACAGGGCTGAGAGGGTTGAGGCAAGACATATGGGAAAGAAGCCATAGGCTGGACCCGAACCTGGGCTGCCTGCACACATGGGGTGCACTATGGCCATGCCAGGCCATCCCAGACCCCACACCACAGAAATTTTAGCCATCACACAATGCCTGTCCTTGAAAGGGCTTTAAAATAGAATAGATACAAAATATCCAGACAGCATGCTTACACACAGAGCTAATGTAATCGAAAGTGATGCAATGTTATAAATACAAAAGACTTGTTGTGTCCTGTGGCCACTTCAGAGTAATCACTGATGGTTCTGCTCACAGACCTGCCAATAAAAAAAAATACACATTTAAAAAACTTTTATTAGTCAATGATAAAGCAGTATAAAGTCAGTCCCAACATTTTTTTTATTTTTTGTCTTATTCTACAATATGTAGAATTTTAACACTGATATATCTGAGTTAATTTAGAAAAAGAATAAATCCATGTTATGGTTACAGGTGTCGGCATGAATGAAAATTGCAATTATTTAAGGTCAACAGTTTGTGCATTATTTTTGGTTAATTGTGATTAATTGCATGCTTTGTTGTCCCATTTAGAACATTTTGGTTAAGCCAACATCTCCCTGCAGCCACAGTGATGTAAAATAAGCATGCTAATGCACCCTAATGTCTCACTGCTAGGGCCGTAAAAGATTGGCATTTTTAATCGTGATTAATCTCTGAAATTCTGTTGTCATTTATATTTAATTAACCCTTTTTAGCGTGTTTCAAAATGTCCTCCTTTATGTGTTCAGGACTGTTCTTGTGTGGCTTTGGTAATTGACTTCCTGTTTGGACACAGACCTGCTTTTATGTAGCTTAACCAAAGTGTGCCAAAAGAGACAATAAAGCATGAGATTAGTCATGATAAAAAAAAAAAAATGGTGAACTAATTTTGAACCTTGATTAAATGCGCTTAACTCCATTAATCTTGACAGCCCAACTGATTTCACTTTAAACACTCACAGGCAGCTCAGTGGGCAAGTCAAAAACCACCTGCACTGTGGGTTATTAAATATTTCGCCTTTTTCTGTACCCATGTTTTTTTACAGTCTATAAAAAGTTGTTTTACTGTGCTTAAGTTCATGCCATGAAGTTCACGAAAACAACGGTTCCTTATGTCCTTCAGAAAAAAAACTTGTCTGGTTTAAGTCAGTACAAAAATCAAACAGAAAAACAGTTTTAAACCGATGATAGGGAACTTTCAGAATAAAACAAAATGTGATATTAATCACAGCTAACTATAGAAATTCAGAGAATAATCACATTTAAAAATGCTTTATGACTTGACAGCCCTGGTTATATTTTTCGTTGAGTATTTACATTATGTAAACACTTTTCAAACCAGAGAAGTCTTTCATTTTTTTGTGTAATGGGGCATGCTTCATCATGATGGCTGACCCGTTCATAAGACGTTTATTGATGCAGTAGAAATGCAGGATGTGATGTCAAAGATTGCTAAATGAGGAAGCAGGAAGTGCTGCTGTTGCTTCATAATTGTGATGTAAATTATACTTGGACACATTACAGTGTCACTGAAAATATCTTCTATTCTTAGGTCTGTTTGCTGTTTTGTGATGACTGTGGTCCATTCAGAGTTCATTTTCATGTGGGGGGTTTCAGGGTGTGCTAGCAGCAGGGGATCCCTCCCATGATTCCCTTCAACTTTCAACGTCATCTTTTGTCATTATTTTGGTTAAGAGCTTCCTGGTGGCAGAATTTACATACTGAGTGTTACTTTTGTCTTCATTGATTCCTCTGTTACGCTTGGTGTCTCGCCCTCTTATGATGTCTGTCTTTCTGTCTGTTACTTTTCTCTGTGTGGGCCCCTTCTATGTTTGGGTCCTACCTCTTTTCTTCTTTTCAATTGTCTCATTCTCTCTGTAGGAGTCTCCCCCCTCGGTTTGTTTCTGTCTCAGTCTCTCGGTACTGTCCTCCTGTCTGTCCTTGGGTCTCCCCATGTCTTGGTCCCGGTGTCTCTGCAGCTTTAAAAGGAGTCTCTTTGGGAGAATTTAGGTCAGCACAGCGCTTCAGTCCGTTCACTTGTTTTGGCAGCTGGGAGGGCCCACAGGGGCGGGGCTGAGAGGGGGAGGGTGCGTTTGTGATGTCATCTTGTCCCTGAGCCAGTGTTGTCAAGACGAAAGGAGCTTCACACTTTTAAAAACCTAGTGGCCAATTGAACCGCCGTGCAGAGAAGCCAGAGTTGAGTTGTGATCCGGTGCCGACATATGCCCGATTAACGACCAATCAGCCAGAACCAGGTGATCAGGTGGTAACAGCAATAGTGATCAGTCATTTTATGACCTAATGGGGCTTCACTGTGTCACTATTTTGATCAACATTTTTATTGTTTAATTTCTAAGCTTAGTGAAACTTCATGCTATCAAAGTGGAGCTTCATTTGATGTTTTCCCCAGTTGTACCATTTGTAAAAGCCATATTCAACTTCCTAAAATTAGAAAATATTTTGATTAATCAGTGGTAGCCTCCTTACAATAATTAAATAAACTTAGCACAAAAAAGTAAGGAAATGTTTGTTTGGTAGATTATTACTTTGTTGTAACGATGCTTCTTGGCAATAAATATTATACGGCTGGAAAGCCTTTTCATTTCCCTTTTAAATGATGCCCCATTTGTAAGGAACATGTATTTGTGGGATGAGCAGCAGAGCTGAGTATGTGGGTTGTGCCCATGAAAAATTTGCCAAATCTCTGCTAGTGTCAAACAGCTTATTCTGCCATTGACTCTTGTTTGGTGGCGTTTGGGGGATTGTATGATTGAATTCTGAAGAAACAAGACGTATTAGCCATTTAAAAATTTATTAATTTAACAAACAGGAGCCTCAGTAGCATGCGGAAGAACCATACACAGCCACAACAGCCTGGCACCTCCTCCTCATGTTGGTCACACACTGCTGTGGGATGGCATCCCATTCTTCAACCAGCATTTGTCACAAGTCAGCCAGTGTGGTTGTGTTGGCCACTCTGGCACGAGCAGCACGCCCAAGCCGATCCCACAAGTGTTCAATGGGGTTAAGGTCAGGACTGCTGGCAGGCCATTCCTTCCTCTCCACTGCACCAGATTCTTATAAACCTCGCTCTGCATGAGGTGAGAGTTGCCATCTTGGAGAGTAGAGTTTGATCCCAGACTGTGGAGGTATGGGATTAGCACCGGTTGCAGAATTTCATCTCAATATCTCTCTGCATCGAGATTGCCTCCAGTGAAAAAATCAGGCACCTGATTTTCATCACTTGGGGTTACTAGAAGCTCAAAACAATAGTTAATAGCAATGGCAGAACAAGTTGTTTGGCATTGGCAGAAAAGATCTGGAAAATTTTTCATGGGCGCAACCCACATACTCAGCTGTACTGCTCATCTCACAAATGCATGTTCCTTACAAATGTGCCAACATTTAAAAGGGAAATAAACAGGCTTTCTAATGATACATCAAAAACGGATAAATTACCAAGAAGGATTGTTGTAACCAAGAATTAATCTACCAAACACACATTTCCTTACTTCCTTACTGTCCTTGTGGCTAAGTTTATATGCTGAGCTTCCTATATTATGTATTAAAGATCCACAGGTAAGGTACAGTAGTAGTATTATTTGTAATTTGTGTAGTTTATAGCAATTATTTCTTACTTTACATCTCCTTTTCTGCAACCATGGATGGATATAGAAATCAGAGGATGGGTCCTTTATTATTAGCAAAAAACAGGACATTTGACATTTTTTCTGAGTCAGTGGTTCTTAACCAGTAGAAACTTAGATAAAAGTAAGGCAAATAAAACAGTGACTGAGGTTCATAAAGATCAAGGATTGGCAACGAAGATCTGGCTGCAGACCTCTATGGGGGGGGGCATGATGGGCTCGTCTGTTGCAGAACTCTACAATGGGTCGACCTTGACTATGACGTACATGATGTACATTACACAAGCTGAAACCAGAATGACGTACTGAACAACTTATTTTTTTCACTTGGTTTCACAGGTTACGTTTAGTGGCTATTTTTCACATCAGCAGATATTTTTATAAATAAAAACGGAAAATTTTCTGAGGAGGATAAATTTAAATTCAACACACCACAAACTAAGGAAAAACCCAACAAGGGTTAGTACGTCACTTCCCGTCCCACAGTCTGTAAGCCAGATGCCTCTCAGGATTATGGGTAAAAGTAGAAGGCATTGCATGAACCATTTTGCCTAGTCTAATCCATTTTGTTATGTTGCAACCTGATGCAACATTTTTTTTTTTTTTGTTGCTAATTAATTTAAATAAAAACTGAAATATCACATCCACACACGCATTCAGACCCTTTGCAACACCACTTGAAATTTAGCTCAGGTTCCTCCCATTTCTCTAGATTGTTGCTGAGATGTGTCTTCACCTTGACTAGAGTCCACTGGTGGTACATTGAATGACTGGACACCTCACAGCTGACATGATTTAATTTAATAAATGTCCAAAAAATTCTGGAATTCTGTTTTCTTTTTTTTCATAATGGGATACTGAGTGTAGATTAATAAGAATGAAAATGATTTTTTTAGACTGTACCTACAGTAACTACTGTGCATTTTTAGACTGAATACTTCCTGAATGCACTGTATATTCATCTGCTTTTATTCTGCCATGTATGATCTGTACAGATACACCACCCCATATCACAAGATAAAGGTATTAGAAGTGTTTTTACAACCTGTAGCAGGTCCTGAACATGTGAACCAGCAGACTGGAGTGGTGTGTTTGTAACCTGACAGCGACGACATGTTGAGGAGGGAGGGGTGTGGGGGGGCCACTGCCACCCTGCAGGGCTGATAAGTGATGGTGATTGAACGTTTGGACCGTCCATGTCCCCTGCAGGAACACAGTTTTACACTCTGTCAGTATCACGCACACGCATGCACACACATATACACACACGTACTGTACTCTCCTCTTGAACAAACCGCCGGAGAACAAACCAGCTGCTTCTGATGAGTCAGGCCATGAAGTGCTACTTCTGAAGCTGAATTATTCTACGCCTAACACTAAATAAATGCCTCAATTTAAGACACAGACTGTAAAATCATGGCTGTGAGGTTGGCGATGTTTCTAAGAGGGTTATACTTTTTAACAGCGACTCCTGGATGCCTCCATCAGTTGTTTTGCTATCCCCTTGTATGATGGCAGTGAGTTGGAAACGGGAACACAGCAGTGCTAAATTTAATGACTAAAACTAGTCGGCTAACTGTTTTTCGAGAGGAAGACAAAACTAAGACTAGAAGTAGATCTTCGGTGCTTTACACTCAGTAAGCTTAGTTTTTGTCTTCAGTGCCAGACTAATGGACATTCAGAAACCATGATATTTACAGTGTGTATAATTAGTAAAAAACACATGGAAAGACTTGGTAGGAGGCATTCAATGTTTTTTCAGAATTTACTTTAGCATATTTTAAAGTAATTGAAGGATTAATAGTGCAGTTAAATCAATGTTTTGAATTTATATCACAATATGGCTACTTAAATTAGTTAAAAGAAAATAAATGCACTGATTTAAAATGTGAGGCCTTTTCATGGCCTAAAACTGGACTAAGACTTTGGAAGGTGAAAATGACTAAAATGTGACTAAAACTAAAAGGCATTTTAATCTAAAAATTAAGACTAAAACTAAATTTAAAAAGCAGCCAAAAATAAAATTGGAACACAGTTAGTTTGATTCTGGTATTATACTGAAATCTGACTTGTATCTCTGGTAGCATAATGAAAGCTGATTAGCAATTAAGTCTCCAGCTGAGACTCGGTACAGTCACAGGTCCCAAATCAAGAAATAGTCCATAAATTGCCAATAAAACCACAAAGTGTTATTTATCTTTTCTCCTTACAAACAAAAATAACATGGCACTTTGACTTCCAAGCACTAAAGGTGTAGGCAGGGGGATTTTGTATCAAGGCTGTCAGTTTCCCCATTTTCTCTTACTTTTTTTAGTATATTTTGATGTCAGTAATTTTTAGAGCTGTAACAGTATTTATGATACTGCGCTATCACAGTGACTGAAGCGCCTCGGTGTTGTAGACTGTGACGGTTTCCAACAGTGGTTCTCAAGGGGGAAAAAATGTGTTTTTTTTAGTGGACCAGAGCAATTAGAAGTAGGAACTACAGTTCCCATCTGCCCTTGTGTACCCATCATCCTTTGTGCTCCACTGACTGGCTTGATCTAACATCTTGAACATGGTGTATGGGGAGACCCTAGAGACTGAAGTTTCTGAGATTTTGGAGGCACCAGTGACTTTTAACCCCTTAAGCCCTAGCGGGACCAAATTTGGTCCTGCTTACTTTGATCCAAATAAACTTGCTCTGTGCACTCTACTTTTGCACAAAAATAGGCATGTTACATCAATTTAAACAGAAGAAGCTCAGCGACAAGCCCAAATAAACCATTTTTACCTAAACCACATCCAACTCAAAAAGGACATAAATCAATCACCACATATCAAAGTGGCCGTAGTGCTATGTAGCCACACACTTCCGCCCCCTATGGGATGGTGCCTGGCACAACAGTCACAAACATGGTCTCATTTGAAAGCCCAGTCTCTACTGATAATTCTAGTCATGTTTGTGCAGTTTCCTCCTGTTTCAACAGTTTCTTTTAGTTTTCTGCACTTTATTTTTGTGTTGTTTTGTGCCGTTGAAAATAAATCTGCTCCTCTTGGTGTCAAACTTTAGTTCTTTTGTAAGACCTCCTTTGAAAGGGAACTATGTGGAGGTCTGGGTGATTTGAGGGGGAAAAAAAGAATTCCATGATGCAGTGACCACCTATAATGGCATCATTTAAAGATGGGCTGTAAATTTCGAGCAGTAACCTAATAAAAGAGGCTCGGCTATAAGATGTGTAGAAGAGGTGAAAAGGTAACGGACAAAAAAAAAAAAAAAAAAAAAAACAAGAAGAAACTGTCCAAGTGCAGTGACACACTTGAGGGGGAATACAAGTGATACAAGGAGCCAGTTGGAAAACAATCACCGAGAAAAGATACACGAAGGTGCAAGGAGCAGAATCCAGCCAGGCCAAAAGACCCACAAGGCAGCGTTCACAATCCCACTTCCCCACAACACTGCGAGCTCAACAGAGCGCAAGGTGCGTCAGTGAACATCACCAACAACCTACAGTGGTTTTCAGTTTTGAGATGAATGCACACCTACAGGATTTTTTTTTCTCTTTTTTTTTGCCATATTGTAATATTCAAAGTGCAGTCATTGTTTAATAAATGCCAACATGGTTTTTTCCCCCAAGTCTTTATTTGTACTGTAGACTTGTTACTGAGGTTTTACTGTACTTAGAAATTTTGATACCATTACAGCCCTGGTAATTTTGCTTCCATCTAAGTAAATTTTAACTGACTACTCCAGCAGTACTCAGCTCTCCAGTTACCAGAATAATTTCCAGACCTGGTCCAACTGAGGCTTGAACCAGCTACCCTCCAATTTCCAACCCAGACTGAGCTCCTGCCACTCTCAAGAACAACTATAAAATCCTTACACAGATAGACTGTTTGCTGTTGTAGGACACTTTAAGGCATCATTGTTTTCAGTTTGTTTCATAAACAGCTAAAAATTCCATACAGGAGCTTTATAAACATAAACAGAACATAAAGATTCAGAATAATTTTCTACTCTTACATCAATCCATCAGTAAAAGTTTACTGGTCTTATGTCCATGTTGTCAAACAGTTTATAATAGTGAGCCATGAACAGTCACCTCCAAAGCTGACTGGTCTGAGCTGTCAGGAGCTAAAACTAGGCTGAGGCTATGAATAAAACAAAGACTGACCTCCCACCTCCTTACTGTTAGATGTCAGGTCCATGATCCAGAAACTCATGTAGATTTGCATCACAAACATCAGGCTGTATGTCCAGTGGGAGGATTGGATGGGTGGTCTACAGGGGCAAAGCCATGACAATTTTTTTAGCTGGGGATGTGGGGTTTAAACTCTGAAGAAAACACATTAACTCAACATCCATGTCAGAAATACCTGAAGAAGATGGATGTGTAAATATAACTCTAGTACCTATGATAGTATTCACAATTTCATTCAAATCAATGATGGTCAATATAATTTGATTGTTTTTTGACAAAAAACCCTCTTTAAAGTCTAAGTGAAAACATATTTTTGCAAAGTAATGCCAATAAAAATGTAATGTAAAATAAGTGACTGCATAAACATTCACCTTATTTAAGTCAGTATTTAGTAGATGCACCTTTGGCTGCAATCACAGCACTGAGTCTGAGGCTTGCACATCTGGACACAGCAATGATTCTCTATTCATCTTTGCAAAACTGCTCAAGCTCTGTCAGGTTGCATGGAGATCAGGCATGAACAGTTTTTTTCAAGTCCAGCCACATATTCTCTACTGGACTGAAGTCTGGGCTTTGTCTCAAGACACTCAGAACATTCAGCTTGTTGTCTTCAAACCATTTCTGTGTAGCTTTCGCTGTATGCTTCGGGTCATTGCCTTGCTGGAAAATAAATCTTCTTCCAAGCCATAGTTCTCTTGGGGACTGAATAAGATTGTCCTCCAGGATTGTCCTATATTTTGCCACATTTATTTTACCCTCTACCTTTACAAGCCTTTCAGGGCCAGCTGCTGAGAAGCATCCCCACAGCATGATGCTGCCACCACTGTGCTTCACGGTGGGGATGGTGCATTTGGAGTGATGCTTGGTGCCTGCAAATCATAGCATCTTGTCTGATGGCCAGAAAGCAACATTTTGGTCTCATCAAACCAAGGGTTAATGAGTTTTCTCCAGCAGTGGCTCTCTCTCTTCCACCCTCCCATAAATCTTTGACTGGCGAAGAACCTGGGCAGCAGTTGTTGTATGCAGATTCTCTCCCATCTCAGCTGCTGAAGCTTGTAACTGCTTTAGAGTAGTCACAGGTGTCTTGGTGGCCTCTCTCACTAGTCTATTTCTTGCACACTCACTCAGTTTGTGAGGACGGCCCGATCTAGGCAGATTTACAAGTGACGCATTCCCTCTATTTCTTGATGATGGATGTAACTGAATTTTCAGTGTCTTGGGAATGTTTTTATATTGATCCCCTGACTTATACTTGTCAATATCCTCTTCTCTGAATTGCATGAAGTGTTCTTTTATCTTCATGGTGCAATGGTAGCCATAAATACCGATTAACCAGTGGCTGGACCATTCAGACACAGGTGTCCATATAGTACAATCACTTGAGACACATTCATTGCACTGAGGTGATCCCTATTTCATTAATTGTGGGAGTACTAGCACCAACTGGATAGACCTCTGTTGAATTACTGTAGGTCAGTCACTTTAAAGGGGTGAATATTTATGCAGTCACTCATTTTACATCGCATCTATTTCTATTTAATTGACATTACTTTGTAGGAATGTGTTTTCACTTTGAAAGGAAGGACTTTCATGCAATTTTTTTTTGTCAAAAGAGCAAATTATATTGACCATGACTGATTTCTAAAATCAATGAAAGGGTAAAACATCCTATAGGCCCAACATACCTTATGTATCTGTGGCAAATTAAATATCATCGCAATTTTAAAAAAAAAACTTGGAGAAGAGCATTGGAAACAGTAATTAAAGAGCATTTTTAAATCTATACAAAGTCTCAGAAAATGCTAAATATCGTGTTTTACCCCAAAAATGATGAAGAGAAATGTATTTTTTCATTAACTGATTCTACAAATAAAGAATTCATAAATTTCATTTATGTTTGAAGCTCAGTTATTTAAAGTTTTCAGTCGGAAGTTTATTCCTCAGAGCAATGCCAGCTGCAGCCACAGAGATGAGGCACTTTTCAAATGACCAATTATAAGGAAGCTCGGGGTCAGAGGTCACAGCATCCCTGACCCGCTCACAAACACAACAGGAAGCTTAAAGGGAATTTAGAGTTCAGACAGAGTTGAAACAGTTAAAACAAACTTTAGTCTTTAAAAAGGCCTCAAATCCTCCTCATTCAGATTGTCTCATCAATAACAAGCAGCATCTGATCAAAGCTGTGATCCAAACTGTGCTAATGACTGCTTTATTATGAGGAGGGGAGACCATTTTGATTCAAACAATGACGGCCAGTGCTGCAGTGTGCTCACTGAGATTCACAGGCCATCTCAAACTTCTGAGTCGCATTTCAGTGATTGCATCAAATGTTTCAATATTTCTTAAATCATCTGGCTGTCACCTATTAAGAGTTCAATGAGATGGCTATTAACTCATGAAAATAATGTTACCAGGAATAAGAGCTAAATGACAAAACTCACAATGAAGAGTTTATAAAAGTCATGTTAAAGGAAAAAGTAATCCTGCTATGAGTATTATGAGCTGAACTGAAACAACACTGATTGTATTGGTGAAGCATGGGGACACTGACATACCATTTGTGCACCCTCCCCCCGGTTACAAAAACACCTGCATTATTTATTGGTGCTTATATGAAAGTTTTATACTATTAGATGAAATATTGACTATTTTTAAAAACATATGATATTTAAATGCTTTAACTTGGGGTTAAATGTAATTTGAGTACTTTACACAACTGTATCACTATCATTGTTGTACGAGTAATGTAACGCGTTAGTTTTACAATTCAGGTAATCTGTTACTGAAAGGGAAATCCCCAGTTTCCTTTCTCTTCTGTGGCTTCAAAAAGAGAGAAAGAAAAAAAAGGAAACTCCTCAAACCATCTGCTCTGTTTGTCTTTCTTCCTGTATGCATGTTGGCACGTATCTCAGTGCCAGCAGAAGGTAAACATTCTGTGCCAATACGCGTGCATTGCTAGCTTGCTGAGCCAGTGAGATGACAGAGAGGACAGCATTACACTGTGAAATTATCTCCATTATGTTGGATTTTTGGATAAAAGAGACAAGAAAAGCATCATGGTTAAACGTAATTTTAAAAGCTCTGTCTGCTTGTATTGAATCATCTGTGCAGCCGATCCAATTACACGTTTGAGTTATTCTGTATGTCTCTGCTCTGCTTGTTTTCTCAATATGAAATGCGGTAATCTAACAAGTTAGTTTCAAAAGTAACGCTACCCAACACTGATCATAATAAATGACTGACTTCTCAGTGGTAACACAAGCAGAAAGGCTGCAGGCTACTGGTGATCTAACAATGAACCACTGATCAAACACAGCTCATTGTTCCCTCTAAGCTGAGCTCTTTTGTTTTCAGTGGTTAGAATTCTTATTCAACAACGCTAGATAACCTACATACTTTACGCTGTAAGACCAAAAATTAGAAGGTTGTTATAAAGAATGTGTTGTGTTTACTTAAAAAATCAAGACTCTATTTCAGCTCTGGTTTTCTGAGTTAAACACACATATTTTTAGTATATAATCAGTACTCAGTCATTGTAAGTATTTTATGGTCACTGTACTCAAGTTATTTGACAGTCATCCCTTAATTTGTAGAATTTTCCCAGAATGCCTTTAGGCATTAGACTCTTTTGCACCATGAGTGAAGTTTCTGAGTCAGCTAGAGAAGCCCGGCCTGTGGGGCACAACTTCAATAGACAGTGATTGGTAGACTCAACATGATGAAAGGGGGCTTTCTGGGTCAGTGTGCACCTTTAAGTTAGTGTCATTTTTGTTGGCCTACTTTGCGTGGCAAAAAAAAAAAATGTTCAAGATTAAAGTATGTGATAGAGATCGGGAAAAACTGCAGCAGATGAAGAACACGTAGTTTTACAAAAAGGACTGAAACGTGTTCTAATGAGTATGATTCAAACAGAAAATGATATCCTGCTGGATGGTTTTGTTGTTCACTCTATGTCACATACTCTTTTACAACAACAGTAATCATCAGCTGTTCTCATCACTTTGTTGCACCTGCAACAGCTGTATGTGATGCTGGTGGTCTTTTGCTCTGAAAAGAAGAAAACAACAAACAGTAATGGACTGGACTAGCCAATGTGTGCAGTTTCATTGTATGCACATATAAAATCCTCAGAGGGAGATAAAGTAGGGATTCACTGGTAAATGCTGATACAAAGATAATATACCAATACTGTCCTATTGGTGGGCATCGGGATTCATGTCACTGACATCAGGTCAGGTTTTCAAACTAGATGACAGCACAAGAAAATTTCTGACATGCTTGTCTTGTCGATTTGTGGTTGTGGGGCGTCACTGATTTTGCCCCACTACAAGAGCATTTGTCATTCTTGATGCTCATATTCGGGCCCAGGTGTAATGATGAGCTGCAATGAAGCAGTTGGGCAAAAATTTGTCAAAATATGCAAACACTGAACCGGCCTTTACACAGAGCTCTATGTTGTTGTTGCTGCTCTAGCCTTCTGGGGCCTTTCCACTGAGACTTTAGGCCGCGCTGATCCAAACCAAGCCGCATTGATATACACTATATAGCCAAAAGTATTCACTCACCCATCCAACTAATTGAATTCAGGTGTTCCAATCACTTCCATGGCCACAGGTGTATAAAATCAAGCACCTACGCTAACAGGCTGTATCTACAAACATTTGTGAAAGAATAGGTCGCTCTCAGGAGCTCAGTGAATTCCAGCATGGTACTGTGATAGGATGCCACCTGTGCAACAAGTCCAGTCGTGAAATTTCCTTATTCCTGATTATTCCACAGTCAACTGTCAGCGGTATTATAACAAAGTGGAAGCGATCGGGAACAACAGCAACTCAGCCACGAAGCGGTAGTGTGCAGAGGTCGGCAACTTTCTGCAGAGTCAATTGCTACAGACCTCCAAACTTCATGTGGCCTTCAGATTAGCTCAAGAACAGTGTGTAGAGAGCTTCACAGAATGGGTTTCCATGGCCAAGCAGCTGCATCCAAGCCACACATCACCAAGTGCAATGCAAAGTGTCAGATGTAGTGGTGTTAAGCACGCCACCACTGGACTCTGGAGCAGTGAAGACGCATTCTCTGCAGTGACGAACCACACTTCTCCATCTGGCAATCTGATGGACAAGTCTGGTTTCGGCGGCTGCCAGGAGAATGCTACTTGTCTGACTGCATTGTGCCAAGTGTAAAGTTTGGTGGAGGGGGGATTATGGTGTGGGATTGTTTTTTCAGGAGCTGGGCTTGGCCCCTTAGTTCCAGTGAAAGGAACTCTGAATGCTTCAGCCTACCAAGAGATTTTGGACAATTCCATGCTCCCAAGTTTGTGGGAACAAATCAGGGATGGCGCCTTCCTGTTCCAACATGACTGTGCACCAGTGCACAAAGCAAGGTCCATAAAGACACGGATGAGAGAGTTTGGTGTGGATGAACTTGACTGGCCTGCACAGAGTCCTGACCTCAACCTGATAGAACACCTTTGGGATGAATTAGAGCAGAGACTGAGAGCCAGGCCTTCTCGTCCAACATCAGTTTGTGACCTCACAAATGCGCTCCTGGAAGAATGGTCAAAAATTCCCATAAACACACTCCTAAACCTTGTGGAAAGCCTTCCCAGAGGAGTTGAAGCTGTTATAGCTGCAAAAGGGGGATCGACATCATATTAAACTCTATGGATTAAGAATGGGATGTCACTTAAGTTCATATGCCAGTCAAGGCGGGTGAGCGAATACTTTTGGCAATATAGTGTACTTTTCCATCACCAGTTTGGCCATGTTAGGCTTCGACAAGTTCGCCCATAGTTGTAATAGTCCGAAGCAGGGCCCAAGCCCACCCAAGTGCACTGTGATGATATCACAGCAGTTCACCATCACTCAGGGACATCTCGCAGACATGTTAAAGTAGCAACCACAGCCCCAAACTTTGACATAACTCAGTACAACATGATGTGAGTGGACAGCTAAACCAAACAGTGCTGCTTCTTCTAGTGGAACGAAACAGCCCTTACTGAGGCACAACCACTTTTCTATTTTGACGCCTCACCACGCTGAAGAAGGTAGTGTATAATATAACTTTTAGGTGGAAATAGAGGCTGAAGCAAGGCACAGATGTGGCGAGTAAGCTGCCTGAGGGTACCACTGGACGCAAGGGAAGATTGACATAACCCCAGTCATGCTCTGGATTAAGGCTGTTGGAACGAATTTTCAAATATAATTTGGATATTTAAAATCTCATTAATATTCAACAGCTGAAGTTACTATTCGAGCGGGTTTTCTTTAAATATTTTTGCTGTTAATAATCATTTTCGAGTCTCTCCCATCTCTCCTTGGCCTCTAATTCACCCATATATAGGTGTAGGATTCAAATGTGTCATCATATGACACTTGACACGTGACATGGTGAACAATAAAGTTTTCACAAAACACAGAGGCGCTGCAATGGCCCGCTGTCGTGGTAGAAAACATTCAGTCCAGGTATCCTCTCCTGTCCCAGCTGGCGCGCCGTTACCTGTGCATCTTGGGCACCTCTGTCAGGGAGGAGAGGGTTTTCCCACCTTCTGGGACTAAAGTGAACAAAAAATGTTTTGCTTTTGATTCAGAAAATGTGGACTGCCTCGTTTTTTTAGGTAAAAACGTGTAGGAACAAGATAGTACCAACATTTTTTAAATGTTTTGTTCATTATAAACACATCATCACCGGCGTAAGCGGCGCAATTTTATTTTATTTAATTTTTTTTACATTTAATTTCTAACCCGTTTGTTCATTTTCAAGTTGACCATCAGTACCAAAATACCGGTTAAAGGCCTCTTAATAGTGCAGGTGGCTGTGTTTACAATAAAAAAGTAGGCTACATAAAAATTAACATCAACTACTTTTGCTTTTAGCTTGGCCCCTGTGGCGTGGCCTAAGCTTTAGTCCTTAATGGAATTTTTTCCCCCTTACATTACTTTTACTTTTATACTTTGAGTTGTTTTGAAACCAGTACTTTTATACTTTTACTTGAGTAAAAAGCTTGAGTTGATACTTCAACTTCTACAGAAGTCATTTTAAACCCTAGTATCTATACTTCTACCTGAGTAATGAATGTGAATACTCTTTTTTTTTTCTTAAGATTTATATGTGGGTATCTTTGTGCCTTTATTAGATAGAGGAGGACAGTGGATAGAGTTGGAAACAGGATCAAGAGTGGGGGGAGAGACATATGGTGGGGGGGCCTCAGACCGGGTTCGAGCCCGGGCTGCCCGCGTACATGGGGAGTGCCTTTAACCACTAGGCCACCTGCTCCCCATGTGAATACTTTTGACACCTCTGTTGTTTACAGGCTTGCTGTACAACTTAACCACACCCTTAGTTTCCACTTTGATCTGCTCAAATGATGCTGTTTGGTCTGGTCATTCTCAGACAAGGAACAAGTGTCAGCACTGAAGCTTTGTAAGATGGATGCATCTGATGACTTGCATGGAATCTATCCAACCCATCTACTTTTTAAGCTTTAAACATAAGCATGCTGGAATGATAAGGTCTTGAAACTGAAAAATTCCTCAACATGGTAAAGACAGCAGTAATAATAACATGTTTTAACCTCCTGCCTGTTGAGCTCAGAGATCAAAAACATCCCTCATCATATTTCTCTGTGATCCGACACATCAAAACCCTCAGACTGATCTCGCTCAGGTCTGGCGTCCACCGTGTGTCCTCTCTTAATGCTGCATTCTCTTTTGTCTGCCATCGTGTCAGGTATTTCCGCCTGGAATCTGTTTGATAGCGCCGGTTCCAGAGATCAAAACATGTGCCTGCAGACATCGTCTCTGATGCTTCCTCGACACTCAGCAGTTCATGCCTGACTGAGCTGGAGAGGCCTTCAGGACTGACATGCACACACACACTCACACACATCAACAATGCACCACTCAGTCCCCTATAGAGGGTTTGGTTTGGAGCTGCACCACACTCACATGCAGACTGATATCTGATGAAGAATAAGACAAAGATGGACGGAGAAGTGGATAAGAATGACCACCTTGCATTTACAGTGTCATGAAAATTAAATCAGCAGTCTTAAATTAAATCAAGTTCCATCAAGAGATATTTCTACAAGCAGTACAACAAGTAATGCTGCAACAAGTCCGCATCAAGAAGAGGATCTGCATCAACAGCTGATCAGTGCTATGTAGGGAATGGCTAATGATTTATGTAACTCAGTTCCTGGAAATGAAGTATGCTCTTTATTAATTGGGCTCTTTTGGTTCACTGTTCATGGAAGCTAACGTAATGCCCTCTAATTCAAACACCCATGTAGTCTTGAGCCAATGATGTTATATAAAGTTTGCATTGACCTGGTAACGAATTAATCAAACAATCAGGGAATTAGAACTACAATGGAGTTCAAAAAAGTCACCTTGAGGTATCATTAGAGATGCACAGATTGTAAAAACTAAGGAAAATACAGATTCTAGCTGTGATCTGTTCTTGCTGATAAATAAACTCGAAACCTAAAGTCAACACTGTGGCACGGGGACACTGGATCTTACACAGGAAGAAAAAATGTCAGTGACCATGTAAAAATTAATTTTCCTCAGTGTTTATTCACAAACATTTTTTTTTACAAACAATTGTTGTTCTCCTGGTGTGCTCCTGGCCACATAAAACTACAGAGTCTATCAAAATAAAAAATAAAAGCATAAATCAATGCTCAAATACTCAAACAAATAAAAATGAGCAATATCAAACTCAATCTGTAAGTATCTCAAAAAAAGATTGATAAATTACCAAACTAAACAAAATAATGTGAAAATCTACACAAATGTTTAACCGAACAATTTAACCAATGCTGATGCTTTAGTTTTTTCTATTTCTGTTCGATGTAAAACTCCCACTATGCCAACATTTTCTCTCACTTTCAACCATGAAAACAGATCAGATTTTGTCTTATTGGCCACTTCTGTCCTGAAAAAATGCATATTCTTTAACTGAGCAGTTAGATAGACCAGATGCCACCATAAACTTCACTGGACAAAACAGTTAATAACTGTTACTCATATCTCTCCATTTCACATTACTTGGCCAATATTTGTAAACAAGACTGTTATTAGTTTAACCCTCGGTGTCTTTTTAACTCTATTATGAGTGTAATGACCTTAAGTGTTGGAGTTATTTGACACTGTTGATCTGTTCAGTGTGACTACAACTTTGTAGAGAGTCATTTGGTGTAAGCTCCACCCACTGCCATTTTATATTGAGGGGTTAGAGTTTTCTCATCATGCCCTTGGGCAGAGTATTTAGATGTGTTTAGATGCTGCCTCTTGCACCATGAGTGAAGTTATCTACTGAGATAGTGACTTCCCACCTGTGGCAAGGCAAGGTCTAAAATGAAGGGTGGTGAACTTACTATTTTTTGGAGAGAGTGTTTCCTAACTCTACATCTGCCAGTCAGATAGCTGACTTTGCTACAGGTTTTACAATACAAATTGGCAATCTTGAAGTATGTAATTAGAATTGCTAATACTTCAAATTTATACCTGGAGTGAAATAAGCTGTTAAAATTACACTTTAATGAGTAGAAAACCAACACTGTGAGTGTTAAAAATTAACACTGCAAGAGTGTGAAAATATTAAAACTTTCCAAAGTGTTTATCTAACCCGGAACCAGAATTATGTAAACACGTAAAAGTGTTAAATTTCTGATGATCCTGCTGTGTACATGCTAAACTGATGCATTCCTAGTGATCCATGGTGTGTTAAAATGGTGACTTTTGCCTGTAGAATCGGCTGCTTTTAAAACAGAAATGTAACAGCAGTTTCTGGGTGAAAAGTGAAACATTCCTCTTTAATTGAAACGTATTTCTTCCCATGGATCCTATTGAAATCTTGTCAGTTAGTTAGGATAGCAGTTTAAGCTTTTAAGTGGCAGGAAAAGCACTTTATTTTTTAAACACTTTAATAGTTACACACTATCAAGCATCAGTGAAGCATTAGTGTCCACAGCCGGCTCTTTAAGTGCTGCTAGGGGTCATTTTCAATACAAAGTTAATGTAGTCCAGTGTTTTCAGCACTCAATGTCCTGAGGAAGAAAACACCCTCACTGTTTTTGTTGCTGCACTCTCAGTTGAAAACAGTTCAGCTTTTGGAGCAGCGCTGTGAATGTCAGTGTCTCTTCTCTAGAAGAAGTAGGACGTCTGACAATGGTGGGAGAGAAACCAGTCCAAGTCATCTTTCAAGACAAAAGTTTTCAGGTCTGATGCTGCCTGTGACAGGAGTCCTTGACATTTCTTCATAGACCATGGTGATTTTTCCTTATAAAAGGAAATATTAACCACAGGAAGCTAAGCAGTAGCTAAGCTGGCTATTAACAAAAGTCCTTAGTAAAACCTTAACGCATCATTTGTAAAGTATTATCTATTTATAATTCATTTATCAACAGAACTGTAAATGCTTTGTTTGTGATGTATTAGTAAAGCTTTATTAACTCATCATTAATATAAATATAAATTTATAAATTATTAACCAATTTATATGCCATTATAAAGACAGATATAAATGCTTTATTAAAACTAATAATAATAACTTAATTTGTATAGAACTTTAAAAAAAGGTTTACAAAGGTTTGCCCTGACAATAAGCAAAGGCATAAATATAACAAATGAATTAACAAAAAACACCAGAATTTGACCTTTAGCTGTTTGGAGTGCAGTTCTTGTACATTTTAGATGGTCCCATGAGACTTTTTATCCACTCTAGTCAGGATACATATGTGTACCCATTTTCATGCTGGAGCTCTTACTTAGACCCCTTGTAGCGCCGCATTATGTAATAATGCCACATTATGTAATAATGTAATACATTTTCCATCCATCATGTAATAACGCCACATTTTGTAAGCCACTAAGCGGTTAGGGTTAGGGCAAGGTAGTAGGGTAGGTGTTTAGTCTGGAGCCCTGAAGGGGGGTTAGGTTTAGGCATAAGTCACTAAGCGGTTAGAGTTAGTGTAAGGCAGTTGGGTAGGGCATACCTCTGAGCCCACACTAAGTCCTATAGTTAGGGTTATTCCATAATGCGGCGTTATTATATAATGTGGCTTTACACCCCATCTCACGTTTCGGGCCAATGTGGTGGCCTCTGGCCAATGGACTTGCATGATTCCACCGTCAGACAAGAATTTCCACTGGGGGACAATTTTCTAGAATTACCGTGTTTACCAATGCTTTACTGATGCTTTACTAATGCTTTATTTATACTTAAAGTGTATAGTTACCCTTTATTTAGAGTGGGTGTATTTACCCTGCAGTGTAATATGCAGCCTTACGGACTGTATCACAGCTGCCAGCTGAAGTAACATACCAGAGCAATTCTGAAACTTTTGAGCCAATCAGTCATTTAAACCCTCAAAACTCAAAAAATAAGCCTGAGGTTTAAAATATTGCATTTTCCTTTAAACATTTTTGTGACATAGAAACTGATCAGCAAACAACTACTACTGGTCTGTTGTCTCATAATTTAGAGTCTACTAAATTATGATGCCATTTTCAAATTCACTTGGATTCATACAAGCCCAAATGTGTCAGCACAGTGTGACAAAGAGCTGAGTAAGCATTGTTAAGCCCTTTTCCACTTTGTTTGTACGTGAAGGGGATTTCTAGGGCTTGTGGTGTGGTGAGTGCCCTTTTTGCACATTAAATGCGTCTTTGTTATCTTTCTTGTCATTGTGTAATCTTTGGTTTCAGATTGTTTAACAAATGGCTCTAGTTAACAGGTGTGTCTCCTGCAGGTCATATTGTTACATTCTGCTAACATTAGATCTCATGTTTTCTCTTTGTTATTGTCAATATTAGACTCTGGTATTGACAGTGTTTCTACAGGGGTTGTGATGATGGAGCATGACTTTGCTCTCTGTTGTGATAATTTTCAATAGTGAGACATTTCTAACTTTGGTGTCTGGTTTCCGTCACACTTAACTTCCTTTACTCACCACACAGGAGAGAAACACCTCGAGATTCACGGCACATGAAACATTCGACTGCTCCTGTGAACATGAAGCGTGCCGGCTGCATGTATGCTGGAGAACCTGATACATCATTACTGTTCAGCATTTTTAAACAAACATGAATATTATTTCTTTTGTGAGGTTTATATTTTTGCCTGTGCAGATTTGGGAACCCTGGAATAATGCACTGAAGCTTTCAGCAGGTAAAGAAGACACAAGGTGAAGCTCTCGGCTGCTAAATTACAGAAGAACTGTGGTAACATTTAATTGTTCATTCCTGGTTCATTGTTCCTTTCAGATCATTTTTCTACCAAAAAATAACAAACAAGCTCTTTACCAGAGGAGACACATTGAGTGTCAGTGTTTGAGAGTTTACGCCAACCGCGTTTTTTTCAGGTCCAACATGTCGCCCTGCTGTATGAGGAGGTGTGAGGAGTAAGCTGCAGGTTTTGGAGGTGTGTTATTCTGGTCGTCTGCTGTTTGAGCCTCTGTGTTAAGTGGTGTCTAATCTGCTGCAGAGCTAAAGTTTAAGGGGCCGCTGACCCGTGCACTGCTAAACAAAGTCCTTCACAGGTCATTAGCACCGACTTCCAGGCAGCTAATCCCAACCTATACGGCTCGGGACTCCTGCAAGCCTGGGGATGGAGCGGGGGTCGCCTCAAAGGGCCTGAAAAGTCCACACCTTTAGATAGAAACAAAGAAAACTTCAATTCACAATAATTTTAAAAAATCTGTTCTATCAACTTTGAAAAGTGGGCATTATTTCTTTTTAGTAATAGCTGAATGCTTGAAAATAACTGCTGGTGAAAGAATATGCTCTTTTTATCTTTTAGTGTTAAATTTGCTTTTGTGGTCTCATTAAAGAAGTGACAGTACACTGTTTAAAGTGTTGTAATGGGATAATATGTTAAAAAACAACATGAAACAATAACCTTAGTGGGGTTTTTAATATATTTATTATACTCTGTTGTCCAAATGTCTAACTCTACCACATCATACTGCTGACACTTAAAACCCTGAGTTTTAGATTTTATAAAAGCATTTGATAATTGTACTTAATATTGAACTATAAAATAATGTCTGTGTTTTTTCCTCATAACTTAATCTCCCTCTCTCTGTTAAATGACAAAGATGAAATCTTTTTTTACTTCCTTTTTTGAATAAAGAATAATCTTAAAAGCCTTATATAAAGTTTTTAGGCCTTGACAGTCAGATGGGAACATTAATAAAGCGCTGAATAAATCTGCTTTCCTTGATCATTAATAAAACCGTACTGACCATATCCTCTCATCTTCATCTCTTCATAGTTTGATTGTACGCGGTTGTGTCATAGTTTAAAAAAAAAGGAAGTTCAACAACTTCATGCTGCATTGAACAGGTGTAGTGTTTGAGAGTAACTTTTTTAACTTCAAAAAACAATGTGTGCAATTTTTTAAATTCTGCTTTACCTGTAGTAATGTTTCACACTGTTCTGAGTTGCAAAGTATTTCCTACTGTGGTTGACTTTCATGGTAGGTGGTAGGTATTCTAGCTTGTTAAGAGTAATGTCCTTTAATTGTATGTTTTTAAAGTATGGAATGCTTGATTTCTAGTATTTATTTAAGATGTTTTTTCTGCTCTGATACACTCTGTGCTATATTTTTAGACCCTGTGTTTACATCTTTAGACCTTGTTGCATGTACAGTTGCTTTTTCTCCTTTTTCAAACTATTTTTATTAACATATTTATGATAATAAAATAAAACATTCATCATCATAACCCCAGGCCCCATCCCCAAAACAAAAACAGCAGTCACAAATACACACTCACACACACTTAAAGCTGGTGAGGAGGGTACAGATATAAAAGAAAAACTCATTCAGACACAAACATACATATTAAATCATCCATGCTGATCCTGTTAAACACAGACTTTCCAGAATGGAAATGTACATTTGCAAACAGTAGAAGAAACAAAATAATGCAACAATTCAAATGCTTTTAAGATGAGTCCATGGGACCCCATGTTTCCTCCCATTTGCACTTCAAGTTATTATTTCACAACCAGTTCATGAAACCAGTTTCTGAAGCATGGTAGAGTTGGGGTGCTTCAGTTTTTGATAATCAGTTCTTTTGCTAGTCATTAACAAAGCTTTTTGAATGGGAACACTAAAGATTCCTCTGAGGCTCAAAAAAGAGCAAAGTCTCTGTCAGGAGAGAGAAAGTCCTCTTAAAAACACCAGAGAAAAAGACCCAAATTCTAGACCAGAACTGATTAATGGACGGTCCCAGAACAAATGAAACAATGAACCATGAATAAGTTTACATACACATCAGAGACAAAGAAGTTATGAAGCCTGTCTTTATATGTGTATAAAATAATAAAAAGGTTGAATTACTTTAGGCTGTATGAACCTATATCTGCTATTTATTGAAAGCTCTGAATACGGGAAAGTGCCATCTTCCATAGTGTAGCAGAAAACACAATGTTAATTTCTGTTTCCCAAGCTTTCTTCACACGCAGGTACTGAATCTTCTGCTTCTTCTCTTTTAAATGTCAGTGGATGTTTGAGATGTGAACAGTGCACTACTGTGTTAGGCAAATTTCCCCACTGGGACAATAAAGCTTCTTTTTAGCAAACCTGCTGTGGTACCTTTATTTCTGAAAATGAAAACATTTTTGTTTCATCTTTCTCAATACTTTTACTACAGAACAGCTTTGACTTCTAATGTTCTATTTTTTGCTGCACTGCACGATTTCTGACCTACAAAATGCTAAAATTCAAATTAAAAATGCTGGTTCTTTTTTTCTTGTTTCAGCTTTTGGCGCTGATTGCACGTCCTGAGACCTGAGCTTTCGTTTGGAATGCATTTTTAGTTTCTGCCACTTTTTTGGGATGAATAGGACCTGATAAGCTTAGCCTTATCTTTGTACAGGAAGTAGTTTTCACCAACAATTTTACAAATCTCCTGAAGCTTCTGTTTCTGCAGAAAATACAGCACTGAATTAGTTATAGAGCAGATGTTTGGCTGTGTGTTGGCCAGTTGGTCAGCTGTTGGCCAGTCAGTCAGTAGCTGTGGTTACATGAGCATTTTTTTTCACAATCTGATTAAATTTGTGATTGTAGATTTTAACGTCTCTTTTCACATGTAAGCTAAAATGTGTGATCTGATTCAGATGTGCTTGTTCATGCTTCATACATTTGTATGAATAAAGCTGCTCTGAGATGCACAGTATCGACCCATCAGTCAAATCTACCGAAAATTGACCATAGAGGAAGATATAGAGAAAGGATTCTACTCTCTGGTGTCTGTACCTTATATTATCTGATCAACAATTCTGTGCTCTTTTAAAGTTCTGTTGTCTCTGCTACAGAACAGTTTGAACTTGCTCCCGTCATGTTTATGTGGGGCAGACATGCGCACTCAGACAAAAATCCCCCCAAACAGGGATCAGATTAGATGATCGACTTACCCGACCAACTACTGGTATAAACCACCTCTCTCCATTGGAATGAAATTTCTTTCCGAATGAGCTAGATTGGATAATTTTATTCCAAAATAAATGTTTATATGAAGCATTTTTATTCAGATCAGGCATTTATTCCAATTACAAGTAGTTCATGTTAACATAGCTAGTAAGCTAGTAATGTCGGCAGTCACTGAGAGCGGTATGGTGGAGTCATTTTCATGACATATCGATAACGGACCACAAGGACTTATTAAGGTCAAGCATGAACTAAATTTCCACCACAAGTTCTGAATTTCTCTGAAATGTTCCTTTTCATAACCCATACAAACTCCCGGAATTTCAAAGAAAGTACCTTAAAAATTCTGTGAACATTCTTTAACATTTTTTTCAAAGTATCACTTGAAAAGTATCCCAAAATTTCTTTAAAAATCCCTTACATTTTTCAGTTTAACTTTATCATAAAGTCTAATCATTTCAATATTTTTTTCCCAAAAAGAATTTCATGTAAACTTCTGAAAATTCTCAGGCATATTCCTCCTAAAATGTCTGTTCAAACTTCTTTAGAGTTACAAATACATCACCAAAAAATTCATAAAATTAACACAAGACTCTCCTAAACATCCAAACAAATTCACAAATATTTCCATAAATATTCTTCAAAAAAATCTACACAAGAAAATGCCTTGAACCTCAGTGATAATACAAGTGTCTCATAAGTTTTAAAAGCAAAAATGATTTCTATGTTGTATGAAAACCACACTATTATGTCTCCGGTCTTAGACGGTTAAAGCATCAGACAGTAGTTCTGCAGCTTTGGTGTAGCCGGCCGGCTAACACTGATACTCTGACTCTTTCGTCTCTTTGCTCTCGTTCAGTTAGTTTTCTTTTAGTGTCGCCAAAATGGTTAAATGGCAGGAAAACTCTTCAAGATTCTTACAATAAGTCTGCATATTTCCAAATCCATTTAACCCGTCAGAGTTTGCATACCTTGAGTCTAAAAAATGTGAAATTTTTTTTGTTCTAGTTATTAGAGAATCATATAGCATTACACTGATATAAATACAGAGGTGGTTATTGTTATTTGGCCTCCTTATGCACACAAAAACAAAAGAGAAAAGGTCTGTGCACTGTTTGGCTTCTAATGAGTGTTTCAATTTGACACAAGGCAGCGCTTCGATCTACAAGACCATCCTCCTTATGCATAAAAACATCATAACAAATAATTATCTGCCTTTCCCGTGAGTTCAATCTCCTGACCTTCTGGCTTTTTATTCCATCTTTTATTTCGGGATAAATCCTAATTATTCACCCGTTAAAGTTTTGCAGAATAAAACAACCGCTCTCCCTTGGCTGCTAGTGAAAATACACAAACAGTGAAATGTTTGTGTTTGGAGTCAAACATAAAGGAAAAAAGGCACGCTAAAACTGTATTTGCTGGATTTTTCCGCCACAGTGAGTGCAGAGTTTTGATTTGAGGCTGCAGGCTGCTGGAGGAGAAACAACGGAGAGGCTGCAGCTCGGCATTTATTTTCATTACATGGAGGAAGTTCGAGATAATTTAGTGGGGAAAAAAGCTACACTACTGGTTTTTCCCTCTGCTTTTTTTTTATAGGCCAGAGGGTTCATATGAGGTTTCATCTACAGAGGGAAAAATATCAGAAAAATAACAAGACAAACCCCTGAAGTTGCAGGTAATGAATGACTGTAAGTGAAGAGAAGTAAAATAAAGTAAAAACTTTATGTTCTTTGTGAGCAGAGATGATTTGACTCTCTCACATCGGGGGAAGGTGTCGTGTCTTAAATGAGTTTGAAATAAAGCTGGTGGAAAAAAAAGTCAGTTTGGCATGTTTAACTTTGAGGCCTTGAGACGCAGATAGACAGATGGACAGACAGACGTTACCAGCATGTGTCACATCATGTAATCTGCATGTTTATGATTGACGTCTGCAGAGCCGCACATATCCAGAGGAACATTCACATTTTAAAGATGTGAAGTCTCAGAGGACGACAGCTGCAAATCACCACTGAGAGAGGGAGGAAGGAGGAATTCAAAGGTAAGAAGACGATCCATTTGTTTCTATCATACTCACCTCTAAGTTTCTGCCTCATTGATGTTCTATGTCTGGGAAGAAAGAGAAACTTCTGAATCAACAAACCTATTTCGGCTTAGCGCTGAGTGTTTCTTAAAAAGAGAAAAAAAGCATTTCAATGATGAGACTTTGATGCTACAGGAACATAAAAGCCTTCATCATTTCATTTCCTCATTATTATGAGGTGAAGAAAGTCTTTCTGAGTCTCTTTGTTATTTTCGTTTGAGTGAGTGTTGCCAGAACGTTCCTCTGAGAACAAAGAAGAGAGAGAGTTTTGTGGCAGGAAAACTCTTGAGGGTTCCAGCACCAAATATGGCTACCCTGCATTTCTGAGATAATTAAATGTGTCAATTTTACTCCACATGAGAATTAAATTCTTGCAAACTTTTCAGACTGGTTTGAGTATTTTGAAAACAGGTGGATAGATATCATGTATCAATGAATGCAATGTCATAATAACAATAGTCAGCTTTTTGAAATCCTTGAACATCCAGGGAAGATTTGATAAACGGCAGGAATTTCTCCTGTTTTCAACGAAAACATTTGAGGATATTTCTAATTTCCCACTCTGCTCAAAGCCAGTGAATGCAGCATGATTTTGTGGCAGTAGATAATAAAACAGAGATGTGTGACGACTTCCACATGATTTTATGAGCTGATTGTATAAATTTAATTCATGCTAAACAAAGCTTAACTAAACCTCAGTCATGATTATGACGTCTTTTTTTTGTTCTTTCATGAAGTGAATTTCTTCCACAGCCACCTCTCACTTTGTAAATATTTTTACCCACGCCGATGAAATCGGCAGGGGGTTATGTAAAGGGTTCAGTATCTTTGTTCGTTTCTTTGTTTGTTTGTATGTGTACAAGATAACACAAGAACGAAAAGTTGGATCTTCACCAAACTTTCAGGGAATATTAGGATAGTGACAGGGAAGAATTGATTAGATTTTGGTGATGATCTGCACACCTGTTTGGTTTTTCTCGCACTTTGAATTTTGAACACCATAGTATTCAATGGGAGCGTGAGTTCCTCGGTGGCGCTGCTTAGGCGTGGGTCTGTCGCCTCAGACGGCCATTCTAGTTTCTTAATTTTTTCTCATGATTTATAGTCAGGTTTTATTTGAGACTGCACTAAAGTCAGACAAACAAATTCTGCTACTACTCTGCTTTTTTATACTTTTTCCCTTCTAATACATAACTTAAAACTAGAAAAGCACTCAGAGAGCGCAGACCTCTGTCATTAGCCCTATCTCCCAATAGTGAAGACTCCTTTAAAAAATTCCTGGATCCAGACGGTGATCTGGATCACTCCCAAAATCTAATCAGTTCTTCCTTGTGTTATTTCTGACATTTCCTGAAAAATTAATCAAAATCCGTCCTCAACTTTTTGAGTTATGTTTCTAACAAACTAATTAACAAATAACCAAACAAACTCTCCCGATCACATAACCTCCTCGGCGGAGATTACAATGTCTCGTTTGAAAACATTTTCAGTGCATTTGTAATGCAAATCCTTCATTCCGACCAACTGATATTTAACCTTTCACCAGTAAATTTGAATGAAATATTTCCTTTCCTTCATCATGTTGGTCAGATTGTGTTTGTAGTTTTAGTGGGAGGAGTCTGCCGCTTTGATTGCTGTGGACACATAGACAGTCCTCTACCAGGGACCTACTTTTTCTTTCTTATCTGTCTAATACGTCCTCTTCTGCAAAAATATGCTACAAGAACAAACGTATTGCTCAGCAATGCATGCTTTTAATATGCATTTGTCAATTTAATAATAAACTTCTGCAGAAATGTGATGCAATATTGTGACTCATTTCCAAAATTTAGTGCATGCTTATACAAACATACTTGTTTTACAAATATTATAGACTGAAAAAATGCATAAATATGATTGAAACATGCAATTTATAGACTCTTTAAATAGATGTAATATTGTTTGAAAAAAAAATACAAGTACTATTTTAACCTCGTGCTCATATGTTTTGATATTCTTTATATTCAAGACAACAAAACCATGCAACCAACATTTTAGTATCTCTTTTCTGTTGTTGCATGCTTTTATGTTTTTTCCCTCTAATACATCTAATAAAATTCAATGCTATCAAAACTTTCATTTCAACCCACTGATATCTAACCTTTTCCTCCAGTTACCAGTAAATGTGCATGAAATATTTCCTTTCCTTCATCATGTTGGTCAGGTTGTGTGTTTGTAGATTTAGTGGGAGGAGTCTGATGCTTCACATGCTGTGGACACAGAGACAGTCTTCTACCAGGGAAAGAAGAAGACCCACTTTTTCTTTTTTATATAATATGTCCTCTTCTAATATGTCCTGTAGGAGATGAGTTATGAATACTGAAAGTATTGTTCAGCTATTTGTCACTTCATGCCATGAAATCATCTAAATAACTGCTTCACTACTATGAAAAATATTATATTACATTTTTGTGTTTGTATTTTTCTCCCTTTTTGTTATTAAATACGTTTTGTAGCTGCATGTGTGTGGGTATGCGTGCAAACGTTTGTAGACAATTGATTGGTTAAATCTGGTACAAAGCATCTTTTCTGTTTTTGAGATTACAAATAAACTTAATAAACTAGTAATGAATTAATCCTACACATTTAAACGCAGCAGAAATGCGATGCAATAATGTGACTCATTACTGTGTAAAATAATGCAGCGAAGCATGCTTTTTTTTATAAATACTCAAGACTTAAATAGATCCTTTAAACTGTAAGCACTTAAAGTTCTATTTGCAAAAAGTACTAGTACCATTTTTCAACCTCACGCACATATCTTTTGATTTTTTTTACATTCAAGACAATAAAATCATGCAAGAAACATTTTAGTATCTATTTTCTGTTGTTGTATATTTTTAGTTTAAAAAAATTAAAGAATCTGGATAATGCAAAAGAGATAAAAGTCTGCACGCAGAAAAATAACGTGTTTCTTGATTGTGCTATTGAAAATAAACATACACCTTACAGCACCATAGACACAGTTTAAAGAAATAGGAAACACTTTAGTGTATCTTTTCTGTTGTTGCATGTTTAAGAAAAAAGATAAAATGGATATTGTAAAAGAGAAAAAAATCTTCATGCAGAAAAAAAATGTGTGTGTGTGGATTTTGCTATTGAAAGTTGCATGCCTTTCTGCACCAGAAAATTTTATGGTATAGTTGAAATAAATATGAGTAAATATACCTGAATTTAATGTATTATTTATCTAAAAAAAAAAAATCAAATCTTTTTTAACATTTATACAATAGATTTACAAACCCTTTTTTTTTCAAAAGCCTGTAAATGAAAAAAAAGGCAAAAAAAAATATTTTTTTCATAAACTAAACATTGTTTTTATCAATGACATAGTGGTTTGAGTGGAAAACAAACCAGTGAGGCTGTGCGCCAACACCAACCCCCATCTATGAAACACACACACTCACAATTGCACGCAAGCACTCACAGTAACAAACATAGAGCTCTTCCATGGAAAGAAAAAACCTACGAAACCTGTTTAAATATTGTCCCTTCAATTTTTACACTATAAAGAAGCACATTCACACTTCTACACTTGTTTTAAACCACCAAAAAACCTTTAACACAAAGGAAATTACAATAAAATAAGAATATGGTTTGGAAATATTACCATTACTGCTGACCCACTCTGTAAGTGGTTTACAAATTTAACGTCATCATTTGAGGACACAAATGTCTTTAAAACGCTTAAATTAAATCAATAATCTGTTAATGTATGCAAACATGCCGAAAATACAACCAGGATTCCTTCAATCTCTTAATGTAATTCCTCAAATCTCCTTTAATTTGCAGGATTACAGGTCAGGCGGTGTAAATAAACCTTCATTTAATTTAATCAGTAACATTTCAGACTTTATTTTGGTCATTTTAAAGGTCACATTAAGTTGTGTCACCATTTTAAGTTCATGTTTGATTCCCCTAAAGGTAAAAATGAAAAATTAAAGGGCGCATAAGGTGTAAGATTAATGGCTTGTATTTGGTAAAGTAAAAAGGTTAACCGTTTGTTTGCATCACTCTGCTGCTGTTCTGTCACAGTAACATGGTTTTGGTGCGGTGATGATGCGAGTGACCCCTGCTTTTATTTCCATGCTTTTATTCTTTAAAATTGGTCAGGTCAACTGAGCAGTGGGTTGATGTATTTTGGCAGCATTTGGTGGCCTTGAACTCTCTGCGGTCTGTTTTAAAGCCATGGGCTTCAGCCGCACTCCAAATGCAGCAAAACTGTGCTGCAGTATTTTCAAACAAACAACGCAGGAAATGAAAAAAAAAAGCCCTGACCCGGGCTGGCTGTGGCGTCCGGCGCTTTCTCCCACCCCGCCCCCTGGTGAAGATCGCGTGCAGAATCCAGGCAACCAAGAGCGTGCTGAGGGAGCGCTCGCTGCTGCACACCCGGGCGACGTGACCTTCCCTTCGCCAGCTATGTGGGGGCTGCCCGACTTACTGAGCATGCCCAGTAGCATCCGCAGTGTTTCGTGACAACACTAATAGTCTGCATGGATCACTGGCACGCAGAGTCACTTCTAATTAGAATTATCTCAGTCTTGCACCAGGGTTTTATGTTTTTTTCCTTTTGTAAAACGCTGCATTCTGAGTGGCCCACGTAAGTGCCAGTTTCCTAGCTGACTCCGCCCGTTCTCCCTCCTCCACGCCTTTTCTGGCTTCACCTCGGTCAGAGGGCGGCCTCTGATCTTCCTCTCTACCCTCCCCCCTGATTCTACACATGGAAAATAAATGGGGGAAGAAGGGGGACATCCCCAAACCCGCTCTTCATCCTCACCTCGTGGCTTCACGCCCGATTATGTATGCATGCTTTCATTTCTGCTGCGTGCATCGTATGTTCTCTCTCCCTTCCTACCTTTACTGCTTCCTTCCTCCCTTTCCAACCTACAACCATCCACTCTGAGTGGCCTTTACCAACACTACAGCTGACTTTCAAGACATACAGTAAAGGTGCGGAGCAAGCAACACCTTCCCTCCTGCTCCTTCGACCTCCGCCATTTTAAACCCACTTTCTCTTTTGGGCAGCAGAGCTACACTGCTGTGGTGGAGGGCGGTGGAGGGGGTTGTATTTGGGGGGGAGGTGGAGAGCGATGGATGTCAACCAACCAGCTCTGAATCAAGCTGGTACCTCGTTGGGTAATTGGCTTTAGTTACACAAGGAAGGAAATTATTTAACCCGCTTCCATTCGGCCTTTGCTTTCACCAAATTAGCAGAGTAGAAGAAGACAAACTCTTTTGTGTCTTTTGAGCCACTTTTGTTTGTTCTTTTTGTTCTCATTTAATTTGCGTTTCCGTCGCTGTCACTCTCCCCTAAAGCAACCTGCAGACGGCGTGAAATGAGAAAAAGCTTTAGATCTCAGGATTTACAAACGAGAGTTCAAAGGTCAGAGACACAGCATGGCTATGGGAGATTCCTATGTTTGAGGTTCAGTCATGAGACAACAGACAAATTAAGACTTTTTAAATCAAATTAGAACTAGAATAACATCTCCAGTGGCAGAAAAGTCTCAGACATTTACCTTTCACTCATATCTGCACACTGAATACTTCCCCGGTTTGGTGAAGAATGGGTGGCTCTATTACTGGAAAGCTTCTTCAGACTCTCTGAACCAAAGATAAAGAGGGCAGAAAGAGTTCATGAGGGGAAGGTGAGACCGGATTTAAACTGTACACGGACAGACAGACAGGCTGGACAGGCTGCTACAGCACAGACAAACAAACAGGGAAGAGGGAAGAGACAGAAACGAGAGGAAAATATCAAGTCAAACAGACGGACAGTCAGTCACACAGACAGAGAGACAGACAGGTGTTGGAGCTGTAAAGACTGGAAGTGAAAGACAGAAAATTGAAACAGGCAGGCAGACGGACAAACTGAGAGAGAGAGACAAACAAACGAGCAGACAACTGAATGAAGATCCACCTGGCAAACGTTATTCTTGGGCTGATTCATTTAATCGATTTGGACTAAACTATGCCTAAAAATAGTCAAAGTTAGGCCCCGTCCACACAGAGATGAAAACAATATTATATTGCCGTTTCATTTTTAAAAAGTTTTCTGTAAAGACTGGATTGTTTCAGGAAAAGTCCGCATAAGCACGGAACCACTGAAAACGACTGAAAACACTGTAGTTCATATGCCAAGCCTGTATCTGGCGCTGTATTGGTGCCCTGGAAATGCACCAAAAGAAAAAAGAAGATCACAGAAAACTGATACAAACTTTCTTCTAGTTGCCCTTCTGGATGTTCTCCACATTGGATTTAAGAACATAGGGTGTGTGCGTTTTGTGGTGGTGGTAAAGGAGCATCGGATTTTGCTGTAAACACCATAACAAGCTCAGCAGCTTCTGCAGCATGAACACAACCCTGTAATCCACCACTGTTGTTTTGGCCGGTCCCACGCAGGCATCTAAAGAGAGTTACGCTATGTGTGACGTAATCGTTTCAAGAAAGATGCGGTTGGCCGTCCACACAGAGACGAAACAGTAGTCGTTTACGGATTTGTGCACACTGGGACCTGTTTTCAAAAAGTATCATTTACAGTCACCCAAAATGCCGTTTCCATGTGGATGAAACGCCGATACGACACAAAACCTGAATTCGTCTCCGTGTGGACGGGGCCTTAGTCCCAAGATTTGTTTGTTTTGTTAAGAATCTACATTGAGCTACACTGAGATTGCAAAACCAGCACCACCATGGACACCAGAGACTACTGGGGTTATCTTTTTATGCAAAACCCAAGCAAGCTGTTCAACTGCTTACAAGAATAGATTCACTCTCAACATACAAAAAAGAGCTCATTATAATAAAGGAGTGTGCCACCCTATGATGTGTTCATACAGTGAGTTTAATTTGGTTCTGAATGTGGGATATACTAAAAGAAAAAAAGAAAAAAAAATCAGCCCACAGGATGCTAATTATGAAACAAGCTTCTCCTGGAATGCTAATATCATTTTTTTCTGTTACTTTCTATATAAATCCCAGTCATCAGTTTTGCAGGCACTGCCAATGTTAAATGCTTTCATATCCCAGATTGCAAATTACTAATCCACACCTACCATTTACTCTTGTTTCATAGAGACAAAAAGGTACATCCATGGTTTTAGGTATCCTTTAGGACTCATTGGAAGGCCAAGCAAGGCCAAGGGTTTAAAAATCTGAGGGTCCACTGATGCGCTGGCAGATTTCTCTGTTCAGGTGTGTACAAAATGAATGTTCATAAGTATACGACACACTGTTAGAATGAAAAGTAGAGTTAACTTAAAAATCCAAAACCGCTATTTCAGCTTTATTTTTCTGAGTTAATAGACCACATTTTTAGTTTTAAGAAAACAGTACATGATCATTCTATGTTTTTTTGGTCATTGTAACCAAATTATCTAACATATATCCCTTAATCTGCAGCGTTTTCCCCAGAATGCCATTGGGCGTTAGATACTTTTGCACCATGAGAGAAGTTACTAACTCAGTCAGAGAACTCTCACCTGTGGGAAGCAACTACAGCATACTGTGGATAAATAATGACCATGAGTGACATAAATGTTCAAGATAAAAGTGTGTGATAAAAATAAAACAAAACTGCAGTGGATGAAGAACATGTTGTTTTGAGTTGGACATGAACAGCATTAAGTGTAGGAAAGTCTCCACAGTGTATTTTAAGTAAAAAAAGTCAGCATAAACATATGAGGAAAACTGAATTAATATAACTTAAAATGGCTAAGTACTTCTACTAAACGAATGCTGTTTTTTTCAGTTCCTTAAAAAAAATGTATGTAATTGGTTACCTCTAATGTTTTGAGTTTTTTTTTTTTTTTATCATAAAGGGATGTAGTGTGAATTACATATTTTGACTTAAGTCTACTCAAAAATGTATTTCTACTACTTACAGGTGCATCTCAAAAAATTAGAATACCATGAAAAAGTTCAATAGTTTTTGTCACTCATTTCAGAAAGTGAAACCCATATATTATATAGACTCATTACACATAGAGTGAAATATTTCAAGCCTTTAATTCTTGAATGTTGATGATTATGGCTTACAGATAATGAAAACCCAAAATTCAGTGTCTCAGAAAATTAGAATATAGTGAAAAAGTTCAATATTGGAAAGTCATGGTGTCACACCCTAATCAGGTAATTAACTCCAAACACCTGCAAAGGTTTCCTGAGCCTTTAAATGGTCTCTCAGTCTGGGTCAGTAGGCTACACAATCATGCAGACTTGACAGATGTCCAGAAGACAGTCATCGACACCCTCCACAAGGAGGGTAAGCCACAAAAGGTCATTGCTAAAGAAGCTGGTTGTTCACAGAGTGCTGTATCCAAGCAGATTCATAGAAAGTTGAGTGGAAGGAAAAAGTGTGGTAGGAAAAGGTGCACCAGCATAAGGGAGAACCACAGCCTTGAGAGGATTGTCAAGCAAAATCCATTCAAGAATTTGGGGGAGCTTCACAAGGAGTGGACTGAGGCTGGAGTCAGCGCATCAAGAGCCACTACGCACAGAGGAATCCTAGACATGTGCTACAAATGTGGCATTCCTTGTGTCAATCCACTCCTGAACCAGAGACAACGTCAGAAGTGCCTTACCTGGGCTGTGGAGAAAAAGAACTGGACTGTTGCTCAGTGGTCCAAAGTCCTCTTTTCAGATTAAAGTAAATTTTACATGTCATTTGGAAATCAAGGAGGAAGAGTGGAGAGGCACATAATCCACATTGCTTGAAGTCCAGTGAGAAGTTTCTACAGTCAGTGATGATTTGGGCTGCCATGGCATCTGCTGGTGTTGGTCCACTGTGTTTTCTGAAGTCCACAGACAACGCAGCCATCTACCAGGACACTTTAGAGCACTTCATGCTTCCTTCTGCTGACAAGCTTTATGGAGATGCTGATTTCATTTTCCAGCAGGACTTGGCACCTGCCCACACTGCCAAAGGTACCAAAGCTGGTTCAATGACCATGGTGTTACTGTGCTTGATTGGCCAGCAAACTGGCCTGACCTGAAACCCATAGAGAATCTATGGGGTATTGTCAAGAGGAAGATGAGAGACACCAGACCCAACAATGCAGATGACCTGAAGGCCGCTATCAAAGAAACCTGGGCTTTCATTACACCTGAGCAGTGCCACAGGCTGATCGCCTCCATGCCATGCCGCATTGATGCAGTAATTCATGCAAAAGGAGGCCCAACCAAGTATTGAAGGCATAGAAATGAACATACTTCTCAGAAGCCTGACATTTCTGTTTAAAATATTCTTTTTTTATTGATCTTATGTAATATTCTAATTTTCTGAGACACTGAATTCTGAGTTTTCATTATCTGTAAGCCATAATCATCAACATTTCAAGAAATAAAGGCTTGAAATATTTCACTCTATGGGTGATGAGTCTATATAATATATGGCTTCACTCTCTGAAATGAGTGACAAAAAATATTGAACTTTTTCATAATATTCTAATTTTTTGAGATGTACCTGTAAAAACTCTGATGTCATCAGTCGAATCATTTATGTTGCACAAGGAAGTCCAACTTAAGTGACTACAAGTGCGTTTAACAGAGATGCACAACAATCCAGGAAATCCTCTTTCATCATGTTAAGTACACATCCACAGTATACTGTAGTTGGTCCCCATAGGTGGTATTCTGAGTCAGTAACTTCACCCATGGTGCATAAGTGATTGATGTGATGCACACTGATCCTTAAAGTCCTCTTTCATCAGTAAACCATTCACAGTATGCTGTAGTTGCTCCTAACAGGTGGGACATCTCTGACTGAGTAACTTCAATTATGGTGCAAAAGTGTCTTATTTCAAAAAGCATTCGAAGATAACTCTGTAGATTAAGGAATGATTGTCAAACAATCTCAGTTCTATTACAAAAAAATACTTCAAATGTTGAGTACTGTTGACTTAAAACTAAAAAAATGTGTCCTGTCAATAAAAAGAATAGAATCGAAAAAGATGTTTTGATTTCATTGTTACCCCAACTCATGTTTTTTACATTGCAGTCTAAAAGGAGCACTTTGCATATGTAATTAGTTTCTAAAAATACTTTGAATATTTAGCTTAACTTGTTCAGTTATACAGTGCATGTTATACACCACCAGAAATCTCTGATTCTCAGGGTTCTGACCATGTCAGCTATTCCAGGATAAAACCACCAAAGAAACCACAATTAATGTGTTTGTCGGGCTACAAACAAACACTACAAAAGTGACACAGCTCACCATTAGAGACCTGCTTATCATAATATTCTGTCAAAAACAGACCCAGTGATTCAAAGCCAATCAAATATTTAGTCCATAGACATGATTACACCCATAAAGATCCATGGACTGGTTTTGTATAATTTGAAATTTGCCCTTATTGTTCTCATTAGTCCACTGTATTCACTGTAATAATATATTTTTCCAGGCAATTATTAGCAATGCTATACAGTGTTTCCCACAGGACCTGAATCTATTTGTGGTGGTGGGTTTGCCATATCCTGATACACGATATATATCGCGATATTTTGAAATGGCCTCTCAGCAGCTGTATTTAATTCAGCCCCAACTGGCACGTTTGGTGATAAAGATAGACTGTTCTATTGGATTTTTAATAAAATTGTATGCAGGAAGTAAAAATCATTCAATCTTTTACTTCATTCAATCTTTTACTAATAAATCAAAAATACATAAACTATGAAATACTTGGTCTTTTACAGTGTATGGAAAGTCCTGAAATGTGTTCTATGTTATGTTTACTATTGCTGGTTATAAAATGATTTCCTCATTAAGGGTGAAGCAAACCTACACAAAACTCACCAATTATGCATGAAGACCAAAACCCTGCAGTCTAGTCCTCCATTCAGGCTCACAGCTGTGATTATATTAGTCCGCTATCTGTGCTGATGAACGCTGGACCAGTTTCTGACAAGTTCATGAGATGAGAGTGTCTTTAGACCTTATTCAAGAAACTGACCTTTGTAATCACGGGGGACAAGGCTTGTTTGGAGGCAGGAACATTTTAACTACTTGTTGTCATTGTTTTAAACTGTAAGGCTGAGATAAGTCTCTGCTGTTGTGGAGATGTGGATCACATTTGTCCACTGCTGGACCGTCTTCTCTCTGACATGTAGGAATCTGGCAGGGAGTTTTCAGCAAAATGTTTGCACCCAGGCAAATCTCATATTCTGGGTTAAGTGTCTTTATGAGATTTTTAAATCCTGGCTTTTCAACAACACTGGGCTCATGTCTTTAGTGACATGTTGTGTTACTGCCGCCGTTATCTCAGAGTCATCTTGCGGCGTATTTTAACGAATATCACATGGGTTCGACCTCTTCCTTTTCAAAGCTGAACGACTGCTCAACGCTGCAGATCCAGCGTTGTTTCTTGCTGTCTCAAAAGTCAGCTAACTCCCCGCTAACTAGCCACGCTGCTGTGTTTACCTTCCTCTCCCTTGCTTCTCGCCACTGATGTCCATGTGCAGAGGATTTTTCTGGATGGGCACAGGCGCAGGAGAGAGAGTGAGCTCTATGCTGTGAGAGATGCATTCAGGCACAATGGGAGAAGCGAAACTCCGGCAAGAAATGCGGCTGAAAACTTCCACATCATTTATACTCGAAAATTCGCGATATAGTCATTTCAACAACACGCTACATTCACGGAGCGAGGGCGAACAGGTAGCGCCAGAATCTATTTGTGGCAGTCTGGCACAAAAAAATGAATGAATGGGAAACACTGCTATATAGAAAAATGTCTGCCAACCACAATCATTTTTGGAGTCTCCAGTTTGAAACTCTTGAACTTCTCCTCATAAAAACAGTGTAAAATACTTTTTCTGTTTTTATTGTTGACAGCTTTGAACCCGAACTAGCTAAGGCTAGCTAAGCTAATGCTTTCATTTAGTTGAGTTTCCAGCTAATACCTCCTGGCTACAGTCATCTACAGGCCTCTGTTTCACAGTACAAATTCAGACAATGAAAATTTTTTTTGTTGTATTACTCCAGTATACTAGTAGCAACTACAGCGAGCCTGACAGTTTTGGAGGAAACCTCAGAGTTTTACATTTCTAAAAACACTGTGTTTGTGCTTGTACTCCACATGGTTCAAACACAGCATTCAATTTAACTTGGGTACTCCTGGATAGGCATTTATCACTCTTTTTAGCTGGAATTCTCAGGGCTTAATGGTTTGCTGGGAAGTGTGTTGTTGGTTTAGCTGTACCTGTAAGTCTCTTTTTAAAAGTTCCATTGCTTTTCTGTTTGTTTCTTCATGTGGGTTACATGAAACGGTTTGGTTGATGCGAAAAAAAGATCATAGTCTTGGCAACAAATCAACTTTGTTCAGACTCAAACCAAAGTCTCTGGGTAAAAGGCTTGAGCTCTTCTCACCAATCCATCGTCCCTCATCAGTTCCCAAAATAACCTAAATTGGTGTTTTTACCATGTCACTTCGTTGACAACTGTTGTTCAAATGGTACTTGTTTAAAGACAGCCAGTTTGGTTGGACATGGGTAACTACAACAGACAAACAGACAAGCATTGGATACAAGGTCTCAAAAAAAGAACAATAAGAGTATTCTGATACCCGTTCTGGCATGTTATCATGGATGCCAGAATAGATTTAGTAGGTCATTGTATGCCAAATACAATATGGCAAAAGATAACCATAATGACCCACTACATCCAGCCCAATTCTCTGGCAAGCAAACTGGGATGGTTTTTTAGATATTGTGACCCATAATCCTCTGCAGCAGAAGACGCGTCACATCGACTGAACAGCTGACAGACACAGACAGATGTGCTTCAGACTGCTAGTGACGTTTTAGCAGGACATCAAAGTTAAAGTAGTGTTTCCTATTGCACACATGATGCATGTAAATGCACAATTTATAATGACAGCTCTACTTAATAAAGTAGTAAAAACAACCCTTTTTATTGTACCCTTAAGTTTCCATTTGTTTGATGTGCCCGTCAGTTTCTCTTTAAAGGTATCCTTTAAGTGTTTTAAGTTATCGTACCCTAAAGTGGAGGAGCGGGGGACTTCCTGGCCAGCTGTGCTGTTTTCAGGCCAGGAGGGCCGGTGGCGGTAATTAGGTTGTGCATGCGACGTATGGACATGGGTGGGAGCGCTCATTGTTTGAGTTGCGTTTCCCCTCACAAAACTTTCTCTCTCTCTCTAAGCTTGGCCGAGCGAGGAGGTCTGTCCATGTCTGTCTGAGTGGAAACACTGCTGTTACACTGGTCCCATATGTAGCTTATAGATAGTTAATCCCTCCGATCTCAGACAGTCAAGGTGACAATCAAGAGAAAGATGGATAATAACTAGAGCTTTAGAAGCATAGGCAGCAGAATATGTATATTATGTTATTACAAGCTTGCAGCTCAATGCAAACATGCCAGCGGTCAGTGACACGGGTGAGATAGCAGTGCCACACGTCCAACACATGATGCAGCATAAACTGTGCAAACCATCATCAAGATTAGGGTTCAAATCAATGAATACTGTGGTTTTATGGCCTACAAATCAAATTATATGTACAGTATGTAAGTATGCATGAGCTGAAATAGTAGCTGTGTTTTCAACTAGTTTGCTGCTGAATGAGAGAGAAAGAAGAGCCTCTACCATTAACAAGGACAAGTGGTAAGAGTGGACAGGCAGGAGTCAGCCAGTCAATGTTAATGTTAAAAAGAGTATGGACCTGTTCTAAATGAAAAAAAAAAAAACAGAAAGAAACCTAATGATTTAGGGCAGTGGTCCCCAAACTACGGCCCGGGGGCCGGACATGGCCCGCCTCCACATTTGACCCGGCCCCCTGAACAATACCAGAGACGCATTTTTTTTTTTTCCCCGCATTATTATTTTTTCAGTCTGGCCACGCGATTGAGACTAATGCACGCATAGAACACTGGGGTGAAGTGGGCCTGCCTGACTGAATGCCTGGAAATGTTTCCTCACGTCAATAAAGCTCATTTGAATTGAATTGTGAGCCACGCTTAAAAAAGAAATGTTGCTACTACGACCTCACTTTGCCCCAGTCATAGAACGTAAACGTGACCCCCCCAGAACGGAATAATGGCAAAAAGGTTAGGTAAGAGAAAAATTGATTCAGAATGCAGGGTATTCAACCTGCAGTGGACACACGATAATTTTTTTGTTCAATGCAAAGAAAAGGCTGTTTGTCTCATCTGTCAAGAGACAGTGGCGGTATTCAAAGAATACATTCTGCGCCGACATTATGAATCCCGTCACAAAGACAAGTATGATAGCTTGCAAGGCCAAATGCAAGCAGACAAACTCTCAAAGCTAAAAAGTGGACTGTTAGCTCAGCAGACTACATTTGTACGCCAAACTCAGCTGAACCAATCATCAGTTCGGGCCAGCTTCCGTGTTGCTCAACTGATAGCAAGCTGCGGTAAACCTTTCACTGAGGGAGAGTTCGTCAAGAAATGTTTGAATGTTGTTGTGGAGGAGGTGTGTCCCGAGAAGAAAGATGTCTTTAATGCCGTGAGTCTGTCGGCGAGTACAATCACCAGACGCACTGAAGAAATCGGGGGTAATGTATATGCCCAGCTGCAGCAGAAGACGAAAGAATTTGACTTTTTTTCATTAGCACTGGATGAGAGCACGGACGTGCAGGACACAGCGCAGCTTCTTATTTTTGTTCGTGCAGTTAGCGCAAACTTTGAGATGTGCGAGGAGCTGGCAGCCCTCCAAAGTCTGAAAGGCACTACGACGGGGGAGGATATTTTCAACAAAGTATGTCAAACCATGGAAGAGTTGGATCTGGACTGGGCAAAGCTTGCCAGCATCACGACTGACGGGGCTCCTAGTATGGTGGGCGTGTCTCGGGGTCTAATAGGACGCATGAACCGGGAGATGGAAGAACGGGGTCTCACCGCCCCGCTACAAGTCCACTGCCTAATTCACCAGCAAGCACTGTGCTGCAAAGTGTTGAAGTGGGATTCTGTCATGAAGGTTGTGGTATCATGCATAAACTTCATCAGAGCAAATGGACTTAAACACAGGCAGTTCCAACAATTCCTGTCTGAACTGGAGTCTGCGTACGGAGATGTGCTGTACTACACAGAGGTCCGATGGTTGAGCTGCGGCAGAGTTTTGAGGCGTTTTTACGAGCTGTTACCCGAAATTAACGCATTTCTTCATTCAAAAGGCAAAACGGTCCCAGAGCTGATCGACCCAGAATGGAAATGGCACCTCGCATTTTTAACAGACGTGACAGAAATGCTGAACAGCCTTAACTTGCAGCTACAAGGCCAGGGGAAACTCATCTGCGACATGTATTCCCACATAAAAGCATTTGAGGTGAAACTAGTGCTGCTTTTGGAACAAGTGAAAAAGCACAACTTCACCCATCTCCCTGCTACCCAAAACCTTTCTGCAGAGAACCCAGCGGTCCCGTTCCCAGCTGAAAAGTGTGTGGAAGCACTGGAAATGCTGAAGGCGGAGTTCAGTGTGCGATTCCGTTAACTACATGTTCATGCAAAAGAAATCCGTCTTTTCCAGAACCCCTTTGTTGCCGACATCGATGAAGCCCAGCCTTCTTATCATTTTGGAGCTGGCCGAGTTACAGAACTGTGATGTTCTGAAAGACCGATTCAAGCCCAACAGTCTCGTTGACTTCTATGCCGCCCTCCCAAATGACACGTACCCTAACATAAAAAAACACGCAATGAAGATGTCCACACTTTTTGGCAGCACGTATATCTGCGAGCAAACCTTTTCACGCATGAAACGCCTGAAAACTCCGATGAGATCAAGATTGACAGATGAACATCTGCATCAGTGTTTGAGACTGGCTGTGACTAGAATGGAACCGGACATTCAACTTCTCACCAGCCAGATGCAGGCCCACAGTTCACACTGATGAACATACAGTACATAGGTAAGCTCACTTTTCTGACTTGAATGAGTCATTCTGAGTATAAACAAATATAATCATAATAAAATCTACTGGGATAAAATCCATCTCCACAACTATACTGGTATTGAAATGTATTGTGCTGTGTAGGTGCTGTATCACTTAGTTCGGTTTCTCAGCCTGCTTGCTTTGTGGTTTTCAGAGGGAAGTTGATGAGAGAGAGCAAACAGTGGTGTCTACTAGGCTAGCCTACTGGAACCTACAAAACTGGATTATAAGGAAAGAACACAAGAACTTTGAGAGACTGCTCATATGAGTCATTTAAGAGATTCTGCTCTGACAACTGAAGCTGAACTTTTACCTAAGATTGTGCACGGCACAACAGAAACTTTCTTTCTGTGAAGAACCCAGAGAGGGTTATTTGGTTATTATTGATTTCATAAATACTGTTATTATATATTTCCTGACTTTTTTCTGTGAAGAACCCAGAGAGGGTTATTTGATTTTTATTGATTTCATAAATAGTGTTATTATATATTTCCTGACTTTTTTTTTTCTGTGAAGAACCCAGAGAGGGTTATTTGATTTTTATTGATTTCATAAATACTGTTATTATATATTTCCTGACTTTTTTTTCTGTGAAGAACCCAGAGAGGGTTATTTGATTTTTATTGATTTCATAAATACTGTTATTATATATTTCCTGACTTTTTTTTCTGTGAAGAACCCAGAGAGGGTTATTTGATTTTTATTGATTTCATAAATACTGTTATTATATATTTCCTGAGTTAATTTTTTCTGTGAAGAACCCAGAGAGGGTTATTTGATCTCGGAAAGGGTTATTAATATTTGGTTATGTGTGGCTTTCTGGAAAACAATAAATGTTTACATTAAGGCACCCCTGCGATCGTCACACTTTTTCTGTTACAAACTGACCCTGGCCCCCCATCAGAGAAGGGAAAAGTTATGTGGCCCTCACTGGAAAAAGTTTGGGGACCCCTGATTTAGGGATATGTAAATAAAACAACTTGACTAACAAATGATTGAAAGAAAAGTGATGTTTTTAATGAAGGGAATACTCTTAAAACTACAAAAGACTTGTACAACTGTAAAACCTGGCCTTTAAAATGAGTGAGGGGCATGGTAGGCTGTAATAATGAAATAATCACAATTACGAAATAAAATGTTGGTCTTTATTTTTTTAACAGCAGAAATGGCTTTCCTTGACTTAAGAAAATAATTTGTACAACTTTTAAACTTGATTTTTGTGTGAGTTGATGGATTATTATGATCACGGGAGCTTCTTTTATTAGGACTTTTATTACTGTTTGTATTGTGACAAATACATTAATCATGGCTGCAGTGGTTGTTTTAATTTGACATGGTCAGAATCCTGAGAATTGGAGCTTTTTGGTGGTGTATAACATGTTATATTTACATTCTGTAAATATATCCCTCAGAATTTTATGGGCTAAAGGCAACAAGAGGCATATACAAAAGTTTCAGCTTTCTTATTGTATGTTGTTTTGTCTAAATGAAACAGTCTGTTTGGTTTACATCTGCACAAGAATGTATTTTATTGTTCAGTTAGTCAATTTGTTAATCAACAAATCAAGAACTGATTTACGATATGCTTTGCCTCAGATTTAACTGACTGATTGCATTTTATAGATAAACTCAATTACAGAAAATTGCATCCACTAGTCTGTGAGTTTTTATTTAAAGTAAATGAGGTTTTGGACTGTTGGTCAAAGTTTTGAAGAGGTCACCTTTGACCTTCTTAATTCTACCTATTAAGGCACTATAGAGGATGAATAATGATTCAAATGCTCAAGTTTGTTAGCAGAATTTTCAGTGAATTGAAAGCTTTTTGAAGGCATTTTACAGCACACCAACTTTCCTTTTCATACAGGTAAAGCATAAAAGCATTTAAAGCAAAAGTGGTTGGAAATGAATGAGGAGAGGGTGGTGTAGGAGATGTGAGAAGAAGGGGGAGACACATTTGAAGGTGATGATAGAAGAGGACAGTAAAGAACAATGACAAGAGTCTGAGGCAGCAGAAGATGGACGGCAGTGAGATGATGACTGAGATAAGTTGGCTGAAGTGGATGAAGAGAGGGAGACTCATCAGAGATGGCAAAAGAGAAGAAGCTGTAAGAAGAGGAGGTGAAACCTGGGGGGTAACAGAGGTAAAGACGAGGTGGTGAAGGAATGGAAGTCAGTGAAGGAGGAACAGTGAGAGACGAGGAGACAGGCAAACAGTGAGATGAAGTAAAAGCAAAAGATAAGAGAGGAGGTAGAGGAGTTGTTTAGTGAGGCTGCAGAGCTCCAGCATTAGGAAGAGGAGGCGCAGCAGGGAGCCTGCACAGGATAACAGTACAACCTGCTGAGTTTTAGAGGGCGTGGCCTGTTTGACCTCTACGCCACCTCCTCGCTCTTCGCATCCTCCTCCTCTTTTTCCACCCTTGCCTGCCTCCTGCCTGGGTGCTCATGTGTACCAACATCAGCCAATAGGAATCTAAAGGGAAGTTGTCCGAGAGCCAATAAGGAGTCCAGAAACCAGCAGCTCCTCTTCCTCCTTTTCTTCTTCTCCTTGCGAGTTGAACAGACGCCCCTTTGCGTGATCACTAATCACCTCTGAGGTCCAAGTGATTTCCGCAACCGCCACTGCTCCGATCAGCTGATCGGCTCAGCTCTGCTCGTGGTCAATAACACGGCAGAGAGGTGTTATAAACTGAAAGAACATCCACTTGGCCTCTGCAGGAATCACTGTCTTAAAGGACAAAGGTCGAGACCAGAGCTTGGACGTCATAGTAAACAAAATTACTCCCAGTGTAAATGTTAGTACAGCGGCTTGTGGAGCAGCTGAACTTTTCATGTGACAGCATCTCATTTCTTCTTCTTTATGAGCAAAAAAAAAGCAGCAGAAGAAAAGAAACAGCTTCTAGCAAGTCTGTGCTCCACGTGGGAAAACGTGCTTCATTTGAAAACACACATCCTCGTATGTTTCTCCCCTTTCATTCATCTTTTAAATAAAGGATTGTAATATTGCTGCATTTACCACATGCTAAAGGTTCAGATAATCTACTTTAAACAACTTTACAGCTCTGCAATTAAACTCAGTAGACCTGTGTAGTCCATCAGGATCATTTATCTTTACTATGATATCATTGCAACAGTTTCATTATCATGCAACATTAAATTGTGATGGAAAAAATCAAAGAAGAATATGCACTGAGATGGATTACTGAAATATGTATGAAATCAACCTCAGCCTAGATTTGTTTAAAAAAGTGGAGCTTTTGTGTGTTTGCAATCATAGGATTAGAGGGCTTGTTTGTTTACTTTAATGTTATGTATGTGAAATCAGCCTGCTGAGACTATAAAACCAAAAGACTAAATCTGGCATATTTACATGATGGACCTAACTACTCGTGTTAATATGAGAGGGTTTTACTATTAGTACATTTTACACATGAAACATAACCTTAAACCACATCATTTAGGAGAGGGGCGTATTAAACGCTTAAGTGACTTTGAGCTTCAAGTATCATTTTAAATTAACAAATTAAAGAGGAAGAGCAATACAAACATTTCTTATTTCTTTATTTGTTGCAATGAAAAAAAGGTGAATATATTGGTCTGGGCACTTTGGTAAATGAGATTCTTGATATTAATGACAACTTCCTGATTAAATACATCTAAATTAATGAGTATTATTGTCGCGTAGGGTGCTGCTAGGGCTGCGTGATTTAAAAAATTTTCTAAATGAGATTTTTACTCCCCAATATTGCAATTTCATATCCCATTTTTTTTCTGTTTTTTAAAGTTTTGCATCTGATGTATTTTCAAGGAAATGCAAGCAATAATTTATTGCATATTGTAACAAACAGAGTATCTGGTAGATTAGACAAAGGCTGAAAATTAAAAAAATGTAACTGTGATCATTGAATATTTGATATGAATTGTTATATTGAAGGGAAAGATCATTTTATGCCTCTCATGTTTAATAAAATGAAAATACAAAGACAAGGAAAGTAGAAGTTTTAGTTTTAGTGTTATTTTTTTAAATTGTTTTAGAAGAGAAATCTCTTGAATGTTTACATGAGCTGTAGAGCAGACAGCTGTGCCTCTAGAAGTGTCTTAAACTGGTAATTTTTCACACATCAGGTAAAATAAATATTGCACCTCCTGCAATTTGAAAAGGACATGCTCTGATTTATCCTGAATTTGGATTGATTTCCCAGTCCTAGTTGCTGCAATATTTCAGGAAAGGAAGCATGATAAGAACAAAAACTTCTACCAACCATCCAAAACAATACTTAAAATGAAAATAATCACCATCATTTTAGTCCAGTTTTAATCAATAAAAAGTCCAGATATTTTCATCTGTGCTCTTAGTCAGGGCATTTATTTTCTTTGAACTAATTTAATCAGCCAAATGATAAAATTAATCTAAATGTAAAATATTCATATGAATGCACCATCAAAAAACACTGATGACAATACTTGCATGCCTTAAATGCACAGTGAGAAAGAACATGGATTTTTCATGACCAGTGCTATTATTTTACTCTTGTGTTAGTCTCTGTGATTAACACTAAACTAACTTCATCAGAGTTTTATCACCACAGATCTATTTATTTTTAGTCAAATTGTCCTTGTGGAAAAAGGTAGAAGATGAAATTAAGTGATCTGAAAGCATTTTTTTGACGGTAAAGAGCTTTATTCTGTCAGAAATAAATTATAGTTCTAATAAAGTAAGAAACTGTATAAAAAATGGAATTAAAGTGTACATCTTCAACATTACGGTGCATTTTTGAGAGTTTAGAAATAATTTTGAATAATAAAAAAGAGATCTGAACAAATGAGACATTCAACCTGACTAATAAGTTAAATGAAATGGTGTTTGGTTTTAACAATTACCAACCTCAAGCATTTATCCAGGCTTTGGGTTTTTTACAGAATAAAATGTTTTATTGTTTTACTATATGACCTTCTATGGTTTTATGTTGAAATTATGTTAATGAGCTACAAAAAAACCAAACCAAAACAAAACAAAACAAAACAAAAAACAGATACTATTTGCAGTTGAGACCTGAACCATGCTGTTTAAAATACGAAGACATAAACTGTAGCAGGGTAGAGAAAAGTAGCAATGTAAGTGTGTACCAACCAACCCCGGTCTCCCCTATTACACAGTAAGTTGTAGTGCATAGCGGAATATTTCCGTCTTTAAACGCCCCTTTTCTGCAGTGAATAGATAAAATAAGTTTAATAATTCATATTTACACAATGGACATACGAAAAGCAAACAGCGTGGAGAAATTTGCGGAAAATCGGAGGATATCTAGTTTTATTTTTCAGCATCGTCGGCGTGAAGAGCGCGTGCAGCTGCAGGGATGCAGGTGCTGTTTAACTGTTTTAACTAGAAGGATGAAACTTTAAATATTTCAATACGACTAAGTGTCTTTGTTGTCATCACGCAGTATTATCGTCGCATCATTTAGAGACATTTCCTCTTCGTCTAAGGCCACACAGGCCTTTAAAAGCCAATGGTTAACATTCACCCTAGATACTTATATTTTTTTGTCGGCAATATTTTATTTTGCGAGGATTTTAAATTGAAATTTACGTGAACCTAACTGCCTTTTGTTACAAGGTCTACGGTTTCTTTTATTGATTTACTTTGTTTTTTCATTTTTTGTCAAGGCGGTCTTGGCCTGCCTCAAACAAGTTAACTTAACATTTAAAAAAAATATACATACATAAGTTTCCGAGACGGTGGCGACAAATGACGCAGCAGCTGTGAGATGATTTTCTCCTGTTCAGGCTTTACGTTGTCCTGTAGCCTAATAAACTTTACAAAACAGCAGGGAAAGTTCACAAAGGATTAAAAATAAAAACGAGAAAAGTGTTTACGGTTACAGTGGTTCATGTCGTTTTTAGAGATAGGCAGATTTATCTACAATCGTTGTATTTTCGGCAAGATGAAAGATGAAAGGAGAGAACTGTCGCAATGATCAGAAGAATTGACCGTTCTTTGAGGTGCCTCTAGAAATCTCAAGCACGGTTCAAAAACTGCAGCAAACTGTTTGACGGAAACACTTAGCAGCAAAATGATCTAAAAAGGCTATCCGTATATTTTTGAGAGTGGGGAAAAAACAGAGAAAAAAACAATACGACTGAAAGGTAAAAGAAAAACAATCCAAAAGTTGTATAAGCCGCAAAATGCGGTAAATCCGTTATAATTTTACAAATGTCAAAATAAAAGCCGGATTTTCTTGGTGAAAGCTCTGAACACATGGGAGTTCTTTTTTTATTTTACTGCCCATAAGTGTAGGGATTTATGTTAAAAAACAAACAAACAAACAAAACGAAACAAAAAAGCTGAAGCAGAGAAAGGTCAAACGCGAGTTTACGTCGCTGTGACGGCTCAAAAGCACATCATTTTGAGACTTTGTTTACCCATGTTTTGTTTAATGTGATAATGTCTACCACATCAGGATTTACCTTGATTAAAAATATGACTATGTCTTATACATGTTTATTTTAGTGTTATATTTCTCACTGTACCATGGCTGTAGAAAAGACAGAAATAAAATAGAGAAATTGTTAGATTTAATGAACAGCCATTGTAATTCAATGATAATTGATAAATATTACATTATATATCAGATTTCTTCCCTACTTAAACTCATCCTATACTGCTTAATTAAATTTCCAATTTTACATATACCATAAAGCAAGGTTAAAAAGTTTACATCTAAAATATGAAATGAGTTAAAAAGGTTGGACATTTTTCTGTTCATGCTGAAGAACAGCCACTACCATATTGTCATATTTAACCATACCCTAATGCTAGCAAACATTTTGCATTGATATTTCCCTTTAGATTAATACACATGATAAAATGGAAAAAAATAAATCTGTGACTGTGACATACTGTTATAAATTGCATGTAATTATTGTAATTATTACTATTTTAGCATTTTTAAAAATTGTAGTTAATAGTAAAGTCCTTCGAATGTAATATTTAATACGGAAATGTACACCATGGAGTGATTTTGCAGTATTATGGCTCAATTAAACAAAGACATTAAAGGTACCAGTATTTATAAACACACCTTTTATCATTAAAGATAAGTCAAGAATGCTTTAAATGATTAATACTGAGTACTTACAGTGCTTTTCTATATGTTTGCATACACAGTCATACAGGGTAAAACAGTGTTTTAAAGCCATTATGTACATTTATTATTCAAACAAAAATTGTCAAAGCACATGGGCTTCAAACTCCCATGGGTGTTTACATGTGCCTTTATTTTGTAGGGGTTGCTGTGTGGCTCTTGGCTGCTGTTAATGTTCCTTATCATGTCACTGAGGGTTATTTTAGTGTCACTGTAAGTCACTGTGCATAAACACAACATTGGCTGCATGCCCAAACTGTGAAATGTTGGTGAAAATGAGCAGATAATTAGGCAGAAGAAGCAGTGACCAGCGGCCGTTTGCTCACATCGTATTCCTTCTCCTCAGCTCAGTGTAATCTGAGAAGACGCCTCCAGCCGCAAGCTGAAGTTTGAGACGAGACGCAGGGTTTAAAGAGGAGGAAAATAAACAAAAACAACCTGTTAGCAAACAGGAACCACTTTGCTGCTGGTCAGTGAAATCAATATGTGCAAACATGAGCCGCTTCTTTGCCTGTAGCAGGGCGCTAATCTGTGATGTCATCAGGGTGGCATTTACCCCGAGCTACTGTAAGGGTTAATGCTACCAACCATCTGTCTGTCTGTCCATCTATCTATACATCCAGCTCTATTGATTCCATCCATTGAACTGTCTGTCTGCCCTGCTATTGTATCTACATCCAGCCAATAACATTCATCTGTGTGTCTGTTCATTCATCAATCTACTGTATGGATCCAAACATATATCCTTCCTACTATCCATTCATTTGCCCATCCTTCTTATGCATCTAACCTCAATCCTTCTATCTATCCCTCAGTCCATTCATCCATCCATTGAGCAGTGCTACAGCAGTGATCTGAGATGCAGCCTGACGAGAGCTAAATGACCTTTTTTCCACTTTACCTACGATTTTTATTCACTTCATAATAAAAAGTATGTATACAATCAAACATTGCACTGTTGTTTATTGCTGCGATGGCTCCACTTTTGTGCTTTCAGGCTTCCGACCAGATGCTTAGACTTTACTGCAGGGATTTGCTTCTACTCAGCCACCAGAGCAGATGTTGGGCTGCAAAGGTGGGGGTTTTCTCAGAAACAACAAAAAATGTGATGATGAAGCAAAAGTTTTTGCAGGTCAAATGGTAGAGTAAAAAGATAAGGCAGGTGCCATCAAATGACACACTTTCACCATTGACTTCAGTACACTGTGTGTCCACTACTTTCATTTGAATTTGTACATGCAATTATAAGTGCACGAGTGTGCTCTCTGAAAATTATGGCAATACTGATAATATGACAGGCTCTGCATGGTGACCTTGTAATGATAAAATAATTAGTAAAAATGTAAGAACCTTCACATCCTTAATGGTTAGAGAGGCTGGGACATTGTTGGTGCAAATGATGTCATAATTCCAAATTAATGTAAGATTGGTAACAAATAAGTAGGTCGATGCACACCTACATTTAGATGTGTTAATCACACTGAAATGAGGTCAAGTAAGCCAACAATTTGCAATGCAAATCTGTAATTTTTGAAAAACATTTTTAAAAACTATGATAGATTGAGTAAAATGGTGCCCTCATGTGTGCAATACATCTGTTTTTTACTTATTCAAAGGTGTCGATGAGTCTGATGTTAGGGCTGACAATGATCTCAGGTCACTCTCATGTTCCACTTTCATGGCATCAATGGTAAAAGCTTATTGCAATGAGGCTGTTTTGCACATAAAGGTGATTTTTCCCCCAAATAATTGCAAAGTGCAAAATTTTAGCCCACTTTATATATTTGACCACAACTTTGTTGGTCAATTTGTGTTTTCTCTAGGGTCGATGAGAAAAAAAATAGGCTTCTTTAAAGGTGGGAGTGCACTGTTCATTTACATTTCAAAGGATTAAAGATTTGTTCTAGTAATTTTTAGCCTGGAATATTCAGCCTTAGTTATAAATAACTTATGTCTGAAAAGAAAATTGTCACTAGTGAAGATTCAAAGTGGCTAGCAACTTTAGGAAACTACAAGCCACACTGGCGGGTGAACAAAACCATTAATGTTGAGCCCTGCATGCACACATATAATGTAAACCCTGATAAGTCAATGGAACTCAAACTATTAGAGGAAACTGATTTCCTAAAAAAATTAAGCAATACTCACTGAAAAAATAATTTGTTAAATAGCATGAACTTAACCATTTAAAGTTTTATAGACTCATTTTAATTGTACATTTATGTTAGGTTAACTTTTTAAAGTTGAACAGCTGTGGAAACTTAAAAATTATGTTAAAATCCAACTTATTACAACATGTTACACTGCTTTTCTTAAACCCATAAGTCATTTTAATCCACTACAATTTTCCAAATTTTACTCACATACAGTAATGTTGAAATTTCATGTCACCCCAGGTAAGCTATCTTGAGTGAAAACACATGACTATGACTGAAAGGTGCACACTAAACCAGGAAATGCTTGTCAGTTGTGCTCAGCAAACCTTCCACGCAATAGTAAATTTGCTTCCCATGGAGTGGCTCCTGTCTAACCGAGTTGGTAACTTCATTCATGGTGCAAAAGTGTCCAACGAGTAAAGAAACTCTGGATGATTGTCAAATCATTTAAAAATAATGATAAAAGAATAATTAAAGTGATTGAGTATTGTTTGTTTAAAACTTAAAAATGTGTTCAGTCATCTCAGAAAAATAGCGCTGAAATAGCTGTTTGGGAACATTTCTTAATATTTAAGGCCCTTGTCAATTAAGAGCCATTTATAATGTATACCTTTAACTGATATAGCACACCAAGTTCAAGGTAAAAATAGTTGTAGAGCTAATTTTTTCTGCAGCCCCAAAATAGACAGCTGAAGTGATTCAGATATGTTTTTTCCTGTGCATGACATGTTTCTGGGCATTCTTTCCTCTTGTTAAATCTCATTCTTATAAGTAATACAAAAATGCATAAACAGGACTGAACCATTGGAGCTCTGTTGTATTTGTTGTCTGCCGTTATGATACTGAATTATTCTTTGATTAAGTCATTTGACTGAATGCTGAAGATAAGTGAGAAATAACCCCAAAGCGACCCAGAGCCCATATAAGATTTCTAAAAGTTAAACCAACATCAAACAGAAAATTGTACCATTTGAATGGTTCTTTTTTTATCACATGAAAAATAATTTCTATGTAGAGTGCAAATTTCTATATAACTGGTTATGTACATGTATGCTGTTTTCAGGATAGTTGTGCTGTAAGACTGTAGCTTTAGAGCTTCTAATAAATAGATCTATACACCTGAAATAAAGAGTAAAAGATAAAACAACAAGATTATTTCCACACTAAACACCATTTCAGGTATTATTTTCCCATATTCCTGAAATTTCATTGCAAAAAAAAAAAAAAAAGCCTCTGTTCATCACAACTAAAAAGGCTCTGTGAAATCAAGCATTTTTGCCAACAACCACCCCTCAAAAAGCCAAAATCCTGGAGGAATGACAACTGGGGCACACACAGCACGAGTGTTTGGAGGAGAGGGCATATGAGGCCATTAAAAAAAATCAAATCCAGTGTGTTTATCCTCTTGGAGGAGGCGGGGCGGAAACCGGCAGGGCTGATGGGAATTGTGGTCTTAATTCAGCCTTACAAAAGCACACACGTAACACTTTGTGCATCTTTGTTCCCCCACAATAACAAAACAAACCCAGAATCTTCAGACTGCTCTTCTTTCTTGTGATCAAACTAGGCTAGTGGATTTAATCAATGAGTATTTTGAGCTCCGCTGACTCACCTGAGGGAACCCACATCCAGTGATGTTTGCTAACCGTGACTACTCTCGTGCCAACACAGGCTTACAGGTCACGAATGTTAGGAACTATTTAGAGATAAATGCCCAGCAATGATCTTCACAGCAGAAATATAGACCACAACACAAGTTAATGCAGCTGAACGATTTAAAGACAAGCATAGAGAACACAGGATCTCAGCCAGTAGATGTGATAAAAGAGGCAGTCACACCTAAAAGAAAAAGTAGAAACTAAAGCAGCATCCTTCCTACCCCAGCACTCAGAAGTAAGAGCAAAGAATTATATAGACTTGTCAGAGTAACACTTTAAATTGATGTGTAATAGATCACATGGAATACAGATCTTTAAAATAAAGCTGCCATCACATCTTATCTCATCTGGTTCCCTCTGGAGCCCTGACATCAGAGTGCAGTTTTAATCCTGCTTGGGCCTGCTGCTGCTGGATCTTGCACCATCCTGCACCATGCCACCAAATGCAAAGTTTAAACCCTGAGCTTGTGCATGACCCAAGTAATCCAGCAACCTCCACGAATGTGTGACCTGTCTTTACTTAATTAGTGACATTATGCTGCCCTTTGCATTTTAACACAACACTTTTATTTGATTCTTGTTGAATGACAGTCTGAACGTGTCTAAGCACTTTTAGTGGCCGTACTTTGAACGGATGCATTTTCCACAAAGAGTAACATCAATGCCATCACAGCTCATCTCAAGGCTGCTGGATGAAGCAAACAGCTGGAGTGATTCAGGATAGTTCTCTTTAAGAACACAAAATATGTCAAAATGTAGTCCAGGTTTAGATGCTGGCATTCACACAACACTAGAGTGAAGTCTTGCAATAAAATCCTTACAGAAAAACTCCATCCTCCACAACATTTTCACCAACAGCCACTCTGCAGTCGATCTTTCAACACTTTCAAAGTCCAGTGAAGATGCCACCCCCCTCTTGATTAAATTACACCAGCTCCCCGTGTCACAGCAGATTAACTTTAGAATCTTATTATAAACATTTAAAGCTCTTCAGGGTCTATTCCCTGCTTATCTCACAGGCTTCCTTCAGACTTACTACCTCTCACTTTCAATGGACATTATCAGCCATTCACATCAGCTCTCTGGGTGCCAAGGCCTTCTGCGCTGAACTTTACCTTCTCATCCACTGACATACTCCAATGTAGGTGTCAAAACTTCTCCTTTAATCCAAGTAAGTTGTAAGTTTTATTCAGGACTCCCTTAGGGTTAAATAAGGCCCACCCACAGAATTGCCTGAAAACCCACAGAATGGGCCCTTCCCATTTGTGATTTACTGATGATATCAATGTATGTGTGTTGGATCAGTAGCATTGGTGCTAGCACATCGAAAACGGCTACTTCATTTTGGAGCTGAAAAATGTGTCAAGCTATGATTGGGTTCGGTGTTTAAACTATTTATTCCTGCTAGTTTTAATCACTGTGTCTGCCAATTTTAGGGCATTTTTCTCCACATTACACCTATTTGTGCCACTTTTTGCTACTTTTTAACGCCTTTACACCTTTTAAGCCACTTTTATTCCCCCTCATTGCCCTTTCTGCCCATTTTGCACCTTTTCAACCGCTTTTCATCATTTATCTACCCAGTTTGCCCCTTTTTTCCTCTCCTAACCCATATTTACTGGTTCATCCCATTTTTGCTTCATTTAACATTTTCCACTTTTACCCATTTATGCCAATTTGAAGTTATCTAATAATTTTCCTTTAAAGTTCTTCCAGTTCCCTCTTCTTCATTCTATGGTGTCCTGATGTTTGTGCACATTATACTTTTTCTTTTTTTGAAGGTTTATTTTTGGGCATTTTTGTGCCTTTACTAGATAGTGGAGGACAGTGGATAGAGTTGGAAACAGGGTCAAGAGTGGGGAAGAGACATGCAGTAAAGGGCCTCAGGCCGGATTCGAACCCGGGCTGCCCTCGTACATGGGGAGCGCCTTTAACCACTAGGCCACCTGCACCCCTGTGCTCATCATACTTGAACTATGGAGTCTGATATTACTTTCTAATGGTTTAGTTCAGTGTGTCCAGCTACATTGTTTGCGTTACCAAAAGGTCATTCTGTTCTGAAAATGCTTTATTTTACAACAGCATAAATAATTTTAATTCATTTTTTGTTGCTTTGATAAGAGTGGTTATTACTACAGATTAACTTTACAATGGACTGTGATTTTCTTGACTTTGGCCCCCCAGTCCGCTAGACCCCAGAAGGCTTTCCCCTCTATCCCCACTTATGGGTGGCCTTGGGTTAAACTGTAAGTCACAAATGAATAAAGTGCATAATTTCTATGATATCATGAGGGAGGTTTTAGCAGGCCTGGAGGACTGTTATTCTTACACACATAACAACTTGCTCTAATTCACATGGATTTCTAATGTTGCACCACACAAACAAATGCAAGGAATCTACAGATGGGGTGAAAATGTATACCCTTTAAACCAGTGGTTCTTAACTGGTCTAGCCTCAGGACCCAAAACAACTTAATTTATGAGGAATGACCCAAATTTTCCAAAACAACTTCAACCACATAAATTTATGTGAACAAAAATGTTGCCGTTTGGATGTAGAAAGAACAAAACATATGACTGAACAAAAAGTTCAGACCAAGCAATCAAGTTTAAAAAGTACATCCATTCATTTTATTTTACTGTTTTGTACATTTTGATTGTTTAACAAAGATCTTGAGAAATTAACACATCATCAAAGGAAAACCCCCACTGTTATCCCAAGATTCCAACATAAAAGTCCAGATCCTGAGGAAACAACCAAAATTTACTTATCACAGCAAAAATAAGTACATTTAATTGGACTGTTTTTTAATTGAATTGAATCAGTTTTTCCAGACACATTACCCACCCACTGAAAACAGCTGTGAGACCTACTTTTTGATTACAACCACTACTTGAGAAGTTAATAAATCAAACTCCTCAATATTTGAACCTTTCAGCTCTGTATGCCATGTCCCCTGGCCTCAGGGGCAAACAAAAACTTTGAGGGAGACTGTATAGAAGTCACACCAAAATGGCTTTAAAGCTTGAGCTTAGGGTCACAGACCAAGCTGCTGTATTTATCTTTGGTGGTAAAATGATACAGCATGATAAAGTATTGGGTAGGTTTGGGTATTGTTTAGGTTTTTTCTGATACCAGTGATACTTTGGGGGGACTCTGTATGCCTTTAGAGTGAGGATGAGACATGCAGCCTTAGGCTTGGCACCCCATATGAGCGGACTTGAACCCAGGCTGCCTGCACACATGGGGGGCAACCTTAATGCTAGGCCAGAATCGATTCTTTTGAGAGAAAAAAAGAGGGCTGAAAGTTGGCAGGAGAATAAATGCTGTCTGGTTATTGTAAATGATTTGCAGACATGTCTTTTAAAGGAGCCCTGCATGATCAGACAAGTTTATCTTGTTGGATAGATATTTGTATCTCTTGTATGTATATTGAACTGAAAAACTCACGAGATATCTACATTTTAAGTAATTTGAGTTTATATAGTCACCTGGAGGACACTGTGTTTTGGGCCGCACTGGTGCTGTGACGTCACAGTGCTGCAGCGCTCCTCGCTGTTCCTATGCAGTAACCTCTGTTTCAGACTGGCAGCCAGTGTTAGGGTTGCATCTCAGAGATGGTGCACATTTTACTCATGGAGAACCTAAACATTTGAGGTCTCTTCTATTAATTCCTTGCACCATGAGCAGTAATCGGTCAAACTAGACAGGAAAATGGTAAATACAGAGCCATATTTACCTTATTGTAGCAAGTATTTACATCCACATTGGCAGAATATGTTTGAAATCCATTTCTTGATGAACCAGATGAAGGCCACAGGCTAAAAAGCGTCTGTTTAATAAAGCTGTTCCCCAAACTTCTACTCTTTATGAAGCTTTTTGTTTACACACAGTGTAAAGTGTAGCAGGTAAAGATAAACGCAGTATGTCTACTCTTCTGGTTTGTGCTTTTCAAAGTAAAAGCCCACTCAAGCATTTCTTTGACAAAACTCCCTTTGTATGTACACACTGCTTTTATTTTGAAAAGCTTCCACTGTATACAGAATTCAGTCACTTGTACAGAGTTTTATTTAGGTAAAACTGAGGAGGAATGACAGAGCTTTGATAGCATAAAGACAATGCCAACACGCACCAAACTCATGTCTGGTATGAAAGCAGCAACAGCTGCAAGCAGAAGAACAGTCTGAAAAGCAGGTACTGCATAGCAATGACGAGGAGTGCTGCAGCACTATGATGTCACACTACCAGCGCGGACCAAAACATGGCGGCTTCTGGTGAGCTTATGAGCTCAAATGTACTCAAAATGTAGATATCTAGGATATCTAATGAGTCTTTTTAGGTCAATATACATATGAGCAATACAAATATCTATCCAACTAGATGAACTTGTCTGATCATGCAGGGTTCCTTTTACAACATGCCAGTAGATCATGGGATAATAGAGGGAAACCTGTAAGTTCTTTATGTTAGAGGCTCAAGCAGAATGCATATACTAGCGTTGCACCAGACACAAGCAATAAAGTAAATGTGCTAATGTGTGTCGATGTGATTATTTCCTTAGTAGTAAAATGCAAGCAGACCAAAGACTTTACACTAGAACTAAAACAATTTAAAAACATTTATACTCAGCTCAAATAAAGTCAGTTCACACAAATTCCATAACAGATTTCTTGCCTTTCATTTGGAGTGGCGGGGGTTACAATGGAGTGGCTGGGTATCAAAAAATGAAGTATCAATATCTGTGTTATAATCCAGTCTGGTAGGTATTAAATGTGTTGGCACTGGTACCACCAATACTGGATTTCGATACTCATCCCTCGTAGTAGGGCTGTCAAACAATTACAATTTTTTCTTGTGATTAATCTAAAAAAATCTGTTGTTCAATGTGAGTAATTCCCATAAAATTCCACTATTTTGCATGTAAAACTATTTCTTTCACTTTGGATTTTTGTACTAAGAGTAACTGACTTCCTGTTTGGACACAGATTTTATTTTAAAAGAAAATAAGAAACTTAAGGTAGATTGGAGATTATGACATGAATGTGCACATGGAAAAAGGAGCTTGTTATGGATTAATAATACAATAAGGAAACAGTAAAAGGTGAAAGTTTAATCAACACAAAGTGCAGAGGACTTTTGACTGAGTTTTGTAAGTGGCATTAGAAGTGAAGGAGCAGAGGTTGACTCATTTTAAATCCCTGTGGCTGCAGGGAGACTTTGCAGTGGCTTGATCTAAGTGTGCTTAAAAGGACAATAAAGGATGTTATTAATGCAACTTAATGGACCTTAATTAATCACAATTAATGGCCCTGGACAACGGGATACAATACAATAACAGACAATGGGGAACCATACCATAGAACATCATACACGACAGGACATGTTTGGATCTGATATGACATGCTGCAGATACAATAGGATAGGATGCAACATTAAATCATATGATAAAACAGAAGAGCCAATAAAAAATCCTGATGTGAGTTCTCTCTCTCTCTTTTTTACACAATCTCTTTAAGTAAGGAGGATTATTGACATAACCTCTATTATACTCTAACAACCCGGCTTACTAATGCTAATGTGAGATAGACAGGAAATAGAAAAGAACATCAACATCAAAACTGTATTAGGCCTTTTCAAGTAGAGACATTTTGAGAATCCAGTGACAATGCCATCATTACAAAGATGTGCTTAATAGCATTAATAAATGAAGACTTCATTCCATTTAGACATCCTAGTATTTAGCACACTTGCTCATTGACCTGCTTTACCAGGACACAGAGACTCACTGAACTGGCTGTGAGGGGTTTTCTTTTAATGAAAACTAAGTCAGGATGATAAGAACTGAATAAAGACCTTGTAAATCTTATACAATAGAGGAGTTATAATTATGGCTAGATAACTCCCTGTTTTGTTTATGCTGAATGCAGCACAGCTTTTCAATAATAACAGCAGATGCTGCTGTCCAAAGTGATGCACATTTGAGAGGAGTGCAGTCATGAGATATAGATATCCTGATTTAGAAACAAAAGGACAAGCCAATAGTATGGTATTGATGTAGATATTTTAGATTTTTCTGGACTCCTTCATTTGAAACTGTCGACACTAAAAATACATTCTTGTCTTTCAGAGATCTGGTATTACTCGACCTATGTTTAGAAAAGCCCTGTGACATAAGCATAGCATGGACAGAACATCATATTGTCAGTTTTACTTCTCGCTGACCTGCAGAGTCGCTGCTTTCCAAAACATGAGCTTACAGGTCAATAATGTTACACACTCCTGATGGATAATGCTGCCAGATAACAGGAGGCTTTAGTGCTCAGCCTAATTCTGTGTACCAACATTAAGAGCTGCATTTGGACAAACAGCAAACAGCTGTGCTAGCACAACGCAGCTAATGCATGGCTAGTACGAGCCAGTGCAGGAGTCATATTTATAGCTGTAATCTAGCAGGGGAAAAACACATTATTCATTATATAAAAATGTATTTTCAGTCTCTCAGGGACACTGATCTAAACCTTCTCTATGTTTTATTTAATTTTGACAAGAATTTCTACCCACAGGCTGGACAGAAGATCAGCATGTCTGTCGTTGAAGTACAGAAATGGTGTGCTTTTTCAGTTTTCTTAAGAGTCAGATTGCTCTTTGTACCACACAAGGTTAATAACACCTTCACCCACTCTCTTACCTCAGCTTCTCACCATGAACATGATTAGTATCCTAACTATGCCTTTCCCCATCTTTGAACACAGTCCTATGTGTCTACATTAAATGTCTCCACTGTGCTTTGGTCAAGACATAATATGGATCAGATTTTTGACCCTGTATAAACCAGCCTCTCTCTGATCAATCGGTTTTGGTGTCTGTCTCTTTAAATCCAAATGAGTACATAACATTCATTTTTTATGATTTCTTATGATTCCAATATTTCCTAAAGTAACACCTGACAAATATTTTTCATTGTCAAGCAGTTTTACTTTTATCAAATGAAAATATTTTGTATGTTATGAGTACATTTTGATCATACTGATTACAAATCTGGGTTACTTGTTTCATGAACTACTAACTGCTATCTATATATTAGCCCTGAAAAACCATTATTAGTCAACCTCTCTCACAGTCTTCATCACACTGGTCACTGCTTCAACTCCCAAGCGGGAGACAGTATTTGGTGAATATCGTCCCTCTCTCTCTCTTGTTCCACATTTTCTGTCACTCTTCAGCTGTCCAAATAAAAGTAAGCTATAGACCCTACTGTTAAAATTGTGTGAAATGTGATTTAATTCTCTTGTCTGTTGCTGCTCTATTGTTATTATTATTGCTGAGATTTCTTTTTCATCACTTTTTTCTCTATATAAGTCTGACTACTGCGTGTGAAACGTGCTGTTGAAATAAATTGTACTTACTTATAGGTACATCTAAAAAAAAACGTGAATATCGTGAAAAAAGTTTATTATTCCCTGTGATTTACTATCCTATATATGCGAGATACATCTCATTCAAAGTGAGTTAGTTCAAGACTTTTTTAGTTTTAATCTTGATAATTACATTTTACAACTCACAAAAATCAAAAATCCAATATCTCAAAATATTAGAATATAACAAAACATTAGTCCAAAAAGGATCTATAACACTGACATGTTGACCTGGAAAAATTTAGTTAATTTATGTATTCAGTAACTGGTTGAGCTCTTTTTGCATTAATAGCTGCATCTTTGTGATGTGGCAGGGAGCCAATCAGTCTGTGGCACTGTTGTGGTGTTATGAAGCCCAGGTTGCTCTGATAGCAGCTTTCAGCTCGTCTGTATTGTTGAGTCTGGTGTCTCTCATCTTCTTCCTGGAGAGACACTTCCTTCCTCCTGGCATTTCAGGTCAAGTACAGTAATAAGGTGGTCAGCAAACCAGTTTCTGGTAGTTCTGGCTTTACTGTGAGCAGGTGCCAAGTCCTGCTGGAAAAGGAAATCAGTATCTCATAAAGCTTCTCAGCAGATGGAAGCATGAAGTGCTCTGCTGGTAGATGGCTGACAGTGTTGACTCTGGACTTGATAAAGCACAGAGGACAAACAGAGGATGACATGGTACCCAAACCATCACTGACTGTGGAAGCCAAAAACACTGCACTACAAGCACCTTGGATTCTGTGCCTCTCTTATACTTTGATTTAAAAATGAAATTCAAAATTCAGTGTCATCTGAAAACAGGACTTTGGACCACTGAGCAACAGTCCAGTCCTTTATCTCCTTAGCCCAGGTGAGAAGCTTATGATGCTGTCTGTGGTTCAGGATTGGCTTGACACTGGGAACACGACACTTGTAGTCCATTTTCTGGACACATCTGTAGCTATGTGGTGGTTCTTGATCCACCAACTCCAGCCTCAGTCCACTCCTTGTGAAGTTCCCTCAAGTTCTGAATCTCGTTTGACAATCCTCTGAAGGCTGAGATCATCCCTGTTGCTTGTGCACCTTTTATTACTACACATTTCTCTTCCAGGTAACTTTCTATCAAAATGCTTTGATGCAACACTCTGAGAACAGCCTGCCCTTTCAGCAGGGACCTTCTGTGGCTTACCCTCCTTGAAGGGTCAGTAATTGTCTTCTAGATAAGAGTCAAGTTAGCAGTCTTCCCCATGATAGTGGTTGTTTGTAGGCTCAGAAAACCTTTGCAAATAAGACTTTTCCACAATATTCTAACATTTTTGCAAGCTGTAAGCTGTTATCATCAAGATTTAAAAAGCCTTGGAATAATCAACTTTGTATGAGAAAGGAATTCACTGGAAAAATTGACCTTTACATGATTTGAGATGCACCTGTACTTCTGCCTTATTTCTTGGCTTTATCAATACAATAGTGCTTTTGAAAATCCCAAAACCTAAGAGGGTTTTTTTGTTCTTGCTTCTAGTCTAGTAAAGTACTCCAAAACAGTATGAGTAATGACTGGCAAGGCAAATGGATTCTTGAATGTGTTGAGTGATTTTTCCCTGGCCTCCTGTCTTGCATTATCAAAAAAAGAAAAAAACAAATTTCAGTTTCAGTTGTCCAACTATCAGCCTAAAACCACGAGGAAGCTGGTAGAAGAGAAACTGGGGATCAGGATTATGCACACATACACTTGGACACACAGTCCTCTTATATAGCCGACCATACATCTGGCATGAGGAAAAACACAACCAGCCCAAATCCCTGGCGTGCTTGATGACGTGTGATGTAATCGAGGTAACGACGCAGCGTGGGAAGCAGGAGGGGGAGGGCTCCATGGAACTGGAAGAGAGCGGGAAGGAGCAGCAGGAGAGGAGACGAGGAGGTAAGAAGAAGACGAGGAGAAGGAGGAGGAGGAGGGGGAGGGATGGTCAGCTACCTTGACCTCTCCATAGGGGCCGGGTGAGGAGGTTAAGCAAACAGGTCAGCGGCTTTGACAATAATCCCGGCTGGTCTGTGGCTCCTCAGCTGCGGGTGTCAGCGTGCATCGCAGCCGCTTTTCAGCAGCGCTCATCAAAGACCACTGTTGTTCTAAGGAAGCTGGGAGGGGGTCTGGCCCCCCACCCACACCCCACCATGCACCGGACCGCTCCATCACATCAACATCGTCAGCCATATTTGTGAACGTCTGATGGATGAAATACTAACAATTAAGTCCAATAAAAATGATCTGTTCATATAAAGCCATGCTAATAGATCACATCACAAAGGGTTTCTAGGTTTCTTTGTGAACATTTTTTCTCAGCTAATCAGGTTTGAGTTTTTCTCCAACAGTGTGAAATGAAAACTGATGTTGAAACATTTAAAAAAAACTGTCCTGATAAGTTAAAACATCTGAGTTGGTTTAACATTTGTCATTATTGTTTGGTTTAAAGTTCATCTAGAACTGTTGTCATTGAAAAAAGTTTTGTCTCGCCTGTCAAAAGAACGTTCTCCCAGAAGCTTTGTGACTTGTCAATATGCATTTCGGCAAACTTCGGTCTGGATTTTTTATTATTTGCTTTCAACTCTGTCATCAAAGTCCACTTTGGCTCAAACTGCAACGGATGGTGCATTCTGACACTGATGTACCTTGACCTTGGAGTTCACCTCTAATCTCTTTGGAAGTTGTTCTGGGCTCTTTGGTTATCATTCGTATTATCTTCAATATCTCTCGCGGCCACGTCCAGGGAGGTTGGCTACAGTCCCGTGGACCTTAAACCTCTGAATAATATGTGCAACTGTAGTCACAAGCAGCTTGGAGATGGTCTTATAGCCTTTACCTTTAACATGCGTGGCTATAATTTTCTTTCTAATCTCCTGGGACAACTGTCTCCTTAGCTTTCTGCGGTCCATGTTCAGTGTGGTACACACCATGATACCAAACAGCACAGTGACTACTTTTCACCATTTAAATAGGCAGACAGACTGATTAAAAGTTTGTGATGCTGTGATGCTAATTACAGGACACACCTTAGTTTAACATGTCCTTATGGTCAAATGATCTTAAATCATCTCTAGGGGTAGCATCAATTTTGCCCAGGCCATTTTCATTGGTTTGATTTTTTAAATGATTATGTTGAACCACAATTCAAAAACAACATCTAATTTTAATTAGTTAATTTTCAGTATTTTTAAAAAATTTATTACAACTTTTGCCAATTTATTTCAGTGATTTTTTTTTATATGAGAAGTGTAAAACACAAAAAATAAGCCCACACACCAAAGAAGAAGCTGCTCCAAAGCTTTTTAAATGAAGAGTATCACTACATATGTGACGTTCCAGACCCTAGCCCTGCATCTGATGAAGAGTTAAATATATGATATAATTATGCTACACTCTGTTTTAACCTCTTTTTTTCAAAACAAAGTTCCCATGATTATAATTGCACAACCCTGGCATTTAAGGACTTATAAATTCCAGGACAAAATTTTTTTTGATGATCTTACTAGCTTTATATTGATATATTTTCATAACATTTGTTTATTTCAAAGCAATCATGCCAAAGTATTCTAATTTGAGTTTCTCACAATTGAAATACCATTTTCAATAGTGTCAGTCATCTGTTCATTTGCTCAGAAGGCTGCACCACCTGACATTTTCAGAGTCTAAGATGCCAAATATGAACTTACTTATACTGTTCAAATATGCTGAAAATATATTTACATCATTTTGTAGAACAAATACATTTATGCCATGAACTGATACATTTTTAAAAGGAAATGATAGATTTGGACACAACAGTGTGGACGTCATGTCATTGACCTATATACAGTGCATTTAGATTCTGTTCTGTTCTTATGTTGAAATTTGACTTTACAACCATTTTATCCTTAACCTTTTTAGCTTTAATAAAGATCTAGTTTTTCAAAATCAAATTATAAACCAACAAATTTGTTTGTATGTTTTTTTTCCATTGTTAGCTTTATATTAACATGTCCCACAGTCTAGTTCTGCTCAGTAGGAATTGCATGAATGGGACCAGCTACTCCTGGATAATGCTCTAATATTGGCCTATAGCTACAATGACATATACTTTTTTCGGTTTTACTTTTATTGCCTTGAAATTCAAACAAAGTTTAACAAATTTTGAACCACATTTTCCTGAGTAAAATTGGTAAATTTCAAAAATTAACTTGACACAAACAAGTAAACAAATAAATACAGAAATAGATCAGCGCTAACCAACCTGAATATCCCTGGGTGACCAGCTTACTTTTGATCATGGACAATTATCATTAAAGATGTACACTCTTGTGATTTCCTATTTATCTTGCCAACATTTTTTACAAATTAAATTCTTATTTTAAATTCCACCTTTTTATTTTTTTTGCTGTATTTAAAAAAAGTCTGGATGCCAAAAATATTTTATTTCTTTTGAAAAAATTTAACTTGAGCTCAAACTCTACAGTAAAGATCCATATGTGCAGTATTTCTGAAACCTGCAACAACTTCTTTTGCTTTAATTTTCTTGTGGCTTGTTTTTCCAATCTATCAAAAAAACAAAACAAAACCCAAATGCTTCAAAAAAAAAAAAAAAAAAACCAAACACATGTAGGACTTTCGCCTGACAATACTTCATCATATAATGGAAAATGTGAGTAAAGAGTAAGGTCTGATGTAGTAAAAATAAAAGTAACTGTCTCTTTTGAAGCTGATATATTGCGAGTATTTTTGTGGGGTTTAGTTTTGACATTTAGTTTGTGGCAATGAAGAAATGGGTCTCTAAATGGAACCGGGTGTCTTTATAAAGCTTTTTTTTTTAAATCTAAAACTATCTCTATGGCAGTGAAGGCACTGATTCAGCCCTGATAGGCACAAGTGATTTGCTTGTTGATTCATTAAATACCAGCTCAGGTCATCCCTCTGATTTTGAACTAAACACATGACCAACAAAGTGTAATAAAAGTTCAACAGTGTGTCCATGACCTCATGGGGCATTTAGTCTGCTTTATCCTTGATTTCTTTCATCTAGGCCCGCTCCTGCCCTCATGGATTCTTCCTCCTCCTGTTTGAAGATGTTATAGTTCCCTGAAGTGGAGAGAGGTGTGCCAGCACGGCTGTATCAAAGGTTAAAAGCGGTACTGTAATGTGAGTGAAACGTGAGAGGAAAGGCAGAGTCTTTAGGCGTATCGTCGTCATGCTACGCTAACCGGACTAACTCTGCTAATGGTCCGTCTGGCCTCTTGCCAACACTTTCTCTCGTCTCTTTCCACATTTCTTTGAGTTTAGTCACTCTGCTTTACACAGCGTTTAGCTTGACCCCTCCTGTCTTTGACTTTCTCTTGTCTTTTCTCTCTCCGTGTTATGTTGCATTAGGTTCGACCTTTACCACCCGTTTCTCGCCCTCTGTCAGCTTCCTTTCCTTTTCTTTCTTTGTCTTTCTCCCCTTCCCTTCCTTTGCTTAATTGGTGTCTTTTCGTCTGTCTGCTGTCTGACCAGGGGAGGAGGAGGTTAACTCTTCCTGGATTAGGGGCCCCTGTGGTTCAGTAAAGACCAAGAGGAGAACCTGTGAAAGCTCACAGCCTTGGTTCGCCTTTCTTTCCCGATGCATTTCTGAATCACGATGAACAATAAGGACAGCAGCCAACGCATGCAGGTGTTATACATTATGTATTTCAACTAAACAGATGCCAAAATCCTGTAATATTATATAAATTGTTTGCTTTGCAACACTGTAATCTGTGTTCAGATTATTTCTGGAGAGAATCCTGTTGGAAAGTAAATCTGAGCCGCCCTCATCCAATGATCATGATCTCTCTGTCGGGGGTTTGTTCTGGGCGGGGCGGCGGTTACGCCTTGTCAAACCTCTAAACCGGCCTTCCCTGCTGCTCTATCAGTGTGAGCGCTGAGCCGTTTCTACTGCTGAACACAGCATGTTGAGCCTGGTGCTGCTGTTAACAGAAAACTACCCACATTTATCTCCTAATGAGACATCCAACCGTTCTGTTTTCTTGGTATTTGAAGGTCCTGTTGTGAAAATTTAGAGGGGAAATTTGGGTTTAGATTTTGGTTATTGCAAAGTAGCAACGATTTTATTGAAAACATATTAAAAGTTGTTCTAAGCTCTCTTTGGCTTGACCCCTGTGAGCAGCTGAATGGAAAAAAAACAAAGGACTTATCTGCAGCCCCGGATGTTAGATGACCTTTTCTGTCCTGTTTGCAACATAACATTGTGATAACTAGAACCACAGCAGAAGATCACTGATAAACACAACTTCATTACTTCTTGCTTTAGACACATTTTCATATTATCCTTGTCACTATAAACATATAGCACACAGACCTTCACATATTAAGAGTCTCTACAAGTTGAAACCTTAGAAAGTCTGCAGCAAACTACCAGTCCAGCTCTTTCTACCTGCATCAGTAACTTTTTATTGAATTTTAGAGGCTTTATCTTGTTTTTGCCATTCAATTATCAGTTCACCATAATAATCAGTTCTTAGGTCGTCCATAACGGGGGATAAAGGGGAGACCTTTCAGCTAAACGGGGGTCCATCGAGGTCAGCAAAATCATAGTTCCCTTTAAAGTTAAGCAGTGATAACCATATTTATTTTTAACCCGAATAATAACCACTCTTTAAAAAAAGATTGTTTTATTTACGCTGAGGTGCAATAAAGCCTTTTTAAAAATGTAAACCACTTTCTTAAAACAGAATGACCTTTTTGTTAGTTATGTTAACAATGTGGATGAGGTTTACTGAACTGAACGTTTGGGAATGTCAGACTTGATAGCTAAGCCACAAAGGATGCTAGAAAATAACAACCGAAACAACTTTAATGGAAAATAATTACATAACTGACAAAAGTGGCAAAAATAAAACAGGCAAAAGTGCCAAAAAATCGGTGAAAAGTGGCAAAAAAGGGTAAAAAGCAGCACAAACAGGCAGAATTGTGACAAAAAAGGGATAACAGTGTCAAAGAAGTGGTGAAATGAGTGTGGAGTGGCAAAAGAATGGCAAAAACTGGGAAAAAATGGCCAAAATAAGATAAAGTGTAATAACTGCTGTAAAACAACAGCAAAACAATAACAAAATGGGCATACAGTGAAAAAAATTGGCGATTAGGTGGCAAAGAGCAAAAAAATGTTCATAAAGCTTCAAAAAAGTTTAAAAGTGGTATAAAAAAAGGCAAAAAATCCAGCAAGAATAGAAAATTAAGTGACAAACAAGTTCCAGAACAGTGGCAAAATGGTTCAAAAGTGGCAAAATGGCAAAAAAAAAAAAAAAAAAAAAAAAAAAAAAAGTTATCCTAAAGGACAAAAAACAGCAAAACTGGTTTTAAGTGCAAACAGTTGCAGAACCTTGTAAGAAAATGGTTTAACAAAAATGTGCTCAGGACCTCAGTCTGGGCTAAAGGTTCACCTTCCAACATGCCAGTGACCCTAAGAAAACAGCCAAAACAACAATAACAACAACAACAACAACACAGTGGCTTAGGGAAACTCTGTGAATGTCCTAGAAGGGCCCAGCCAGGGCTCTGACTTAAACCCGACAGAACATCTCTGGAGAGACCTGGAAATGGCTGTCCACTGACAGTCACCATCCAACCTGACTGAGCTTGAGAGGTTTGGCAGAGAAAAAAAGGACAAAAACCCCCAATCCAGATGTGCAAAGCTTGTTGTGTTACAGTATATTCAAAAACACTTGAGGATTTAATTTCTGCCAAAGGTGCTTTAACTAAGTACTGAGTTAAGGTCTGAATTCTTACATTAATGGGATATTTTGCTTTTGTCTTTCTCATAAATTTGCAAAACTTTCTAAATTCAGTATTCACTTTATCATTACAGGGTACTGAATGTAGATTAATGAGGGGAAATATTACTATATCAGACTGCAACATCACAAAAGTGAAGAAGTGAAGGGGGTCTAAATACTTTCTTAAAGTGTTGTATAAAGATATGGACAGAGAACCTTTAAGTGCTTATGATGTTGCTGGCACTGCTTTTCTGGTGTTTTCATGGGGCAACTTATATAACGAAGAGTCCTCACTGTGTTATAACATCGCTGACATTTCTCAATGGTCCCATCTTCCCTCGCTCTCACTGAGGGGCTGGACTGGCACACACAGACAGATATGTACAGGTGAGGCTGCTGTGAATGTTGTTGATTGTCATGGGAACAAGGGCATACTCTTCACTTTTCAGCGCAGTTGCCAGAATACTGTCTTTGTCATTTACATTTGTATTATGGACACAGCCTTTCACTGTCAAAGTGACTTTAATTCTCCTCATGCAGGCTTATCCTGGCCCCAACTTACCTAAAACCAGATCAAGTGTTTCAAGTGAGAACATTTCTTATGCAGGCATCTAAAATGTCCTGAAGTTTCATCCTATTGTCAAAAAACATACCAATGCCTACTGGGAAATTATGAACTGCTTAGAAACAAGAGAAAATTGAAAGTAGAATGAATAAAAAGATATCAATACACCAGCCTTTACCAAACATCAGTATGCTGAACCTTCATACTAGCATAAAACCTAACTCATATTATTAAGCTCCATATTTTTAGTTAATAAACAGAAAATCCCAATGTGAATAAAGAGACGCATCACAAAGTACAAGTAATGAGCCACTACTTTTGATCAGGCAGCCTCCAAGTCCTCTATATTTTCTAATACTCGAACACTAATGAACTTGCAGCCTAAATTTTCACAGTCAAGAAGGGAGCAGTGTAAAAGAATGTTTAACAAAGTTAATTTGTCACCAGCTGAACTGTAACATAACCTCTGTTTAGACTAAAAATGATAAATGGTGTCATGCCAATTAAATCTTCTGCTTATCTTTACTTAGTCCTGGGGCCTTTTGAATAGCAAGGGAAAGTATTTTATGACAAAAGGAAAACACAATTTCAACTTTAAACACTGTGCCTACGGTCAGAGTTTATTACTTCAGTTTATAAGTCCAAAACAAAATGGTTAAAAGTTAGCTTCAGTCTTGAAGGGTCGACACACTGACTTCTCTGTGCCAAGTCTGAGATGAACTGACCTAAAGTGAAATAGGTAGCTGTGGTCTGATGAGTCCACACTTCAAAATGCCTCTGGAAATAATGGCCATCAAGCCTTACAGGCTGAAGAGGAAAAGGACCAATCAGATTGTTGTCAACACAACAAGGTTATAATAGTTTTGGATTTTTCATTAATTTTTATTTTTATTTTGTTTTCACTTTCTGTGTTCAATTTCAGTTAAGTTTTTATTAGTTTTTACTGCTGGTTTGTTAGTTTAGTTTTTATTGTACAGAAATGCTTTGTTTTAGTGTAGTTTTTATTAGTTTTAGTGTTAGTTTTAGTTTTTTGAAGATACACGTCTGGGCTGAGTGAACATCATACATTAAAAACAATCAAACAGGCTACTCCTAACATATCATTTTTAAATTTAAAAATTATGTTTAAATACAACTCCAGAAGTAAAACTACCAGTGTGTGAGTTCTTAACCAATCGAATCAGGACATTTTACACCCCCCAGGCTAGGGTTTAGGTGCCAGTCAGTATGGTTGTGTCAAAGACTAAAACTAAGTATATTTCGTCTCTATTTTTATTTTATTTTGTTAGTTTTATAAGCACACTATGCAGTTTTAGTTAGTTTTTTTTTTTTTTTGTTAAAGCTTAGTTTTTGTTTAGTTTCGGTTAACTAAAATGATTTTAAAAATTAAGTTCATTTATTTAGTTAGTTTTAGTTAACTATAATAACCTTGCAACACACTGCTCAAAATCCAGCATCTGTGAGGGTGTATTGGTGCCCATGGCATGGGTTACTTGCACATCTGTGAAAGCCCCATTAATACTGAGAGTTGCAATGAGGTTTTGGAGCAACATTTGCCTCCATCCAAACATACAAAGTTTTTTCTTTTTTCTTTCAGGGATGTCTCTGCTTATTTCAGCAAGATGGTGCCAAAGCACGTTAAAACAACATGGTTTCACAGACAGGAGTGGACTGGCAATCTGGCATACCAGGCATTTTCCCGGCCAATGTACTTTGGGGCCGGTATGATTTATTTATTTATTGTTTTAGCTAAGCACTGGCTCACAGAGCAGGGGCAGTGGCCTATTGGTTGTTTTCTTTATAATGACAGTTTATTTGACCAATTACATCTCCTAAAGGTCTGTTTAGACCCCTCCCCTCCCCACCCTGCTCGAGCTTAGAAAGTGAAACCAAAGTGTCTTGAGAAAACAAAGCTTAAGCACAAAAATGATCAATTGGAGATGTAAATAACCGTCAAATTAGAACAAAAAAAATGACGGATAAGATGTGCAAGTCCATACTATTGGCAGTCTGACACTTCATGCAGGTACATGTGGAGGAGGAGGAGAGGCAGATGTGTGATAGGTACATCATGAGTATGAGGAGAGAGAAGCAGTACTATAATAAAGGCTAAAAAACATAATTAGACTGTGAGTCTATTTTATAAAGAAACCTATAACAGTTTGAGTTTACAACTGTAGCTCTCCTGTGATCCGAAGAATGAATGGATGGTAAAATCCTCTCACCATACTATGAAATTACTCCATTATAAATAAAAGTCCTGAATTCAGACTTTATCACAGATACAGTCAGGTAGGCATCTGCCAGTACTTTCATTAATACTGAGCACTCTTATTTTTAATAGTAGAATAAAATGTTGCCTTCAATTAATCTGCTTTTATTCTTGTATCAGAGTTACATCAGTATATTAGCATATTTTCATTTCTGATATCTTCTATTTTGTTTTTGTTCACGAGTTTAGAAAACAAGGCTGGTATAGTTGTTGAACAGTGCAGCACTGACTTAGAAGATGTATGGGAGTACAGAACCATCAAATGTTGTTTTTAAAGCAGAGCAGCTTAATCTGAGGTTAGATATATCTGTGTTTATCGACATTATTCCGGTAAATTTACCTAATTTTTCTGCAATTTCATTTCTATATTAATTGAGGCATTTTCATTTAAAAATGTCTTTAATTCTGGCAAAGATTTTTCTTTAAATAAGTGCATATATTTTTTGCACTTCTATCCCCTTGTTTCCCAACCTGGGGTCCGGGACCCTATGGGATTTCAGGAGGTGGGTTCAAGCGTCTGTTTGCTCTGAGGTTGTTAAAATTAGGATCATTCGGACTATCTAAATTCATGATAAAACACCTGAATGGTTCATCTAAAAGTCTTTTGGTAATAACACTTGTGTGTTTTTGGCTGTTTTGTTTGGCTTTAAATGATGAGTTCAAAATGATGTGTATTTTTGACAGCGCTAAGTCACTTTTATTCATGTGGGGCCAAAGCTCTTCTGAGATAGGTGAAGGGGGGGGGGGGCTCAGTGGAAAAAAGGTTTGGAACCCAGTGAACACTCACCATTAGGTATGTTAACTGCACTAACCCCTAAACTATGTCATAGTTTGACAATTTTTTTTAGTAGCTCTATTTAATAAGGACCACAAAAGAATATGTGTAACACTATGTTGCATTTTGACCTGCTGTGAGGGGCCGGTCGAAGCCAAAAACACCAGGGCCAAATATTCTCCCCAGTCCAGCCCTGTTCACAGATAAAAGAGTAGGGGTACAAGTCACCCATTGAAAATATAGGGCACATTATGAAGCACAAAATAAGACAACAGAAACCCCACACTGTTGAACAATCCCAGATATACATCAAGCATGAATGAGGAGGAATCCCACTTTCAGTACTATGAAAGTGTCTTAGTCCCCAGACGCTTACATAGGTCTGATAGTAATAAAAGGTGATGTAACGCAGTGGTAAACGTGCTCCTGTCCAGATGTTTTTGGAGCATGTTACAGGCATCAAATTCGCAACAATTTTGCTGATTTGTGACTATTTTTTCTGACTGTTTTGCCAAGAGAAAAGGAAAATTGCTTATACTTAGAGAAAAAGACTTTTCTAATTTCATTTGGTGCCTGTCACCTCTGGCACAAGGATAATTTTCAGACCACAAAAGTCATATCTGGTTTACGGTGTACCTCATGCCTCTGATTATGATAGACATCATTATCAATCAACAACAAACTAATACAGCCGCTCACACACACAGACACATCCTCAGTCTGTGTGTCTGAAGGGCTTTTGGCCTGGGTCTGCTTCCACTCGTCTCCCTCATTTCCATAAAAGTGACTTCACCTCTGGTTGTGTGGTGATGGTCTGTTAAGAAAAGATGAATATCTGCCACAGCTGGACTGACACACACACAAAGGCACACACTGATCCACGTCCATAAAAAATAAAACAGATGAATAATCAGCTCTGTTGAATCAGAATTAGAGCAAGTGAAAGCATTAAAGTCCTGATGTGTCATCTACACAGAGCAACAAACAGGCTGATGTCCTTATCAATTTTTCCATCTTGTGCTTTGTGAGTAATGGTGCTTGTCATATCTGGCAGATCTATCTAATGACACTTACTGAAAGTACCGTCAAAATTTAAACCTGAAAGTAGAGGAAAGGACTACTGGCACAACATTTATCAGCTCAGATTTCTCTACATTCATATTAAATGTCTGCAGCCAGACACAACCTGAGGGTGGTGATGTTTTTCAGGATGTTTTAACAGCAACATGAAATGTACCATCAAGTATTTCTTTAACGCTGTAATAAACAATGGTACAATGATGACAGTGCATACAAAAGGGACTAGAGGCAACCGCAGGGGGTTTTACCATTAGTCAAAGACAGGAGCCTGTACTCCAAGAGGCCCAAGATTTAGGCATTTTAGTTGTGCATCAAAAATTAAACATCTGTCTTTTTGTTGTGTCTTATTTTTTGGCTCCATGACAGGTGCAATATACACACTCTTATTATTATCATTTATCATTACTTTTAAAATTATTTACTATGAATAAGGCCTTTTTTAAAGTAAAAACCAATAAGCCAATAAGGAATAAAATAGCATCAAAATACATATTATTATCTACAGCTAACAGCCAGGTCTAAGGCCCAACAAATGCCTTTTTTTCAAGGTAATAAGTGCAAATAAAGTCAGGTATGAGGTGACTTAGCTGTTCATCTTCAAACTTTACAACAACTTGCATTTCAAGATTTTAAACAAGAAGAAAAACATAATAAAACTAAAATAAATTGCTATGAAATACTACCATCCATTTTCTACACTGCTTATCCCTTGGGAGGTCAGGGTTGGGGGGTTGCTGCAGCCTATGCCCCCGTTCCTGGGCGAGAGGCAGGGCACACCTTGGACTGGTCGCCAACCAATCAAGGACTGACATACAGAGTCAAACAATGAGCACTCACTCCTATGGCCAATTTAGAGTCACAAATTAACCTAACAAGCATGTCTTTGGTGGTGGGAGGAAGAGAACCCACACATGCACTGGGGGAATTGCACAGAAAGGCCCTGGCCCGGAAGTAAACCAAGGGTTAGGGTCTCCTTTTGCTGTGAGGAGACAGCGCTAACCCCTGCGCCACCCTGCAGCACACAATGAAAAATCTGCAGCTTAAATAAATTTACACAATTCTACTGGTCCTGTAATTTCCAGGACCACAATGCCTCCCTCCAGCACATTCTGACAGGCTCTAGGTCTTCACTGACACAGGGCCAGTACAGGTGGAGGCATGATTAAGTGCTGTGGAAAGGAGGCAAGAAGTGTGCAAGGAAAGCCCAACAGAAAACAACCAAAAGGTTTGCTTCCTTGAGCAAGGAGAAACTGCAGAGCCCAGCAAAAGCAGACAAGTACCCAGGCTCTTGTTGCCAGAGATTAGGTGGAAAATAAGAGGGGGACCTGGGAAGGCAGCTACAATTCCCAGCTGAGGTCTACAGCAGCACACTTTGACCAGACATTATGCTGTGGGCCGGATTGAGAAGATCAGCACTGCTGATTGAGCTCACCATGCCATGAGAGGGGGAGGTCAAGGCAGCACATGACAGGAAAAGGCTGAAATACATTGACCTGGATGCAGAGTGCAGGGAACGTGTCTGGAGCACAAGCATCTACCTGGTGGAAGTTGGTGCACAAGACTTAGAGGGGGACTCAACATCTCGCCTTTTCAAAGACATTGGGCTACGTTGACAAGCTCTGAGCAAGGAAACCAGGGAAGTGACAGAAGAGGCAGAAAGGGCTAACTTTTGGCTTTGGAAAAAGAGACAAGGGAACTGAATTATTTTAAAAAACAAACTATTGAAACTGGTCTGGAAGAAATGGTGGTACTCTTAACTTAATATTTTGTTGCAGAACTTTTTGAGGCAATCACTGCAATTAAGTGTTTTCTTTAACTCTCCCTCAGACTTCTGCACCTGCACTATATTGCCAAAAGTATTCACTCACCCATCCAAATAATTGAAACCAGGTGTTCCAATCACTTCCATGGTCACAGGTGTATAAAATCAAGCACCTAGGCATGCAGACTGTTTCTACAAACATTTGTGAAAGAATGGGTCGCTCTCAGGAGCTCAGTGAATTCCAGAGCCATACTGTGATAGGATGCCACCTGTGCAACAAGTCCAGTCATGAAATTTCTTCTCTCCTAAATATTCCACAGTCAACTGTCAGTGGTATTATAACAAAGAGAAAGCGTTTGGGAACGACAGCAACTCAGCCAAGAAGTGGTAGGCCACATAAAATGAGGGGTCAGTGGATGCTGAAGCGCATAGTGCACAGAGGTCGCCAACTTTCTGCAAAGTCAATCGCTACAGACTTCCAAACTTCATGTGGCCTTCAGATTAGCTCAAGAAGAGTGCATAGAGAGCTTCATGGAATGGGTTTCCATGGCTGAGCAGCTGCATCCAAGCCAAATGTCACCAAGTGCAATGCAAAGCGTCGAATGCAGTGGTGTAAAGCACGCCACCACTGGACTCTGGAGCAGTGGAGATGTGTTCTCTGGAGTGAGGAATTGCACTTCTCCATCAGGCAGTCTGATGGATGAGTCTGGATTTGGTGGTTGCCAGGACAACGGTACTTGTCTGACTGCATTGTGCCAAGTGCAAAGTTTGGTGGAGGAGGGATTATGGTGTGGGGTTGTTTTTCAGGAGCTGGGCTTGGTCCCTTAGTTCCGGTGTAAGGAACTCTGAATGCTTCAGCATACCAAGATTTTTTGGACAATTTCATGCTCCCAAATTTGTGGGAACAGTTTGGGGATGGCCCCTTCCTGTTCCAACATGACTGTGCACCAGTGCACAAAGCAAGGTCCATAGAGACATGGATGAGAGAGTTTGGTGTGGATGAACTTGACTGGCCTGCGCAGAGTCCTGAACTCAATCCGATAGAACACCTTTGGGATGAATTAGAGTGAAGACTGAGAGCCAGGCCTTTTCGTCCAACATCAGTGTGGGACCTCACAAATGCACTTCTGGAAGAATGGTCAAAAATTCCCATAAACACACTCCTTGACCTTGTGGAAAGCCTTCCGACGTTATATTAAACCCTATGGATTAAGACTGGGATGTCACTTTAGTTCATACACGAGTCAAGGCAGGTGAGCAAATACTTTTGGCAATATATTGTATTTTGACACACTCCCCATGAGCAAACTGCTCCAGCTGTCTCAGGTTTGAAGGCTGTCTTCTCCAGACAGCATGTTTCAGTTCCTTCCAAAGATGTTCAATAGCATTTACATCAGGTCTCACACTCTCCCAGAAGTCTTGTGGCTTGGCAATATGCATTTTGGCATATTTGAGGTCCATTACTCTACCTGCTTACCTTTAGCAAAGTCAGTATTTCAGATGAAGTGACTTCCATCATTGGGCTTCAAAGTTCATCCTCAGAAACCCTTGGTTGATGTCACTGAGACTATATGCCCATGCTTTGTACAGTCTATGATTTCCACTCACCAATTAGCAATGCTCTTTTTTGACACTTTAAGTATAATCTAGGCTGGACTTCAGCTGCATCTCACAGGACTGGTCGCTCTATACAGGTACATCTAAAAAAATTAGAATATCATGAAAAGTTCAATAGTTTTTGTCACTCATTTCAGAAAGTGAAACCCATACATTATATAGACTCATTACACATAGAGTGAAATATTTCAAGCCTTTATTTCTTGAAATGTTGATGATTATGGCTTACAGATAATGAAAACCCAAGGTTCAGTGTCACAGAAAATTAAAATATGACATAAGATCAATAAAAAAAAAGGATATTCTAACAGAAATGTCAGGCTTCTGAAAAGTATGTTCATTTCTATGCACTCAATACTTGGTTGGTCCTCCTTTTGCATGAATTTATTGCATCACTGTTGCGTGGCATGGAGGCGATCAACCTGTGGTACTACTCAGGTGTAATGGAAGCCCAGGTTGCTTTGATAGCGGCCTTCATCTGCATTGTTGGGCCTGGTGTCTCTCATCTTCCTCTTGAAAACCCCATAGATTCTCTATGGGGTTCAGGTCAGGCCAGTTTGCTGGCCAATCAAGCACAGTAACACCATGGTCATTGAACCAGCTTTGGTACCTTTGGCAGAGTGGGCAGGTGCCAAGTCCTGCTGGAAAATGAAATCAGCATCTCCATAAAGCTTGTCAGCAGAAGGAAGCATGAAGTGCTCTAAAATGTCCTGGTAGATGGCTGCGTTGACTGTGGACTTCAGAAAACACAGTGGACAATCCTCTCAAGGCTGTGGTTATCCCTTGTGCTGGTGCACCTTTTCCTACCACACTTTTTCCTTCCACTCAACTTTCTAATGAATATGCTTGGATACAGAACTCTGTGAACAACCAGCTTCTTTAGCAATGACCATTTGTGGCTTACCCTCCTTGTGGAGGGTGTCAATGACTGTCTTCTGGACATCTGTCAAGTCTGCAGTCTTCTCCATGATTGTGTAGCCTACTGACCCAGACTGTGAGACCATTTAAAGGCTCAGGAAACCTTTGCAGGTGTTTGGAGTTCATTAGCTGATTAGGGTGTGACACCATGACTTTCCAATATTGAACTTTTTCACAATATTCTAATTTTCTGAGACACTGAACCTTGGGTTTTCATTATCTTTAAGCCATAATCATCAACATTTCAAGAAATAAAGGCTTGAAATATTTCACTCTATGTGTAATGAGTCTATATGATATATGAGTTTCACTTGCTGAAATGAGTGACAAAAACTATTGAACTTTTTCATGATATTCTAATTTTTTGAGATGTACCTGTATAATAACACTTAAAAAAAATCTTGTGTATACGATGCATCATTAAACTATTGTTTCATCTTAGAAGTCAGCTGCATCCTAATAACCAGTTTTGACCCATATACCTGTGTGAAGGATTGAGTCGTGCCATTGTCACAGTAACTGTAGCTGCCACCATCATTCACTGCACAAGATAACATGACTGAAAATTCAGCCCACTGTGTATTATAACCAGCCACTCCTCTAGTCAGAGCATTCTGGATGAATAGTGACACAGACCTGGCAGTGCCACTTTTAATGGCTTTTCTCCCTTATTATGTCATAATTCTGCATTTAAATACAACAATGGTAGAACACTGAATAAATAGAACTTGTGGCATGCTGGCTTGATTGGAAAAGTGACCAGTGAAGGGGTCATGAATTGTGGTCATAATATTTTTGAAATAAACATCCTTTAAACTGCTTTTATCATTTAGATTTTAGATACAGGATTATTTGATCTGATAAGCATCCACTGCATCTGTAGAAACATCTGTCCAGGAATTTACTGGAAAGAAGCACAGTCTGGAGAAAGTGACAATGAAAAGTCAAATAACAGTTTTTGATTTGATTTTCTTACTCCTCTCTACCTCCTGTTCCTCGCTGCTGTATTGTCCCACTTTAATGCAAAGACCAATCAGGTCTGTCTTTGTGTCTTCGTAGCAGCAGAGAACATTGTGTCCTCTGGTTTGTCTGCTCCGTTCCTCCACTTTATCCGCTGTTCTCAGTTGCCTCTTTAGTTTCCATGTGATTGAAAACACATCAGAAGGGCTTTAAGCCCTTAACCCTTGGGACCTACTATACGTACCTTCACCCGCTGCAGCTGACATACGATCTGTCTCACCACTACAGCTGTAATCCACCGAGTGCAGAGATCGCCACCCTGCCAGATTATCACTGCAATCTGGAGAAACCTCTTAAGTGCAACTTTTGGTGATTCCGATGATGAAAATCAGGGTTTTAGATTTAGATAAACAAAACACTCTCACATCTTTAGACCATGAGACAACAAAGTGCCCTGGTTGTTGTAGATCAGTATCTTCTCTGCTGCATAGGTTTTTACGGTGTGTTTTGTTCTAGGTCTCAGTGTTCAATAACACCTGACCTCTTGGGTGCAAATCCCATAGAGACACGCATCTGGATCGAAGACTGTATATTTCAAAACATCCCATCCAGCCCTGTACACACAGGATGCTCTGTGCACACAAACAGGCCTAACTGTACATGTGCACTCAGTTTGATCTCTGACAGATCAGGATGATTCCCTGAGGGCTGAGGTTCAAATCCCAGCAGAGTCTGACAGAGCTGAGCTAAAGCAGCAAGGCCAGTGGGGCCGAGGTCCTACACAGGACCTAAGGAGTCCTTTAACTCTACAAAAATGAGCAGCAGCAGAGACATTTATGGAAAACTTGACCTAAATACTGACCGGGTAAAATAATTTTAGAGCTTCTGTCATGTAGTCAATCCAACCAAAAGGTTTCATTTGACAGATGTTAACAGCAATACAAGCTCTAAGATGTCCTGCTCAATATAGATCTTGAAAATCCCCAAATCTGGCACCCCTAAAGAGTGATAACACCAATAAATTGCACAATTTCATAATTCAAACGTCAATCAGTCATAACCAAAATTAGCTCAAGACAATTTATAGAGAGATAAAAGGAGAGTCAAGATCGACCTAATGTGGACTTTACATTTTGTTATGTTAAATGTGAAGACCCAACATTAAGCCACATAAAACACATTGTGAAGAGGAAAAACCTCCTTTTACCAGGCAGAAACCTCAAGAAGAACCAGAGTCATTATAAACAGCCATTCGCCAAAACTGTGTTGGGATTGTAAAGGGACAGGGGGATGCAGAAAAAATAGAAGAAGGTACAAAAAGGGAAAAGAGAGACATTCAGAGAAACAGAGGACGGAGAAGCAAGAGACTTCAACTATAAAAAGAAGGAAAAATCCTTCAGGTGTTTCGCTGACTTATGTTGATATGTTCGGTTTCTCTCATCTCTGCATCAATGGAAACAATCAGTTTAATCTGAGTAATGACTGAAAGGTTCACTCATTCCAAGAAGGCTAGAGTTAATAGCTGCCACAAATCTACAGGAGCTGATTTAACCTTCAGCTAGTCAAACTGTCGATTTACGGACCATTTCTGTGGTGAAAGATATGAATAATTTACAAAACAGTTTGTCAGCTTTGTGTTGGAGTCCTACTGCCCCCATTATGCGCTCTCTCTCCTCAGAAACATCCAACTAACTATACATTACCAATTATGTACTGTTCAGTGGTTGGTGGGGCTTTTCAAAAATAAAATTCATTATTTCAAACAGCCTGAACCTGAATTAGAAAATAAATAGCTTGGTTAATCAAAAAAAAAAAAAAAAAAATTACAAAGTTGATTTAAGGTTGATCTAAAATCTTCATTTGCTTAATATAACACAACATTTATGAGCTACTGCTGCTGCAATAGTGGCTGCAACTTTGACACCACAAAAGCAATAAGAATCCACATCCAGATCCATCTTCTGTTCCAGCAGCACAAGGTTTGAGTTTATATGTGTAAAAACATCTCCAGAAAGCCATTGTTCATGGAAAGAAACATTTTTTCACAATTGCAATCAGTCTCACTTTCAGCTTTTTATCATTTTTTTCTTAGGTATTTGATGCATTTTAATGCATTTTCATTCCTTAAACCTTTATTTGATTGCATTTTCCATTTTCTTTTGTCATTGTTATTTATATATATATATATATTTTACAAAGGATGCACAGTATTGAGTTTTTGCTTATATCCAATATGCGGACATTTACAAATCAAATTTAGCTGATACTGATATCAAATTTAAAATTTCAATGTAGTTCGAGCATTAAATTTCAGCCCTTAAAACACACAATTTATAGTTTGGGGATGAACAAACTGACCTTAAAACTCGGACGTGTTTTGATACAAGACCGCGTGTGAAAACGTGTTCCTTGTGGCCGCTGCCTTGCCTACATACAAAACTACTTCAAAAGAAATTTTTTGAGTGCTTACTCCTGGGAGGTCTTTCGTTGGCATGCACCTTAAGAAGTTTATTGTCAGTGTGCTCTGCCTTTGCTTTCTTTGTAAAGTATAGGGACTGATAATGAATGAAGAAAAAGACTAAAACTCCATTAACATTTTTATTTGTAAAGCCAATATTTACAGCTGATATCAGCAGATTTTTAGCTGAAATATAGGTTGTAAAAATCTTAAGAAATTTCTATATAATTTCAAATAATTCACTTTTTTAAAGCTTATATCTGCCAATGCTTATACCATGGTGATATTTTTGTGCATCCCTAATCATTACCACCATTTCTATGCAGAATCTGTGCAAAATGGCTAATGGGCAATATCTTTGGTTTTGCATTTGTATGTGCTACCCTCTGAACTGGTGTGTTGGGTGTTCACATGTCAATTGTTGCTTCTGTTGTTCATATTTATTACAGTAGTGACAGCCAAACCTGTGCAGCACCTAGAATGAAAAATCAATTTCCCAAAGGGGGTATTAAAGTCAAATCCCATTGTATTGTGTTACTGGCTACAATTTCAAGAGGAAAGACAAGTTTTTTTCTGTAAATTAAGTGCTTTTAAGGGCATTTCAGGATTTTTAAAACTAATTTTAAAGATGATGCTCAGAGCCCTAATATTTAATTTTCACAAACAAAACCTAAATTATCTGTAAGCTTATGGAGAGGTTTGTGGACATTGATTTTGCAGAAGATGTATGAATGAATTTGTATTTTCTCCTCATTTTTATACTCATGGAAAATTGTGGTTTTCATTACATGCTTAACAAGGATCTAGACTTTAGTACTGGTTGCATTATGGTTTATGATCCATAATTTCCTGTCATTCACTCTTTAATTGCAGTGTTTTTGAGTTCTTCTTGATGTAAGGCACATAAGCTAAACTAGAAAAGTACTCAGAGAGCGCAGACCTCCGTCACTAGCCCTATCTCCCAGTAGTGAAGAATCCTTTTAGAACATTCCTGGATCCAGAAGGTGATCTGGATCACTCCCAAAATCTAATTCGCCGATTACTCCCTCCCCGGTGGGGTGGAGACACGGTGAGGCAAAGCATTGGCTTTGCTACGTGTGGACTGTCATGGCGGAAGCACCCATGGTCTCACTGGACGACTGAAAGTCATGGCAGAGGGTGAATATTCCTCTATTCCTCCCAGCATTGTGAGTATTCTCGCTACAATTCGCTGTCTTTCTCTCTGTTACGCTCCAACTCGTCTCCTCGACCAAGCATGCGTCTTTCAAACTCTATAAACTCCAAAACTTTGGATAGAACCACACCAAAAACATGCTGCTGGGATTGAAGTTACTCATGTCCGCCATCTCCTGGTGTAAAGTGGTAATAGCGCAGACCTCTGCCATTAGTCCTATAGTAAAGAATCCTTTAAAAAATTCCTGGATCCAGACGGTGATCCAGATCACTCCCAAAATCTAATCAGTTCTTCCTTATGCCATTTCTGACATTTCCCGAAAATTTCCTGAAAATCCCTTCATGACTTTTTGAGTTATGTTGCTAACAAACAAACAAACAAACAAACAAACAAACAAACAAAGAAACCCACCCCATCACATAACCTCCTTGGCGGAGGTATTTAAAATTAACTGTTACATAAAGATTATTTTAAATTAGCAGGCAATCTTAAGCTTTTAATCACTGATCAAGACGCTTTTGACTTACCATCAAACTGGTGGTAACAGTAATAAATGTGTGTTGTGATCATGAAATATTAAGTCTATTAAAAACTAAATGCAAATGGTAATTCTCTCTAATTATATGTAGTCCATGCATCCTCAGACTTGGACATGTATCTTTTAAATGTACTAAGAGTGCACATATTTTCCTCTACAGGACGTATGCTTTATTTTCCGGCCTGTGCTCCAGCAGGAAGCGTACAGTACAGAGCATTAATATCGCCATCTGTCCTGCAGGGATTTACTGCGGTTTACTGACCAGGATTTTACAAGCTGTTTTCAATAAACATTTTCAAACATTTTCAAACAACATGCTGCAAGCATTTGGTTTCTAATGCGCACTGTAAAATGCAACCCAATGCGTCTGCGGCTTGAACTGAAGGTTGAACATCTCAGGTTTTTTGGGCTATAATTATAGTCGAGCTTCCACAACGATCATCTCAGGTTTCAAAGAGAAACAGGAAGGAAAGGAGCGACTAATCAGCTGTAACTAAGAAAGATTAAAGGCTGGTCGTGATGTATGTGGCTGACAGTTTTACATATATTTACACATGTCATCATAATTTATGAAAACCATGTAACCTATGATCAGGTTTAAAGATAATAAACTAAAATGCTGATTTGGTTCAGACATAAAGAAATTAGTCTGCAAAGGAATGACTGGAGATTTGAAGCCTTACCTGCCAATATTCCAGGTTGAAAATTCATCTGAATGGTAGCTTTAAAAAATTAGTATGAAGGCAAATAGTAATCTATAACATTTATTTATTTATTTTTTGCTTTATTGAGATGGAATTTTCATCAAAATAAATATAAAAGATGTGCCTATAGCAGATTAGATTCTGACCTCTGTTAGAGACAAGACATGGCTAGCTTCAGGATTCTGTATCAGTAATGGTGGTACCACTAGTTTTATCTTCTAATTCAAACAGGACACCAAAAATAATCACATATACTGAATAACTAAATAAATGTTAGCAGTGATGAGGCTCACAATAAAAATAAGAAGTGTTTTATTTTCATTTAGGTTTAATAAAACAGTTAAACTGTGGCAAAACTTCACCCATTTCACTATTTATGGCACTTATTTTCTTCATCATTCCCCCGTAAAACACCCATCATAAATATTAAACGTCGAAATGAATTCAAGCAGAAATAAGACTAACAGTAAATATGAGAACCAGTGTAAGTCATAGAGGTATAATTATCTAGTTATAAAGTTATAAAACTAACCAAAAATACCATTTATTTTAATATTCATTCCTTGAAAATTTCTACAAATTAGTCAAATGTATCACTGGATCACGCTTTAAATTTATACAACCCCCATGGCATGTAACTACAGTACAGAGTACTGTTGTCTTACATCATAAAGAGTTATTTGTCAAGATAATACCCTTAGTATGGCTGCTAGATGAGTTGACCATAAGTCTTAATATTTGACACCCCTATGGGTACTGCATTTTTCACACTAAAATTTCATTACTGCTTTAAATCCTACCCAAACAAAACCTTTCATGACATTTAGCACTACTATACACCTTTATAATGTGTATGATTCATCAACTTATCACGGTTAGTTATAATATTCGGGCCATTTGTTTGTTGAAAAAAGGAATGTAAAACTGCATTTTTCAAGTTCTGGAGGAAATGGGAAGTTTAAGACAATCTAGGCCACTGCTGATTGGTCAGATGCTGTGATGTCACTTCCTGTGACATTGACTTATCTCCACTGATTGGCTCAAAAAATCATTCTGCTTCTGCATCTCAAGTGGGATCTCCTTGTCATGCCAGTAAAGTTGGAAGCCGTCAGGACTGTCAAGGTCCATTTTTTTCTCATCAGAAAATAAAACTTTCTTCCACCTTTCAATGTCCCATGTTTGGAAGCTCCCTTGCAAAGGAGGTCATGACAGTGTGAGTACCTGACAGAAAATGACATTGAATCCACATTTTTGTGCAGATTTTGGCTGTTATAGGCTGTGGTCTTAAAATTTTTATAAGCTGATAAACAGCCTATTTCAGTTTAATTGTTGTTTTCAATAAATTGCTTACTCAGATTTTTTTTTTTTTTTTTTTTTTTGTCTCACTCCCATTACTTCTTTTTGCATTTTGAAGCTCTACTTAGAACCTTAAGGTCCAACAGTGCAAATTCTTGCAATTTTTCAACTGGTCTTTAAATTCTGTCAGGAGTGTTTTTAGGAGAGAGAGAGCTGGGTTGGGGAGAGACAAGCGGGGAAAGCAGCCACAGGCTGGACTTATACTCTGGTCTACTGCGTACCTACATGAGGAGAGCATTAAAACACTTGGCCGTCTGCGTCCCTACACGTCTAATTTTACTCCATTTTCCAGAGATGGTATGAAACTTCAGCCATTCCTCAAGGAATGTCCTTGTTATAATGGAATACCATCTGTTTCATCCAAACAAAAGGACACAAATAAGTAGAATTCCTGAGACAAATACAGATATCTACATATCATTAAGGCTTTGCAATTAATCAAAATTTAGATCAAACTGCAATTTTGGCTTCTACAATTTTTAAAACCACAGAAGGTGCAATATTTCTTTGACCTGAAATGTGCCAAAATACATAAAAGTTCAACACGTTTTTCAGCAGAGATGTTTTGCTTTACAAACAATCAGGAGTCATTTTCTAAAAGAATTGTTTGCAAAAAATCTTACTTTACTTATTCTTTGTTTTTCTTAATTAAAATGAAAATGCAAAAAAAAAAACAAAAAAAAAATGACTTCCTTCAACACAACAATTCATATCAAATTTGCAGCATGAGTCAGAACTATTGATACATTAAAATTATATAATTTTTTCAAAATTTTTCAGCCCTAGTTAGTTCTACCTAATATTATGCTCGTTCTTACATATAATTACTTATTACTTTTGTTTATTGAAAAATAGATAAGGTAAGGAGATTTAAGAATACTTTCAAATTAATCGCAATTGCAAGATTGGAAAAATAAAATTGCAATTATATTTTTCTCCCAAATTGTTCAGCCTTACTAAGCATGGGAAAACCTTTTTGGCAAGTTTTTTCCCTGGAAAATATTCGGGACGCATTAGAAAAAGCTTCATGGCCCACCAGTTGAAAACCACTGCCCTAAACTGTCTTAAATGAACACAATTAACAAACATGTTTTTATGTGAAACTAAAATATATGTGGCCATTTTGATCAGTATCTAAAACCCAGACAAACCAGATGTGATTTTAAGTATGTTAAGTTTGATGGATATATAAATCCTGTATGTTGCTGATAAGGATTTCTATTTAGTGAACACAGGCTACATTTCAATGTCTGCCTGGTAACTGGTGAGTCATCAGAGGAAGAGCAAGCTCTCATTCATAATCAGGCATCTGGAAACCATGACAATCAGAGCACAGGAAGAGCTCAATCAATGAGACCAGACACACTGAAGATGTATTATTAATGTCCATATGTAATGTACAGAACACATAATCACAAAGAAGTGACAATAAATAAACACGGGAAAAGTAAATCAAATTATTCTTAGAAAACAAATTTAGTAAATATCTCACTGTTTTGTCAAACTTATTACTGCAGATATGCGTGTAGTTTTTGTACACATAAACAGACAGTATGAAAACCTTGATTAGTTTTCTCTTCTGTCCTGATGGTGACTAATCACAACAAACAGCAGTAGATCAGTTTCACTAACCAGGTCACATGATCATAGACTCAAACTAGCCATGTTAACCACCTCTTATAATCAACAAACACACAAGATTGATCATCCAGCTGCAGCTGTCAGAGTATATCAGCATCACTTCATCACTGATCTATGAAAATACATAAAAGACTAAAATTACGGACTAATAATTTAATGTAATTTCAGATCATTGATGGACACTTTAACCTTGATAAATCGTAACATTCAGATGATGTCTGAGGTTTCGAATAGATCTGTGGTGGTGGAAGGCCAAACTCAGGTTACACCCATGTGCATAGGTTGGCTAATTACAACTTTCTTTCTTGATTTCCTACTCTTTCCACTGTCCTCTTTAATAAACAGCCCAGTGCTATATCTGTGATAAATTATTGTGTGTGCTAAAAATTGTTTTATAATGCTGCTTTGAAACTTCAAGTGACAGACATTTTCACTGATTTTTTATGATGTAACAGATAAACAAATCCTTTTAATCTATTAAAATAAATGGTAAATATTCCCAGAGCTTAGGACATGTCCATAAATGCCCTAATGTTACTACATTTTTAGCAGCATGTCTGTGTGTCTGTGTTGATTTTCACGCCACGCCGTTGCTCCACTTGTCCTTGATAACTCTCAGAAAACTTCTTGGGTGTACTGATTTAAAACTGGTGCCATAAAAAAATCATAAAAATGTAAAGATATTCAATAAAATCCCAAATTGTTGCACCTTTCCCTTCAGTTTGGCCCCTTCCCTATTATCTCACTTCCCTGTTTAACACATAGGCTCATGCTGTTGAATGGCCTTCTTTTGCTTGGAGTTTGTAACTGGCCTTTGTAAGAGGAGACAGCCTTCACTCTTAGACACACAAGCTAAAAGATGGAAACTACACCGGGCTCATGAGTCTGTTTTTCTTTGTAATTGAGAGTAACCTTGCAAAGCAGATGAATACACCCGTCTCCGTGTTTTTCACTGACGAATCCATCTTGCAAAGCTCCCATCTGAACCGTTTGGGCCTGGTTAGAAAGTGACAGGACCAATCAGCAGTAATTTTGGTGGAGTCGTAACGTAAGCAAGCAGCAACAAAAGTCTGGTGCCGTTATGGCGGAAGACATTAGCATGGATGCTGCTAAAGCGTGAGTTTTATCAGAACTTGACAACATTTCTCCGTTAAAAGAAGAACAAAGAACAGCAGTGAGTTGTTTTCTTTTCAAAAATGACAACAGTTCTGTACTGACATGTCTACAGTCGCCATGGTTCTCGTTAGGCAGTTATGGAGTTTACTCTTTTGGTAGGGGCGCAGCTCGATAGTGGCTACATCACAGCTTTTGTTGGTCTGATTGGTTCGCAAAGACGTGACAGACAGATTAATCATCCTATCACCCTCTGAGTTTTTCTTCGAAGGCTCTGTCCTTTCCCAATGCTGTGTATGAGTGGCGTGCCAGGTTAAATTGAGAGAGAAAGTGACAGAGTTGGAAAACAACTGGACACGTGTCTTGGGTGGAAGTGATGATACACCTGCTCCATGATTCCTCATTAAAATAAGCTCTCTTTAAACATAAAACATGTTTCTGTCTCTGTGCAGCGATACAGTATGATGCTTTGGTAAAGCTCCACAATAAAATGCAAACTTTGTAAATAAGTCAAAAAGGACAGCTTTAATAATTCCCTTATTGTGTTATCTACCAATCAACGCAAGTGAGCCATTATGTAGTTATTTGAGGGAAAAACACGTTCTCCAAAAATCACTACTTTTGAACAAACTGATTTATTTTTCAAGAAATTTTACCACTGAATGGTGATAGCATCTTTTTGACACTTTTTATAGGTTTGAAATAACATTTGTGAGTTCATTCGCTCAAACTAACCTCCATAACATGGAAACCGCCCAACCTCTGCATTTCCACTCTTTTGAGACCAGCACTGACCGGCACTGTCCACCTCCATAGCCTCCTTCTCATTCTTCTCATTACTACTTCTTGTTTTGAATTGAGGACTCTGTTAAGAGGGTGTTTTTAATACACAGAAAAGTGTTGTTTTCATTCATAAATTTTTCAAAATTAGGGGGAAATGCATTTGAAAGTGCACTCTCTGGCTCATGCTGGAAGCAACGCCAGAGCATGGGCATTCTGAAACAGCTTCAAGTGTGTTGGGGTAAACTTTTTTTTTTAATTACCATGGTCAGGAGAGTACAATGGAGCTTCAAAATGACTTGTTTGTTGGTAGTCTGATGGATGTCTGACTTATGGTTGCTGTTAGTTGGATCTTGAAATGGAGTGTATGGTTGGGATCACCAGAATACATTTCTACCAATGAAAGCCTCTAGTCAGAAGGTAGATAGACTCTCCCTGAAGGTTTAATCACTAACTACAGTTAATAATAATAATTAGAATTACGTGATTAAGTGCTGTAGAAGTTAACATCTGTGTTACAGGCCAAGAAGATAAAAAAGTATGGTCCATAAAACCTCTATGCCCTACACAAACCCCATCCCAGGCCTCCTGCACCAGCAACCACAAAGCAGTCTCAATTACAGTGAAGGTCCATTTTTGATGAACTGTTTCTACGTCTGAATATTCACCCTTTGCAGCTTAGTCAGACAAAAGCACCATCATAAGACATCAGCTAGAGGTGTCAATCCCAGCTCCTTGAGATTTATCCGTTTGATAACCAGCTAATTATGAATCATAATCAGGGTGACTTAAATGGACCTTTACCACATCAAGTGTCAGCTGCTAGGTGACTGTCCATCTGTCTGTGGCGTATGGCAATGTCACTAAATGTACCAAGTCATGTGTCAATCTGGCCTCCTAGCATAGTGTCAACCCAGATAAACATGTTTGCTGGGATTTTAGTGCAATCCACAGGTAAAGGATGCAAAATAACTGGAAAATTTAAGTTAGTTTTTAAATATTTGAATATATGTTTGTTCAAGTATCTTTAGAAGTCAAAATCATCTATAGTACAAGTTTGCATCTTGCATATAGGCATCTTTGCATTGACTTTATATTGCATGAAACTCTAAAAAAATTCTCTTCACAACAGGTACAACTTTAGTGTACTTGAAGAAACACTGACAAATATAAAAACAAATGAGGCTAAAAGAGTTTATCATTAACAATAAAAGCCCAATGAGGTAAACTGTATTGTCAGCGAAAATGTCAAAACATTTTTTAAAAACTGATTTACTTTCCTCTTTCATGCCACAGACCTGCACTCTGTCACCATGAACACTCACTGTAGTTCATTCTGACTTCCACGTACAGCAACGTTCTGCCCCAAATACTCACTAGAGCACCAAATGTGCATTATTCCACTGCTTTAGAAGGTCTCAAACAATTGCACTACTTCCTCCTATTGGTTTGATAAAAACTACAGCCAGCAGCTGTTTTTGGACTTATTGAGTCTTTTCAATAATGTGTGAGGGGAGCTAAGAACCACAGAAAGAGACTAAGAATTAACTGAGAATTTAAATTCATGTAGTCTTACGTGGATACATCCAAAATACGGTAGGGAGGTAGGAATCCTGAATGGCTTTGAAATTGTTGTTTTTACAAGAATACTAGTCGGCAAAAACACTGGGACAAATACAAACTGAAACTACAGTACTGTGCAGAAGTTTTAGGCATGTATAGCACTAACGGTTCTTCACAGGGTCCTGATGTTCCACAACCCCGAGCTGAAGAGAGAAGGGAGGAATAAGAGTCAGTGTCGACACATTTGACATGTACGTGTGTTGCTCAGCAGCCAAAGTCGAGCTTAACCCCTTTGTACCCCGGTAATATGCCCAGCAACTACCAACAGGTTTCAGGAACTTAGAACATACACACGACCCTCCTACCCGCACTACCAGTACCCTAGGCTATGTTTAAGCGCCACATCCACCCATAACTCCGCCCTATAGCTGTGGGTTTTGTTTTGTAGTGATCAGATTATTTTCCCATGCCCTTGGTAATGTGCGAAGACATCCAGCATGACCTGGGTTGTGTCAATCCTCCTTCCTGCCTAATGGGGCCCTCAGGTGGGCGCACTTGCCATTACATGCCTTATTTCAGCCTCAAATTTTGGCCCAAACATGCCTAAAACTTCTGCACAGTATGGTACATCACTTTATACTTGAACATGAAGCACTCAAAAACTTCTACTGCTACACAGGGCTGCACACAGATTGGGCTGGGCCTCTGAAAAACCCAGGCAAGGGGCCCTCCCCGGTTTTGATTGATTGACAATATCAATAGCAGTAATTAATTAGCATTTATTCTGTTATGTATGCTTGGGGGTGTGGCTGTTCTGGGATCCCCTGCCCTTCCACAGCACACGCTGTTCCTGCTCTTCCTATGCCGTTAAGGAAAGCTTATAAGGCAAGGAAAGAAGCAGCAAAGCTCAGAGCAGACCAGGCATCAATGAAAACAGAATGACACTGATTAACTCAGAAGCAGAATGAAGGAGAAGCTGGGGTGGAGGAGGTTTACAAAAGCAGCTTGCAGAGAGAGCGGTAGAGCACAGCCAAGCAGTTACAATACAGCAGTGTGAGAGCGAACAGTCAATAAGGTGCTTAGAGCAAATCAGCTGGCCATCAGCTGATAAGGGCTTGCATTTGATCAGCTGATCTCAATTATGGCAGCACATGATTCCGCAGCCTCCATGAATGCTGTATGCATAATTTTTACTACTTCTTTAAGCCACTTTAAACCCATTTTTGCTGTTTGTTTGTTTATTTTGTTTTACTTTTTTTGCATTATTTAACCAATTCTTGCCACTTTTAGCCTTTTTTTTTTGCCACTTCCTGCCTATTTTTGCTGTTTATACCTTAATATTCCACCTTTCCCCCCAGGTTTACTACTTATCACTAATTTTGCCTCTGTTTTGCCACTTTAAGCCTTTTTTAAAATTTTTCCTGTTTTGCCTCTTTTCACAATTATGTCATTATAAGCTGACTCAGTTTTTCCTGCTTTTCCTGATGTTTGTGCAAATCATCGCTGAGCTTTAAAGTCTCAGTAGTTTGAATGAACATCTCAGTTCTAATAAAAGAGAACTGTCTGGCTAATATATGAGACATCCTCTAAAGCTGGCCACACACTACATGATTTTAAGATGGATTTTATGCCAGATTTGACCTCCATGAGCATCATGGGAGTGTATTCTGAGTGGAGGCTCGTCACAAATAAACCCAGAGCAACCAATGAAAGTGAGCAGACTATACAGTGTTACCAGACAAACGTCACATATTTTCAGAGATCATAAACATAAACACAACTGTATTTCAGGGATTCCATTCATTTTCCTTTCCTTGTTTTGAAGCTCCTGTTTTGCCTTGAAAATTGAGCATTATTTCAAATATCATACTAATATATATGTTATTTTCTACAACGTGTCCCTGGTATTTTGGTATGAATGCATACTGCTCCTTTTACCGAGTCTCAACTGTAGTTAGACTGCCGTGAACACTACAGCAGACTGAACCAGAAGGCAGACAGTTAGTAATGCTGGTGATTTTACTGCCAACCTCAACAGACATAGATCAGTTAAACACAAATTAAGAGGAAAGGGTTTAACTGGGAAAGATGACCTTAAGGCCCCTCAACCCATCTAAAAATTCACAGGTTTTTTATACGCCAGGGATTGAGGAATTTAACAGCAGAAGGAAACACAAACACATGATAACACACACATACGAGCACGCACACACACACGCACAGATGTTCCATACCTCAGCCCCAAGGGAAGGAGACACACGCACGATTGCTCATTTATGTGCACACGTTTCCACATGCTCGTACGCTCTCATTCATTCACAGACGTACAGCACGTGCATACACACTCCCTCTGCCACACACACGTGTGTGTACACAGTCACTTTAAGACATGCAGTCATGCAAAGAGACATGCATAAAGTCACAAATATTATGTACTCTGCACAATCCCAAAAACTACACAACACACAAACACACATAAGTGGTGGTGATGACACACAGCATGTCTTATTTAAACAGAGGAAATATTTTGGGGAAAAAAAAATAACAGATGAGTCCTCTGGGGCAAAAAAAACAGACCAACACAGAAAACATTCAGCTAAAAATAACAACAAACCACTGACAATACTAAAAATATTACTGTTACACTGCATTCATTTGTACCATTCTGAAATGTTAAAGTGTCCTTAAATATTTATTTCTAAACTCTAGATTTCATCCCAGGTGAATTTTCAACAGCAGACAGTTAGAGATGTAATGGTATTGTTCATTTTGTGGTATAGTATTAGAGTACACCCCTAATTTTTAGGTTGTCTTGTCTCTGTCAAGTAAAAAAAGTTAGTAATGAGCATTTCCCCTCATTATTTTTTTTAATCATCATCAACGATCAAAGTGATAAGTGAAAGTAAAGTTTATGAAGTGTCTACGACGAAAAGCTCCACCACGGTGGGTGACATTGCACAACACAATGAGTCAAGAGATTAATTTGTTGCCAACTCTTTTAATTATTGATATTTAACAGTTTGATGGGAATGTTGCAGCCCTAAAGCAGATTACCATTTTGGTTTGGCAGTCAAATATATTGTACTACAAAAAAGGGAGAAAACCAGGCACTCACAACACAAAAAAAATGAAGAAGGAAATCCTAAAATCATTTAAAAAGCCATTTGGCCATTACAATAAAGGGTTTTTAGTATTTCCTTAATCATTTTTTTGTGTGATTGGAGTGACTGGTTTTCTCCCTTTTTGGACATTTCTTACCCCCTGCTCCAAGAGCACCCAACTTTGGTTTACGATTGTTGCAGCCAGTCACCCCCCTCTCCAAAAACACAAGAAATTCTGCTGGAGTAAAACTTTAAAGGGGACATTATTCAAAAATCACATATTCAGGAATTTCTAACAAAAATATGTGCCTCTGCCCCCCCGTCTTTCTCCACCTTTCAGAAAATGTGTGCTGAAGCAAGTCGTTCAAAGATTTTCCCTTCATGATGTCATGTGGGGGGTTAGCACCGCCCCCAGGTTCCGATGTCCCTCCCAGAAGACAGCTCAAACATCCATTTCTATTACCTTTAAATCTAATGATTTTCAGTGAGTTTTTGGCCTTGTCTAACACCTTTTTGTCCTCCTTATGCAGTGCCTCCATCTCTCTACTACACTCAACATCGTTTGTGCTGTTCTTTTTGTACATTAGACTCTTTAAACCTTACTACCTTGTCTAGTGCTCTATTCCTGGATCCTCATCATACTGTATGTTGGTCACAACTGTTTCTTTAATATTCAAACACTATGTCTAATATATATAGTCCAAAAATCATTTGTTCTTCCCCATACAGGCAGCTTAAAAAAAAAAGTGCTGCCCAGTTCTTTATAGAAAAAAGAATGACAGGTTTGGTTATTAGTTTGCCAGGTGAGCATAAATAAAGGGAAACTACTTAAGGAGGTTGTTCCATGTTATTTAAGCAGGTCACAGGTTTCATGCAAAATGGGGAAACAGAAATATCTTTTTACAGATAAAAAGCAAATTCATCATATTAAGAGAGCAGCTGCAAAAAATCCCCTGATGAGTGGCAAACCAGTATTTGAAGCTGCTGGTGCCTCTGGAGTCTAAAGAACCTCTCGATGCAAGATTCTCCAGAGGCTTCCTGATGAGCAGGACTAATTTTCAAACAGTTCTATTCACTGATGAATGCAGTGTTGCACTAGATGGGATGATCACCATGTCCCAACAAGTCTGCAGCGTCAGCAAAGAGGTGATGGAGTGATGTTTTGGGCAGGAATCATAGAAAGTGAGTGGAGAATATGTGGAGTTCCTTACTGCCTATTTTCTGCCATGGTATAAAAAGAAGAACCATGCGTTCTGGAGTAAAATCATTTTCATGCAAGACAACGCACTATCCCATGCTGCAAAAAATACCACTGAGGCCTTGGCTGCTAAAGGGAGAAAAAGTCATGGTATGGCCACCATCATCTCCTGACCTCAACCCCGTTGAGAACCTGTGAAGCATTCTTAACAAGACACTCTGTGAGGGTGGATGACAGTTTACCTCAGAACAGCAGCTCTGGAGGCAATCCTGGCATCCTCAAGGGGAATACAGGCAGAGACTTTACATGGACTTACTAAGTTCAATGGATGACAGAATTAAGCTGATATCAAAGAAGGGTTCCTATGTTAATATGGAACTTGATCAGTGTGATATTTCTGATTGAAATAGCATTGATCTAAGGAAAAAATACCTCCTGCTGAAAAAATACAACATATTTCTGTTTTCAACAAATGGTCATCATTGGTAATTTTGTCTAATAAAATCTAGATTACAATATAATTGTTGAGAAATGTAGGAACAAACGAACAGAAACCGTATATGCATAAGAATTTGGATTAGAGTTGTTTTTATTTTGTTCATCATAGAGTAAATAGTCATCATTAAGAGTTAAATAAAAATACTTTTTAGAGAACAAACTTTACTGAAAACATTGCTCTGCAAGCAGAGTAACTCATACTCTATATCGACTGAAAACAAATGTTATATTTTTCTGAGTATATTTTATTCAATTTAAGTAAAGTTTCCTCTGGTAAATGTACCGTGTAGCTTTTATGATTCACAACTTTTCCGGCCTCTTCATTCTTCTTCTGCTCCTGCCTCTCCTACAAACATGGGTCCAAATAAACAAGATGGCGACTGCTAAAAGGCCAAACTTGAAACTGCGGCACGGCAATAAATAAGTCAACGTCTGACTTTAGAGCGGGCCAGTCCACATCTATGTGTAGTCCAAGACTCTGGAGAGCATGAATGTCACAACAATCTATCTAAACAATTGTTGACAATGTAAAAATGTATATTATGACCGAGTCAAAACTGTAAGACTCATTGGTGAGTTCATATTGCTGTGAGTTAACAACACAGAGCTAAACGCACGTTCTTACACCCAAAAATCGACTCTGAATGTCACACAAGCATAGACGCGCTCACACATGTACAGTGCTCACACACAGAGTTCTGGCTCGTTGCCAGACTTTCCAGTCCTACCAGCCACTAATGACCAGTGAAGCGCTGACCACCAACGGACTGTTAATCAAATCACAACTGACTCAAACAATAGACGACGCTGCTGCGCTCAACACTCCCCAACACACACTCGCACTAACAGTTACACTACACTCTAATGGAACAAGATGGCGGCAGCCCTTGCATCAACAGAGAGGTCAGCGGGTGTGTCGAAGCTGTTGGAAACAGTTGGGTTAAAAAAATGAAAAGAACATAAAGAAAAGGAGCCTGTTGGGGTGAGAGGGGAGGAAAGGAATGAAACCACACGCTCGCACACACACATATAGAGTCCGCACGCATACACACACTGTCCTGGGGTGTGTTTTTAGGCAGGTGTTGGATCTGTTGCCTTCACTAGAGAGCTAGGGTCGAAGTGAAGACACAAAGCTGCTTCCAGCACATACAACTTTCACCTTTTATGAGCTATAAACACAAAATCAGTTTTAGGACACAAAATGGCCGCTATGGCTGACGGTGCACTATTGCCATGGTAACGCTGCTCGAGGTAGGTGAAACTGTAGCTTCCTAAAGCCTATGTGTATTAATGTTAGCTAGAAAAAGACAATCCTTCTCTGTTTGTTGTTTCTGGTGTCCAGCCTGATTGACTCTGGGGTTTTCTGAGGTGCGTTCAGGATCAACGTCAGGTTGAAACAATTGCTTCCATCTTAGGGATCTCACAGTGCATAGTCGGCTCTGTGTGCAGGTCGCAGAGTCTCACAGACAATACTAGGTGTTCACAGTTGGTCTGTGTTTTGCATCTAACCTAAAAAAATCACACAAAAAAGGCGAACACATTCATGTGATTTTGTGCATTTTTTCCTAAACAACACATGGTATGAATTACCTGAGCAATTGTGTTACAAGAAACTGAACATAAATGTGGAAAAATACTATGATAAAATAATTTTCTAAACTGAGGTGCAATGATTTTTTGATTTTTAGATCACCTGAACATGCACATACCTGCACAACTGTACAAGTGCTCCCTTTTTAAATTTTATGATTTTTTTTTCCCTCTTATTTTATATTGTTTTTAATATGTTTTGTATTCTTACTGAATATACACTGGCTTCTAATGAAGGTAATTCATTGTCTTTTTCTTCTTTCATTTTTTATTTAGTTGTTTTATGAGCAAAACATTCCTTATGTGTGTATATATACTTGGCGTTAAACCTGATTCTGATGCAGATGATCAAAAAATACAAGATCTTCACTGTATGTGAAAATTATGGGGATTTTTTTCTTTTCAGGAAAAATATCATTGTAACTGAATATGTGCAAATTGTTGTTTTTAATTAATGCTCTTTCTATAATTTTTTTTTTTTTTTTTTTAATGTGCATTGATTTTCAAAGAACGGCAATGGTGACAAATCACATGTGACAACTATAACTATTTCCTGTATTTTATCTAAATGTAATTACTCTATTTCATTTATATTGATATTTGTGAATTTCATCTAAAATGTAAGAAATGCATGTACAACACAATTTTAAAGTTATTGTAGTGTAGAGTCTAATCACAAAAAAAAAGACGAAATTTTGATGGACCAAGACAAGAGAAAACGATGTAAAAATAAAGATTAATTTTTGTCTTTAATGAACACCGTAATTGTGTCAAAAATGTTTTGTGTTTTGTTTTATTTAGATTCTTCAGCATTTTTGTTATCTGAAATTTCATTCTAATAATGATAAGAATTAATAGTTACATTTATTTATTTTATTTCGTAATTCATTTAAAAGTAATTATTACATTATATTTTATATTTCCCAAACATTTGTGATTTTTTTTTCTCCTTTGTTACAATAACAACAAAGAGGTGTGTGATATTATGCAAGAACAATAATGATTATAATACATTAAAACACAGACAGGGTGTTTCTTTGGTTAAAAAAGGAAATGACATGTTTCTAAAATAGCGTTCTATTTGTTAAACAACTTTAATGTTAAAATATTTAGTCATGGTTCCTATTTTTAAATTTGCAATGGCATTTTATAATATATTTCTATTGCACTTACATCACCTCTGATTTTAATTTCAATCATCTCTTAAAGCGTTATTCATTGATGCTCACTCATGTGTTCATTTGTGTTCATGTTTGTTATCTACTCAACATTATTTTTGACAAATTTTGATTGTGTTAATTTCTGACCGTAATTCTTAAAAATAGATATATTTTTTGCTTTACAAAAAAAAATGTAAGTGTGCAAGAGGAGTTGTGTATCTGAAATACATTTAATACCAAAAATATAAAGGCATAGTTTTTGGGCAGTTTATTACGTCTTTTTTAAAGTCATTCCAACACGTCCTTTTGTTAAACTGCATCATACATCATGAAGTGACCTTTTTACCTTTGAGACCTTAAAAGTGTGTTTCTGTATTCCTCATTGAATACGATGCTGTGTGCTCAGCCTACAGAAACAAATACAACGCTGTTTAGATGAAAAAGACAATCAACTAAAAGAATTGATAAACTGTGTATAAAAATTTTCTTCAGAGGAAAAAGAAATATTTGAGAAAGCGACAGATCACAGATTTTACTGATTTGACCAGAAACTGGATTATTTGTTAAATAACAAAATAATACGCTTGATCCAAGACATAATGACAAATTATGAGAAATAATATTTCAAGTTAGAAGACAGGAAATTTAAGGAAGTAAAAAAAATTAGACTTGAAAATAATTTTGACCGTAAAATGCTATTTTGTGTGGCACGAGAGAATTAAATAAATGTAAAAACATTTAAAGACAAACATAGTTAATTTAATAAAATTATGGATCTACATTTGTCCAAATGCAAACATAAACAAAAAACTTTTCTTCACAAAAAAGAAAAAGAAAAAGAAAAAAAAAATCACCTGAACACGTTGCTGTGTTTTGAAAGCTGTGCTTGACCAATCGGAGCACTCGGCTGAATGAAGAGGTTGTTGTATAAACCTCTGTCAGGTTACATAAAGTTGATTTTCGGGGAAGTTGAGGTTCGGTGATGCACTTCCTGAAGACCACCTGTCACTCAAACTGAGGGGGCGTACTCTGTGACATCATCATCATGTGGATACAGCTGAGCTGCTGTTTAATGTCACAATATTTTAGATAAACCTTCCCTGTCTTGGGACTTCTGATATTCTGTTTCCAACCTGTGCTGAGCATCAACTTATTTTTTTTTAATGCTTGTTTTTATTATTTGCGTCTTTATTTTCTTGTATTTTTCTCACATGTATCACACAGAACAGTATTTATTACAGACTGACATTCAAAGCCTTAGCAGGTTATGTTGAAACTAATGCAATTTTAAGTTTTTACAAGTATAATTAAAAACTATCTACATATCTTTTAAAGTTGTGCAGCTAAGACTGAGATATTTTTCAATCAAAATTGTTTGTAAATCAAATTTCTTCTCAGTGCCTCACAGACATTATAAGCCCCCCTGACTGTTTGTTACATTGGCTTGCTTTTGTTTGTTGGTAGTATCAGTGAATTATGCGCATATGTTTTACTATAAATATGACATAAGAGTAAAACACAAAAAATGTCAGTGGGTTTATGAAGCCTCTCTCCCTCCTGCCTCACATCGCCCCCTGGATGTTAAAGAGAGAATGAACCTAATTTTCACCGAGGGTTTGGAGTCTGTGCTGCTCACATTTGTGTGCAGACATCAAACAATTTTTTAAATTTTAAAGAGAAGAAAGCTGATTCTTGAAATGGCTTCACAGATGAGGCTATGAATTAGAAAATGTATCATTACTTAGCTGTTATAAATTGAAGAGCGACTCCTTCTACTGCAAAAAGTCGAAGACTGTAATTTGAGAGTGCAGGATTCCAGTGGTTATCAAACTGGAGGAGTTTTAAGACAGGGGAGAATGGCGGTCTCCATTTTGAAGGTACAGTGCTTGTACGTATTGCTACCATCTGCTTCAGTCTTCTACTTCCTCCGACAGCCAAAACAACTCGTTAATTTATACATTTACTTCATATTCGGTGTCTGTCTTGCTCTTTTTACCCAGATTGCCCATCCTTGTTTGCCTTTCAGTTACACACTAAGCCCCAAACTGCTCTATGCGTGTGTTTACACTGTAAAAGCTGCTTGGAGTGTAACATAGTTGAACAGCTGATAAAACAAGCTTGAGCATCTCTGAGTGCTACTCTGTATGTTTCCCTCTTTTATTTTCTTGATATGTAATTGCTCACTTATCTGTTCGCCCTTATTCACAACAGTATTCGTCCCTTCGGTCTGTATGCGTATGCACTTCGGTAAAATAATCGCAAAAATGACCAACCAAAATTAAATTGCGCTAAAATCCTGCAGTTTCTGATCAATATCTAGCTCAAATCATTCCTCTTATGATAAATAGTAAGTCCACATCAGTTTGGTTTCAGTGCCAAGCTCAATACTATAGCTGCACTTACTTGAGTTAACAATATTGCATCTGCTGTAGACAAAGGAAAATACCGTGCTGCCATGTTTGTCGACTTACCAAACGTAATTGCCGATGTTGATCACGCAGTACTCCTGCAGAGGTTATAGGATGTTGGTTTTGATGACATGTCCCGTAAATCAGTGCTTCTCATCTTCAGCTGGTCAGGAATGATCACCTAGAAAAAAAATGTGGGAAAACAACTATGAATTACAGAGGCTCTCTGCAGGCTAACATCCGTATGATTGTAATCTATTTTAATGTAATAATAGTTAAACATTGGTTGTTTTCCTGTGATCTCTACTTGCTGTGTAATGTGTAATTATCTTGAGAGTCCTGAAAAACAACCAAAATGTACATCTTTTCATAGGAGATAGGAAAAATGTAGGTGTGCTTGTTCTCCCAGGGCTTGTACGTACGTACGTGTTAAAAATGTTTTTGTCCTAGTATTTGGTTCACCCATGTTTTACTCCCTCTAAGGTTCAAACGGCAATGGTTTTCATTTAATACCATACTATCAGTCTGATAGGCGACAATGTGCGGTTTTAAGTAGTTATTGCTCTGCACATTACAGTTAATTTCAAAACGGTAAGTCAGCTACCTTTTTTCTGTGAGAAAGACTCGACTAAGGGCCAATCCCATTTCTACCCTTTAACCCTTCCCTTAGCCCTTCCCCTTTGTCTACCCCTTCCCCCTTGAAACAGAATGGTAAGGGAAGGGGTGAAAACATTCCCTTAAGAAACGAGACGCCACTTGATTGCAGTTCATCATCACACATTGCTGATAAACAGCTGTGTCATCGGAGGTGAGTATAAAGCTTCGACCATCTCGTTCATACTGCGTTGATCTTCTCCACTTACTTATACAATAAGTAACCCTTGTTTACACGTGTAGATACCAAAAATACAATAAACTTCAATCCTCGGTGGCTAAAGATTGAATTGAGAGAAAATACAACCGTTGTGTTTTCTATAATCATTATGCCGAAAACATTTTTAAGTTTGTGTGCCTCCTTCATAAACTGTTGTGCCATTTTGCAATTGAACGCAGTGCATGGAGGGGATTATCATACCCCTTGGTTTTAAGTGTGGTCCTGAAAAACTTTCGTTTCAAGGGCTATGCAGCCCTTGGCCCTTAGTCCTAGACCTCGATTCAAAAGAGAATTAGGATACCACTTCACCTGACGTGAACGTGCAAAACCAAGGAGAAGGGCTAAGAAAGAGCTAAGGGGTAGAAATGGGATTCACCCTACGACTTGCAAAAATGGTCTTTAGTTACTAAAACTCAGACCAAAAGTACGTTTGGTTTTGTCAAGAAGAATAAAAACAAGACTAAAATGTTTATTAGTTTTCGTCAGACATGCAAAGTCTACTGTATTTCACCGCAGTGGGTACATCTTTCAAAAAACAACATATCTGTAGCTCTTCTGCCTTTCAGCTGTAGAAAGCAGGGAAATTAGGTTTGGCAGGACGCATAGAACGAAGATGATTTGGTACTTACAATTTACAGTGTAATTTAGCAGAAGCTTTTATCCAACATGACTTACAACTGGGACTTACAATGGCGTTAAGGACCTTGCCCTATGACCACTATGTCAGCAATGTAAACCATTGAGCTATCCAGCCATCTTGTTTCAGATTCAAGAGAATAAATGTGTGAAAAAAATTAGACTAAAATGTGGAGACCTTTTATTTACTTAAACTAGACAAACTTGTCTTTGAGTTTTCCATCGAATAAAACTAGAACGAAACTATAAAAGGTAGAAATGACTAAAATGAGACTAAAACTTAAATGCCTTTAATCTAAACGCTAAGATTGAATTTAAAAAATAGCTGTCAAAATTAACACTGGCACATTAACCTCTATTCAGTGGGGTTCCTCAAGGTTTTGTTTTGGGTCCTCTACTTTTAACATTTCATATGAATAAATTTGCATCCACATTATCAAACTGAATTACCCATCTTAATGCTGATGATACAATTTTGTATAGATCTGCAGACACTTTACTGAAATATTACAAATATTTAACAAACGGTGCAAATGACCTAGTGGTTAGGTAGCCCCCTATGTACACGAGCAGCCTGGGTTTCTTTTCTGTATGTCTCCCTTCACTCTCTCTTCGCTGTTTTCACCTCTAAATAACTTCACAAACTGCAAAATAGGTCTGAATTTAAGATAAGATATACTTCATTGTCCCAGAGGGGAAATTTGCCTTGGGCAGTAGTGCAACGTACACAGCTCAAAACATACATTGAATTTCATTCTGAATTTTGATCAACAAAATATGTGCTCTTCGCTAGAGACCAAGATCATTCTGATAGTATTTCAAATGTCCATTTCTGTGGGAATCTAATTGTCAGAAAGTGATTTTCTCTGTTATGGATTACAGAGATGTGATCTTCAGACATGCCACAGCCTCTTCTCTTAAACCATTAGACTCTATATCATGCTTCCCCAGTATTCGGAAAATTGGGAGAATATCCTTCAGCTTTTGTGAACCCCTCACGGCAAAAATTAAAACACCAATTGTCACCAGATATTAAAGTAAAACATCATGATTTTGAAAAAACTATTAAACTTCTGTTGTTGCTTTTTTTTTCCTGGTGCTCCTGATTATTTAAGTTTTGTTTTTTCACTTGTGTTGCATTTATTTGTTTAATCCACTATACTCGATCATACTTACAGTGTCAGTAAATGAGGGGATGCTCTCATTCATGTCCCAAGATCAAAGAAAGGAGAAAAAAATGATGAGGGTGGAATGCCTCACAGAGGTCATGGTTCCGTTGGTACCTTGGTTTTGGCGTCACAGTTCGTTCAAATTTGGTTCATCAGGAGAAAAATGCAACAAAAGTTCCGAATGACTCATTTCTACCCTGAACTGACGGCAGTCTACTGTTGATTAGAAGTACCTGTGATAGCTGGTACAGCCTGAAGTGTATTTAACATTAAACAGAAAAAAACTAAATTTGAAAAAACAAAAAGCAGTACAATAATCAAAATATATTTATCAAAATAAATGTAAAGTATAACACTCAGTAAAATATGTGTATTTGGAGGCAGTGCATCATATTTGAGATTAATGGTCATGGCTGTTTGCAATCCACTAGTGAAGGACCACAGACTGGATTACATATGGGATGGTTGTTGTAACAAGGCTTGAGCAGTTTTGATACATACTGGAGACCAGGGTCGTCTACGACTTCATATGCATAGGCTTTACAATGTATTATCTTCAATAATGTCTTTGACCCTCTCAGCCTTTTGAAGACAGCAGGGATAAGTTGTTGAACACCTGTTTTCTTTAGCCTTTCACCAGGACCTGACATGTCTGGGTGATGTGGTCTGATATTCATTTAAATATTTGACGTGTTTCCTGAAGCTGAAGTTTCCCGACACGGCAGATTTAAAGATGGAAGTGGGTCTTCTTGCGATGTTAGTCACGTGGTCATTTGTTGTGTCTGCTTCCTCCTCTTCTTCGTTTGTTGTTAAGCAGCAGTTGGCAGTTATTAACATTACCACCGCCTAGATTGGGGTGTGGGTACTGCCACGTAGGATCAAGGTTATTACAGTTAACTAAAACTAACTAAATAACTAAAACTAAATTGTAAAAATCATTTTAGTTAACTGAAACTAAATAAAAATTCTGTGATGACAAAACTAACTAAAATAAAACAAAATTAGAGACAAAATCTTAGTTTTAGTCTTTGAAAGCAGCAGACTGATTGACATGGACACCCAGCCTGGAGAGTGTAAAGTCACCTCATTTTGAATGGAAATACTTTAAACAGTGGTCATTTTGGGTCTTGAGTTGTAAACAAACATAAAAATTGAATAAATAAAGAGAAAAGTGAAGAGCCCTTTTGGGTCTTGCCCCTTACAAGTTCCCCATATTGCCAATAAAACTAAAACTAATAAAAACTAACCTAAAACGATGATTTTACTAAATAAAAACTAGACTAAACTAAAAAAACCATATGAAAAAAATAATTAAAAACTTAATTGAAATTCAAAACAAAAAGTAAAAATGAAATAAAAATTAAAAACTAATGAAATATCCAAAACTATAATAACCTTGCATAGGATACATTTTTTGACCGAGCAGCTGTATTTGTTGTAGGGCTGCAAGCACCAAATAGTGGTGCATGAACCATGAATACAATTACTGTCGAAGATCTGATGAACGAATGAAGGTATTTTGAAAATATCCAACCTTTTCCAAAATGCTTTGAACACTGATTTTGCTGATTTTTTCTTTTCTGTAAATGTTTTCAACAACTGTAAAGATGTCAGATTCTGCTAACACATTTAACAGTTAAAGGATTAAATGATGATTAAATAAATGATAAATAATAGACACTGAAAATTAAGAGACTCTGTCACTCAGATGGATGTTAGAACTGCTCAATATTAAAGGATCGTAAGATCAACTTTGGATGAAAAACATTCATAGAAGTTGGATCATTGTTCACACAAAATTTTAACTTCTCAGTATACTAGTCGAAAAAGACATTACATTACCTTACTTGTAATTCATGTAGTTACAATGTACAAAAGGTTTGTTAAACTACTTTTATTTGCCCTCTGTTTCACTTTTTGAAAACGCCCAAACATGGAGCGCAGGTTGCGGATGTCTGCAGGCAGAGTGTTCCAGAGGGTGGGAGCTGCAGCACTGAAGGCTCTGTCTCCATAGGTTCAGAGTTTGGTTTTAGGTATGGAGAGCAGGCCAGTGTCTGGAGACCGAAGGTTGCGAGGTGTGGCATAAGGATGTAGGAGGTCTGAGAGGTACTGAGGGGCCAAGGCATGGAGAGATTTGTATGTGAGGAGGAAGATTTTGTAGTTGAAGCGGGACCTGATAGGTAGCCAGTGAAGGTGGATGGGGGTTGGAGTGGTGCAGCCAGGGTCTGGTGTGGGTCAGAACTCTAGCAGCAGAGTTTTGGGCATTCTGGAATTTTGGAATTTCCCCCCTGTGGAGAATAAAGGAATATCTTAACTTATCTTAAACAGATTTGTAAGACTTTAGAGTCCCTCTAATGTTAAAAATATTTTTCAAACCTTTATTTAATGTTAAAAATATTTTTCAAACTTTTATTTAACCCTAGAAGATTTTTTTCCTTGCTGTTCTGTCAATACTTTTTACAATATCAAACACTCAGAAAACATTTACCAAGCTCAAGTTTTCAGCACAGCCTCAACATTATGAAATAAGGAAATTTTTTAAATTTAACTTAAAAAAAAAACACACAAAAAAAAAGGAAAACTGATTTTCTAAAATTTCAATTAAAGAAAATGTAGGTAAAAATATGAAAAAGCTGTAATTTCAAGAGCTAGAAATTTAGAAAATGCAGTAAACATGCACATGAAAGTGGTAAAATTACATGCAGTATATCAAGCAAAAAATGACAGAATGCATATGTATAGGGCTTTTATTGTCTACTAAATGATTTCAAATTGTATATTTAACCCCTTTTTTTAAGAATATGCAAAATAATAGTTGTATGTACAACAACAACATGGTAATTTTGTGAGATTTATGTGGAATTAAAAGCATAGAGTGCACAGCTGTGTTTAACTTTGCTGTAAGGGGGGGTCTGGGCTCTGTAACCCCTGTACTAAACAATGCCCAGGTTTAAAATAATTTTTTTACTAAAATATGTGGAGAACATAATGACATTCTTTCAATCAAAGACTGTGAGGGATTCCTAAGCAGTGTAAATTATATATAAAACTAGAATGGCCGTCTGAGGCGACAGACCCACGCCTAAGCAGCGCCACCGAGGAACTCATGCTCCCATTGATTACTATGATGTTCAAAATTCGAAGTCCGAGAAAAACCGAACGGGTGCGCGGATCATCACCAAAATCTAATCGATTCTTCCCTGTCACTATCCCAATATTCCCTAAAAGTTTGGTGAAGATTCGACTTTCCGTTCTCGAGTTATCTTGTACACATACAAACAAACAAACAAAGAAACATACAAAGATACGGAACCCTTTACATAACCCCCCGCCGATTTCATCGGCGTGGGTAAAGATGTACAAGTGAGCCAAAATCAAGCTAAATGCAGGGATAAACCATTATATACACAGCAGTGGAAGGGTTTTGTGAACACAGTTAAAACGAGAGTTAAAAATATGGACATCATTTTTACAGAATGAAAGATTGGAGAATAGTAAAAACTTTTTTTTTTTTTATATTTTTTAAAAATGAAGTTAAATGCCAAATGTACAAAAAATAAAATAAAATAAAATACCAGTGCCTGTACTGTACAGTAGTGGTTCTCAACATGGAGGTCGGGACCCCTTTGAGGACAGTGAGCACAGCTGTGTTAAACTCTGCTTCAACCATCTCCAGGTACAGGGGGTCCTGGGTCTCTGGCACCTTTGTTTTGGGGGTGTGTGGGCTGAAAGTTTGAGAAGCACTGCTGTACAGTATGGAACAGTATACCACATATAAAATTAACTTTTATTTAAAATAGAAAGGATCATATTTCCTGTTTTACTCTGCCTTTTGAAATCAAACAAAAACTTAAAGAGAGCCTAAAAATCACATTTTTGACACAAAGTGATTCCAGTGCAAAACGTTCCTTTGCTTTTATGCAATCACACAATAAAAACAGTGCACGATGATGTCAAGCTGGCGTGATTTCCCAAGGTTTGACAAGTTTCTGACTTCATCAATACTAGTTTAATTGTTTTTGGCGCGCGGATGGTTGAGTGGTTTATGGTGCTACCTATGTACGCAGACAACCCTGGTTCAAATCCAGCCAGTTGCCCTTTAACTGCATGTGTCTCCCCACTCTCCTCCCTGTTTCAAATCTATCCACTGTCCTTCTTCTATCAAATATAGGCATGAAAAGGCCCAAAAGTAAATCTTAAAAAAAATACCAGTCTAATTTTTAAACTGGCCAAAAAAAAAAAAACTTGAAAGGGAAAGACTAAATCTAGCTTTTACATCTTATGAAATATAAGACCTCTATTCTTTAATGCAGCATGTTTAGGATATGCATGAATTTGACTGTTCCTGCAGGATAATCTGTGTATGTTTGCAGGACTTTTTAATTTTATTTAGGAGAACTTGCACCTTCATTATCCGTGTTGTTGTGTAGTGTTTGTTGACAGGATGTTAATCCTAGCATTAGTTTGCACAACTCAGTACTGATCAGGTTTAATCCTTTAATAATTCCCACGCTGAGGTTGGAAGTCACAGGTAGTATAACAGAAAGTACAGTCTGGAGATAGTTTGACTTTACATCAGCGCTGTTTTTCCTAGCGCATATGGGAGTTTATGGACTGACCTGATTTTGAGTGTATCATCCAGAGGTCAAAACACTGCTGACACCAATCAGACAGGAAAAAAGGGATTCTGGGATCATGTGTGATGGATGTATAGGCTGCAATTTCTCCATGCAGATTAATTCTGATTTCATGGATGTAATCCAGGATGTAACGATGATCCAATTCTACAGGTCCCCTTGTGGCTGCAGAGGTCGGTCCCTAAAAATGAGATTTACACATAGACAAGGAGAGTGTTTGTGTGTTTGGAGCAGGACGTTTTGAGAAATACAATAACGCTGCTGTTTCTCACTTTAATCTGTCACCTTCTTAAATAATAAAGCATAAAATATGCTGATTTGACGGCGACAGCTCAATAAGCTCCAGTAATCTGGTTACAACAAAACCAAAGTCTGAAAAACTGTTTTCTGCCCTCAACGAGGATTTCACACTTGACCTGTTTGAACTGTGATTAGAGGCCTAAACCTATAAAATCTATGTTTATTTGACGCGCTGCTGATCATAATTTATTCCCCACAAACTACCCCTGGAGTCCAATCAGCTTCTCAGACAGCCAAAGCTTCAACATGACTGTCAACAGTCATTGTGTCTGTTGTATTGTGTTCACTTACAAACTGTCACACAGGCTGAAACATCCTCACAGCAGCAGAGTCCAGCAGGGACTCTGCTGCCCCCTGATGGCTCCCACACTGAATAATTCACACACACATTTGCACTCAAAAAAACACACACACACACACACATCGATCTGTTCACTCTTAGATCAGAGTGTCAACACAGGTTCGCACTCCTGTCACATTAATCCATTTATGAGGCCAAAAAAAGCCCAAAGATTCAAGTTTATGAGACGAGCATGGAACAAAGCATCAAACAACCAAAGACAAACACAAGAGCATTAAAGAAGAAATGAGTGTATTGCACACATGCATGCTGGCATCAGCACATGTTAAGCTGTTCAAACATGACTAAGTAATGTGATTATTTAGAGGGTAAAAATTTATAAAACAATAAGCCAATCAGTAGAAAATAAGACTCGAATTTTTTGATTGAACATTTTCTTGCAGAAATTGCCCATTAAAACTGCACTGACTTCTTAAATAACTATATTTGCACATTTATTTATTTATTTTTCTCTCTTTAGTTTGGTTAACTCCATTTATTTAGGCTTTTGACATCTAGGCAAACATGATAAGAATTTTGTATTTGTTAATTTTTATATTTTACAGCTATAAAAGTTCTCTTTTGGCTGAAATGAACAATTACAAAAAGATTAATTTGTAATCGGTAATCAAAATTTGATCTTGGCTTCATTTAAGGACCAAGAAAGATGTGTATGTTTAACACTTTCCACTGTTAAAATAATGACATGTTTTAACAAGCACATGTAGTTGGAACTTGTGTGTCACTGGACAATAATTGAAGTGTTTTTATTAGTGCTGTCAAAATATTTGATTAATTTTTATTTATTAATCATCGGGTGAAACGTGATTTAAAAATGCATGCTGATTAATCACACTCTGATGCTATCACACAACCAGCTAAAGTAGCTTTTGACTAGTAGTAGTAACTTTTGACTGGAACACGTAAAAAAATTATTTGCTCTTAATCTTTAAAATTCTATGGATAAAATCCAGATTCTACAGATTGAGTAGTTGGTGGACAGTCTGCCCTTGGTCTCCACTTCTTCTGTATCAAAAGCTAATGAAAGGTTTTGATGCCATGAAGAAACAAGTCCTTTCTGAGTGTTTTGTTAATATTATCCTTAAGTCTACCAGTACTGTAATCCTTCTAAAATCACCAATTAATTACAAAGCCTAAAATAAATGAGATTAATATTCATAAATAATTTATACATCACAGAGTTCACCTTGTGGAACCCATTAGGTGTCCTGATCAGTCTTAAAAAAGCCCTGGTTATAAAAATCCTGGGAAATAATGTTATCTGGTTTAGGCACTGGAGTTTTTGAGAAATATACGATCAAGTATTCCCCCTCCCCACACGAACAAACACACACACACACACACTTTAAGAAAACTTCAGCCTCCCGAGGACCGACAAGAAAAAAAATAGTGATACTTTGTGGCCAAAATGAACACAAATTTTAATTATTTTTGGAACGCGCAGTTGGCTTAGTGGTTTAAGGCATGTCCCATGCACGCGGGCGGTCCAGGTTCAAATCCAGCCTGTGGCCCTTTGCCACATGTCTCTCCCCACTCTCTTCCCCGATTCTGACTCTATCCACGGTCCTCCTCTATCCAATAAAGGCACAAAATGCCCAAAAATAAATCTGTACTTTTTTTTTTTGTAAATCCAAAGTAGCCCTAAAAACAAATTCTTTTACCACCAATCATTGTATGAGTTATTTATAAGTGTTATACCATTTCTGTTAATATGTGCACCCTCAAGGCAGACAGAGCCTCATCCCCCTTCCAAGGTCTCTGGCGCCCCCTTTAGGGGGTCCCAGACCCCGGGTGGGGAACCAAGGGACTAGAGGCTACAAGCTAAATATCAGGAGATTTGACTGTTATGGCTTTGAATAATGATGATAATAGTTATAACACATTTTCCTGTGTGAGGGGATGGCGACTGAATATTATTATAGAACATGGAGAGTAACACACAAACCACAAACACACTGAGAGTCAATGTTTAGACCTGTGTAGTATTTGAATATTTCACTGCACTCAGAGAGCCAGATAAAGATGAAATGTTATTACAGCTGATGCACACCAACACATAGCTATAAACATGAGAGTGATATCTGACAGAGCCCTCAGTGATGAAATCCAGTCACATCTCTGTTGCTAAAGAACTGTTCCCAGGGTCTGGTATTAACTGCGTATCTCTGATAGTATATGAATTACACCTTGACATGTGGTTGGTGCTGTGCATTCGTACGGGATAAGCAAAGTTCATAATCCACTCACATTTCTGAAGGAAGACATAAGGGTGCTGCAGGGCTGCAGGAATGAAAACGCTCAGTGAATTTTATTTCTGAAGTTCATATTACAAAAGGTAATGTTCAGACATGTTTTGCTGGGGACATTTCCTCCATGTGTCCTTTCCATACTGTTAATCAGAGTTTCTAATAGAAAACACGTCCTCTATGTTTATATATTTTCACATTTTTGTGATCTGTAGCAAGCTGTCCATGACTAATGAACTAGTGAACAATCTCCCCTAGCTCTTCCCTTTTACGCATCGAGGTTGTGTAAGTGTGTATCAGCAGCTGATCAGACCCAGGAACTGAGTGAAAATTGAGTACCCCTCCTGTTAATGTATGAGATAGGAGACATCTAATATTCAATATAAACCTCTCCTGCTCTATAAGTTTTGGATTGTTGCGCATCCATAATAACCCTCCTCACGCAGATCAGCTGTTGTAGCCTAGCTGTTGAATGTTGTGGGACTCATTTAAAACTGTAAATTGTGTTATGCATGAAATATACAGCTAAATAATGCTGATATAAGACCAGGCACTTGCAAAGAGAAACTGTAGGAAGCAGAGCAGAAGCACTGTGGTATGAAGAGGGCAGCAGTGTGTGCACACCCACAATTGGACAGTAGAGTTTAAATAAATAAGTTAGGTCAAATAATACCATTTTTACACATACACTGAAATTAACTGAAAGAAGAGCACTATTAATAACCTATGTTTTAATAATCTCCTACGCTGCTTCTATTTTTTTTTTTCGTAAAGCTGCACGGACCATAAAAAAACATAATTTGCCACCCTAAATTACAGAGATGCAAATTTGCTCAGGATTAGAATTACCTGTGGACCTCTGTGTGTGCTGAAATATAATAATTTGTCCTGGAATTTTTAATCAAAAAATTATAGACATGGTTTATTAACATCAACGTCCTGCACAATTTCTACAAATTACCAGGAGTCCCCAGGTCGTACTAGTCACGTGTGAATAGGGTCTACCTCCTCATCTTTGGAGCTTACCTCTTATCAAATACACTGAGTAAGAGAGCCCCAACAAAAACAACTTTAAGTGACTCAGTTTCTTCTTGATACCTGGCTCTCTACAGTCACAGAAAAACGTTTCTAACACATTTCCAACAAAACAGCAGTATCTCACGATACAGACTATGGCTTGGTCCCATTTCTAACTTTTACTCCTACCTCTCATTTCGAGTGTCCACATGCCACTCAAAGTAGAGTTACAGGGGAAGGTAGTAATAGTTTACCTCATACAAAATAAGACATTCCTGATGAGACATTTGGGTATGTCTTTTGATGTTTGAGCAGCCATCCTGCTAATGATTTGCAAGGCATTCTAGGAAACTTCCCCTAAACCTTGGTTTCGAGTGTGTCTCTGGGAAATCTCAGTTTTGAAAGGGCATGCAGCCGTAGCACTTTACCCTACCCATCTATTCCAATAAGAATCATTACACCCTGTCCTTAGACATGAATATGCAACATGGAAGGGTAGGGTTAAGTGATGGAAGCAAGGGGTGTGTAGGGACTGAGCTTATATGCTCTCTGCCCTGAAATTAAAGCCTCCTTTGAAATTTAACATCTTTTGAGAGGTTACTAGTAGGATAAAAGCCGACCTCAAAGCTCAGGATATTGTTCCTGTATGCTGGTTTAGTGCTATAAGTGGAGAGGGTTTTGCTGTAAAAAGTCTGAACTGTAGATCTTTTGTAGATCTAAATGTGCAAAATAAAAAACATATTTCAAGCTTTGAAAAAAAAAGAATTGCAGTCTTATCATTTCATCCTTTTTATAAATTAAATTACAAATTTCTGTATCTGTGCATTATTATTTTTTATTTAATTCAATAAGGTGCTAAGGTTACTGTAACTTATTACTCAAATGACAGACCATTGATATAAAAGTTTGTTTTTAAGGTGCTGCACTATTACATTATTTTTATTACTATCATTATTAATGATGTGGTTGAACTGAATTTTGGTATCAAATAATCTTTTTGAGTGATGCTATAACAAGTATAGAAAAATAAAATGTTGATGGCCTGCCCATTTCTTTTAATTGTTGTTTTTATATGTCCTATGTTTTTCATGCTTGCATGTACAGAACTTCGGTGCAAACCCAGTTTGCTCTAAAAGAGCTTTATAAATATTTTAATTTAATCTAAATGGCTGACAATGTTCCAGCAAAAAGATTGAATGAATCTTGGTACAGCTGATACGATATGATACATTGGGATATAAGACGTAAGGTTATTAATGATGTAGAACAATACAATATGATACCATGATATGACACATTAGGATATGGTTAGTTGTGATGTGAGATGAGACGATACATTGATGCAATGTGATACGACATAGTATGATAGGATATGATCATGTGAGGCCATGCCATGCAATACCATGCAAAACAATACAAAATGATATGATACTATATAAAACTATATGATTTCATATGATATATGGGTCCCGGTCAGGGCCTTTCTGTGAGGAGTTTGCATGTTCTCCCCGTGCATGCGTGGGTTCTCTCCGGTTACTCCGGCTTCCTCCCACCACTAAAAACATGCTCATTAGGTTAATTGGTGACTCTAAATTGGCCGTAGGTGTGAGTGGGAGCGTGCCTGGTTGTCTGTCTCTATATGTCAGCCCTGGGATTGACTGGCGACCAGTCACCAGGGTGTAACCCGCCTCTCGCCCAATGACAGCTGGGATAGGCTCCAGCCCCCCCTGCGACCCCCAACGGGATAAGCAGTATGGAAAATGGATGGATGAATGATATATGGGATAAAATAGAACAGGATATGATGATACAATACTACATGATGATATGTGATGCGATTCGATGTAATACAACACACTATTATCTCCATGGGTACGGTTGTTTTGTACTCAGGCCTGCCCATAAATTGCCTGGGCCCCTTGTAAAACCCAGAGATTGGGCCCTCCCCAGTTGATATTAGTTGATGAAGTCAGTGTGAGTGTGTTGGTTCAGTAGCATTGATGCTAGCAAGCGTCCTGGCTAACAGTCGCCTCATTTGGAGCAGAAAAGTGTCAGACTACTGTTGGGTTCTGATGAAATTATTTATTCATGCTACTTCTTGAAATGTTTCACCATTTTTCACCCAACTTTGCCCCTTCTTGTTGCCAATCTAAAACCATTTTTCCCATTTTTTACCACTCTTTTGCCACATTTAACCCTTTTTTGCCTCTTTTTACAATTTATAAATTATTTTCAATTAAAGTTGTCTGAGTTTCTTCTACATTGTTTCCTGGCCTCCTGATGTTTGTGTGCATCATGTCTATGAAGTCCAACAATACTTTCCTAATCTTTTAGATCAGTGTGCCCATCCACATAGTTAACATGACCAATAAAAAGATAATTCTGTTTTAAGAAAAGGTGTTTACATTTTTAGGAAGCCTTTAATGTACCACAGCATAAATAAATAAAATTCCTTTTTTTTCTTTGATAAGAGTGGTTATTATTCATTTTAAGATCACAATAAGGTTAACACAGCTTAAATTTACAATGAACCATGAGTTTGTGGACCCTCATGTACTCCCAGTTTGGCAGGGCCCCAGAAAGCTCTCCTATTTTCCCCTTATGGATGGCCTTGTTTATACTCAAAGTGCTATACACATTTTTCTGCCTCTGAAGTAGACTTTAACATACAATCCACCTTTATGAAGAAAAGCACAACATTTGTTTCACACTACCCATATTATACATGACCTATATCGCACATTTTAATTTTTTAGGGTGATCATTCCAGCAGGATGTGGGGTCGTTATTCTGACTTCTGTTAAAATCTCTCTCCTGTTTCAAAATGTGTCCCAAATGTGAACTCATCTGAAAATGGGATTGTGTTTTTTTCTGTGGCTGTGGCCCAAACAGCATGTTGAGGTTGCTTTTTTGATAACAGGAGATGATGTGGTCATGGACTTGTCTCTGTGTGCAATGCATTATGGGACTTTAGCTTGCATACACAGCAAACATACTCTGCAATATTAAATCAACAACTACAAAACCCTGCAGAGAGTAATGAACCGTGAACTTGTGTCTTACCTTAAATGTTTTATCCCTGTTTCCTGCTCTTCCTCCTCTGGTCTTCAGTTGTTTTGCACTTCCTGTCAGACAGCCAATCAGAGTGAAGCTCCTGCTTTCCTGGTGTAACTGGTGAAGCCTGGCCCTTTAGACAGCTTGGTCCGAACCTCCACAAGTGTGCTGCAGCTGCCGCTCCAAGCCGGACTGAAGGCTCACAGCAAGGAAGTCCAAACACAGACACCCTGCTCTGTCACACATGCACAGACACCAAACACACACACTCAGGAGGTAATAAGACAGTGTGTGAAAGGGAGTGTGTATGTGGGGCACTGGAAGGAAAAAAAAAAAAACAGAAAGAAAGAGGCCCAGGGACGAGTGAGAGTGGCAGCATGGAGAGGAATGTCTTAATGACATTGTCCGTCTGTCTGTATGCACAAACTTACATCCTGATTGACTGAGTGAAAAAGGTAGGGAACCACTGGCCAAGGACCTCTAAATTCCCTTTCCGATCAGTATTGAGACAAGAGACAGTCCAGTTGTTAAAACGTATCCCTTTATTGCCTGAAACCTCACATAATTTTTTTGAAACAGAGATGTTTGTTTAACCTTCTAACCCCCCCCCCCCCCCAAAGGGAAACTTGCTGTAGTATTTCACATATTTTGTTTGTATCGCATGTAAAATGAAAAATCCACTGGAAGGCATTTTTAAAAAATAATTATCATTATACAGTTACAGGGTTAATTTATATTTCAGATAAAAAGCTTTGTTACATTTTCTTTCCAGCTTTCATAAGGCTTACTTTCTCTAAGAGGCTGGAGAGTGACAACAGTGAAATCTAAGGTTAATGTCTGCCTTGTCACTACAGATTCATAAATGTATTTTTGCAAACATGCTGACTGCAATTAGAATTCTTGTCATTTGTGATTTTCCTCTCAATATTATTTTGCATTAAATGTAGTCAAGACGAAGGTTTTTTTTACTTCATGTAAACACAATGAGGATGAGTACAATTTTGTAAATGCTTGATGATAAGTTACCTTTAGATGAAGACGATCACTGACAACACAGTGACACTGTGTGATCCTATAGTTTGCTTCAATAGTACAAGATATTTTAAGACAATCCTGGTCAGTTAATGGACTTGAGCTTGTATAGTGGGGGTCGGCCAATCGGGGTTTTAGAGCTAATACTGATAGCAATTATTAGTGGCTCATAACACCGATAACTGATATCTGGAACCAATATGACATACAAAATGTACTTATTGTAGCAAAAGTGAAATTGCATGATCCAAAAATTAAGAAAGGTCCATCTGCATGAGAAACTATAGTAGCAGAGCAACATAGTAGCAGCAGGAAGTGATACCAGCTACTTAAATGTTGCTTGAGTTGTACTCAAGTGATATCAGGCCAATCAGATTGTGTTGCACACAAGACATTTAGTGAGACTGTGAAAAGTGAAAATAAAGCCAGAGGTGAAGAAAACACTTTGCAGTGGAACCACTGTGCACACTGATTAATTAATGTCATCGATGATCTGTAAAATAAAGAGCCAAATGGTCTCAGTAATCAGCCAGGCTGATAATCTGTTGACCCCTGTTGTATAGCACCTCTTTTAGGTGCTATATTGTGACAACTCAAAGTTCTTTTACACAACAGGTCAAACTTACCCACTCACTCCCATCCACCCCACTTGCACTGATGGAGAAGGCTACAATGTAAAGGAATCGTCTGTATTGACAATCGTACAAATTCACACACCACTGACACCGCAGTAGGAGTGATTTGGGGTCAGGTGTCTTGCCCAAGGACACATCGACATGTGACTATAGGAGCTGGGAATCAAGCCAAAAATCTTCTAGTATATATTTGAAGTTTCTCTTGAAGGTAGTCGTGGAGAAAGATTGTGAAGGCCTAAAAACTAATGGTCTCTCTCTCTCTGATGAGCAGAGATGGTTACATAATGATTTAACTAAACCATTTTATCCAACAAATTTCTTCACCAAAATAAAAAATAAAGGATATTCACTGTGTCTGTGAATGGTGAGAGTATGGAAGTCGTAGAGCAGTTCACCTACCTTGGTTTTGTAATCCATCAATCCGCGTACTTTGAGGGCCAAGATCAACCGCGGACTTGGACTTGTGCATGGGGTGATTAGTTTGCTGAGCAGGACAGTGGGGGGGGGGTCCCAGTTCTGAGCATGCAGAGGAAAGTCTTTCAGTCCTTGGTCCTTCCGGTCTTACTATACTCTTGTGAGGCCTGGATGGGCCTTTGTGACAACTTCTCTTTGGCGCATTATTGGCAATACCGTGTGTCTAATACAGGCATGGTCAGGAGAGCAGGGATGGGAAGGGTCTAGATATGGGAATGGCATCTGTGCTTTTACCGGCACCTGGCATGCTTTCCGGGACTTGATCCAGCTCACCGGACACTGGGTGCTTAGGACCCAGTGGGCTGGCATGTGCTCCTATACCTGACTTGAACTGACTGTTTAAGATTTCCCTTCAATTTATTTTAAACAGGTTTTCTGAAGGGTAATAAAAATATTTGTAGTCACATTCAGTAAAATTTTTTCCATGAAAAAAGAAGAATTTGAAAGCAAATGAGTTTGAAGGACAATAGCGACAGCTATTAAATGTATAAACACAGTTTGTAGAGTAGAAAAATACGGAGGAACTCACCTCTGTGTTAACAGTGGTTTTCACTGCTGTAAATTGGGAAATGTAATGTCTCTAATAAAGAGAATGAGTTAAACTCCCGCATGAAAAAAGATGATTCTCTGAAGCCAAATCAGCTGTTATTCTAGCACTGAGGTTTGTTGTGAAAAATGGTTTAATATGTAAATCTGCAAATATTTTTTTTTTGTAATGATTTTTAAGCATGAGTTTTCTCTTTTAATGCAAACTACATGGCATAAAAATGAAGGGAATTCTAAAAGATGTAACACCTCAAAGATGAATTGTGAGGGTGAGGAAACTATTTGTATTCAAACTGATATTTTTTAATAAACTACACTGCAGGATTTTACACGACTGATTAAACAGCAACCTGACTATTAAAAAGGATAAAGGGATCACTGCATTTATAAAACATGTAAATATATTTTACTCACACTAATGAACACAAGACATCAGAGATGGGGACTGTCGCACTTAAGTCGCACACATCAGTGACTTGAGACTTAACTTGGACTTGTGTGCAAAAGACTTGAGACTCGTGATTTGGGGCTCGTGCGCATCTTCGGTTTTTAATTTTTCCATCATGATCTCTTGTCCCCCTGTCGCTCTTTCCCCCTTTCCTCCCCTTCCGTTTGACAGTTTGTGCGTCTTTTACACAGCACCAATGGCTGCTCTCCTCTCTTCCTCGTCTTCTTTCATGCTGCATAACAATGACACACAAACGCGACCCTCACGCACACACCTACTCTGAAATGCATGCTAAAATGTTGTTGTTGTTGACTTCAGGCTTCAGTCTGTTGAGGGCAAAAGTTTCAGAATACCTTCACTCTTTTCTCCTGCATTAAAGCTCCTCTCTGACCAGCGTCAGCGCTGTTTGTGTGTGCACTCCAGCTGTGTGTCTGTGTCCCGCCTGCCTGAGCCAAGGGAGTGTGCATTGTTAAAATGCTATTTGGTTAATGTTTCCTTAATGTCATATGAATGTTAGAATCTGCATTGTTGCTTATTGATAATGAACAGACACAGAACGCTCATTACAACCATCGGAGACTTGAGACTTAACTTGGACTTGTGACCAAAGACTTTAGACTTGGTTTGGACTTGCAAAAAGTGACTAGTGTGCATCTCTGCAAGACACTAATAAGTAACCCACTCACTGTGTGTTTGTGTTGGTGTGTGTAGGTGTTGGGACAGAATGGGCCGCTCCTTGCCCCCCTCAGCCCGGCCATGGAGACAGTTTGGCGGGCAGCCAGAACTGACCGGGGCCCTGAGATGTCCCCGAGAGTGACCTGGAGACCCGGCTGTCGCTCCGCATGAGCATCAAACACACACATGCACACGCACATACACACACACATAAACGGCAGCCAATGGGGTTAGTCAAGGGTGGTGATAAGTGTCTGTGTTCGCGTAGCCGGCTGAATGTCTGTGAGCACTTTTCAATGAGTAGGAAGTGTGTGTATGTTTGTGTGTAGAGGGGAAGATGAAGGTAAAGAGGCACTTTGAGGGTAACTGCCACTCTCTTTCTCTCTTCTGGCTCTCTTGGACTCATCATACGTTTGCAATGACATCTAATACTTTAAGCATTTTTTTCTGATTACTTATAAATGTACAATGAAAAATAATAAAATAAATGGTCAAAAGTGTATGGTTCAGCAGGAAAAAGACTCACTATAACATAACTGAGTTGGACAACAAGGTGTGCAGTATTTCAGCTGATGCTCATCCCAACTATTTGTGGGTGATTAATTTAACACTGATGTGACGGCAGATTCAGGCTGGCAAATTGGTGATTTAATACGTTCCTTCATCTGCCCCACAAAGGATAACCAGTTCTGACTGACCTAGCTTAAATCTGGACGGGTAAAAATGTGTTAGAACCAGAAGAGGACGAGATGCATCTAACAACACAATCAAAGATCTAGTAAAAGAATATGTGTTTCTGTTTCTTTACAGAATATTTAGTTGTACAGACAAATCTAAAGACCACCGTTACAGACATTATTCAGCAGAAGCATGTCTGTGTGCTTCAAGCTCAGTCTTTATACATCAATTGTGGCATAAAATGCCTTATGTTCACACTGGGAGATGCATTTTAAAAAGCTGGGAGGTGTTTGGCCAAGTGTTGTGCAGCATGCAGGGCCTATGTGTTGGAGACGAAGGTGTCATGATGTCACCCTGGGTGACCCAGCTTTGCTCCGCAGACACTGCACTGATCACAGAGACCTGAAACAGAGGACAAGTATAAATCTACAAATAAAAGTCCTAACGTTTAAAAAAAATAGTGTTGTGTATCAGTATCATTAGGGACATTTTTGCTTTACAGTAGAGCTTAAATTTTGCCCCAAAAAATCCACCCCACCCTGCTGGAGGTCATGCAAATTCTCTTCAGGCCTGGTCCTTCTGGTCATATTTACTGTATTTATGGGCCTGGTTTAAACATAGCATTTTTATTAAATTGGCTGTTAAGGGGTGCACTGATAGCCTAGTAGTCTAAGGTGCTACCCATGTACGTGGGCAGCTGAGGTTCAAATCCGGCCTGTGGCTTTTTATGGCATGTCTCTCCCATTTCTGATTCTATCCACTGTCCCCCTCCTGTGAAATAAAGGCATGAAAAGCCCAAATTTTTCAAAAATTAATTGGTGTTTAAAATTTTACACTACTATTCCAAATTATAAATCCAAATGACTAACTTAATCTGTTAGGATACACAGAAGGATGTATAATACTACAAAACAGCACAACAAATGTTTTATCAGTTAATAGGGATGTTAAAGAGTATTGATAGGGGTGTAACGGTTCACAGAGGTCACGCTTTGGTTCCTACCTTTGTTTTTGGGCAAAGGTTTGGTATGGGTTTGGTTTATCGGTAAAATAGAAACATAAGTCCCAAATTTATAGGCCTAATTCCAGGTTTCTCGTATTTATTACTTTTAAAATTGACAGTAGTGTAGACAACAGTCTGATCCTTTTGGTATGGAAACTGCCTGTGATAGTTGGTACAAGCTGTGGAGTATTAAGCATGGATAAAGAGTTTTTCTCTAAAAAAAAATGCTACATTAAAAGCAACAAGGACGTGAACAGTGCAATTTCTCATTAGAATATTAAAATTGATAAAACATAATGATGAAAATTAAATATGTGTGTTTTAGAGCATATTTATGATTTATGTGGTTTGCGGTGACATCCTCACCTTGTTATTTAAAAGCTTATTAAAGGCTAAATGCTGATACGTGGAGATAAAAAAAAATAACTGGCTACAGTGTGTATTACTCATGAAAAAATCATAACTCATATAACGGAGTCTAAACAGAGCACCTAAATGCACACTTGTATACAAGGTATTTGTATTCCCCCGAACTGTCACTGTTTGATGGGTGGCAGTATGGTCCACAGAGATCCATGATCTAAATTCTTTCTACATCTCTATGGTCTGAACAGAGAAAAACTGCAATAACAGATGACAGTTTTACCTGCCAATGGGGGTGGCAATAATGCTCTTAAGTGTTAGCTAACTCCTTTTAAACAACCAACAAAGAAGAAGCAGGGAAAACAAAACACACAAAGAAGAAAAGTCAGCTACGTGTGCAGAAGCAGAGGAGTGGTGAGATGAGGCATTTTCTTCCTTTAGCTAACTTCTCTTCACTGTTTTCTAAAACAAGATTTAAAAGTAAAGAGGGTAGAACTTATGCTTCTATTTTACCAATGAACCAAACCTGTACCTAAACTGTGACCCATTACACTCCTACATTTTAGTCATTTCTACTTTTGTAGTTTTAGTCTAGTTTCAGTCAACAAAACATTTTAGCCGAGTTTTAGTCCATAGAAGGTCCTTATATTTCAGTCTTTACTTTCAATCACCACATCTTTCCCAAATTTGATGCCTGTGCACTCTGCCAAACCTTGGATCCCTGCTTTCTACAGCTGAGAGGTAGATAAGCTACAGATGCATTGTGTTTTAACTGATTTACCCAAAGAATAGAAACTATATTTCAGAGTTTTTGTCATCAAAGATCTATTTCTAGCTAGTCTTAGTCTTGTCGTCCTCATGGAAAACGGTTGTTGACTAATACTTTTATTCATAGTTTTAGCTGACAAAATAAACAGTGAACAGTTGCTATATTGAAAATCTTGACTTCAACTAACTTCTGAGTCAATGGGATGATGAAGTGGTGGAGTTGAGGCAGGCTGAAATGGATATCTTGGTTACTGAAACAAGTCATTTAGGTAGTATAATCCAGACAATGGTATAAAAACACAGAAATGGGATTTAGCTGAAGTGAAGTCTAGCCTCTAAATGTTGTGCCAACTTGTCAAATCCACCATAACTTTTGTATTGCTTAATTATGTAGTACTTTACTTTCATAAAAACTTTAAAAAAAAAAAGAGAAAACTAATGAGAACTGGCATGTTGATTCATGTTGGTTCTAATGGGACTTCTTTGGGTTTTTGCAGCCAGCCTTAAATGGGTGATATTTTAATACTGCAAATTGCATTTTGGAGTAAAACCCTGCACCAATATAAGGTGTGGATTCTATGAGAGTTTAGTATTCTGTCAACTGTAAACCAATTAATTATTTTTTAACCTTTATTTAACCAGGAGAAAAACTCAATGAGATTAAAAGTCTCCTTTTCAAGAGTGTACAGGAGCGGCAGCAAACAGAGCTCCAGGCATACAAAAAACAGTCATACACAGAAACCATAATGCAAGATATGTAGCCCATATGCATCAAAGGCACACGATAACAGTTTAAGCAGCAAGTATTTACCAGAATCAGCTGATTAGAAGACAAGCCTGTTGATGGTAGTCAGCTGTGGTTTCTATGTGTAAAGTTTAGTCTGTAAGTTTTCAGAATCTAATGGTTCTCCTTTACCTTTAAAGAAACCTTCAACATATAAAGAAACATTCAAGGGGGGAAATATTTTCAAGATAAACGTCTGCTTTGCTGTGTTTATTTTATAATTTTTTCATTTCTCCCAAACAGGCAGCCCGACCTTCAAACCAGCAATATTCAGGTCACATTTGCTTTTCTGACCTCTGGGCCTTGTTTATCCCTCGTCTACATCCCTGCTCTTTCTCTCTACCAGTAACACACACACAGCAATACACACACCATCCCCCCCTCAGCCCTGTGGCACTTTGCTGTTGTATGGAAACACAGCTAACCCTGCTGCCCTTTCAGTGTTCCTGCTAAACAAACCAACCAACCCATCTGCCCACCCATCCATAGACAGTCGATACAACACCTATTGTTGATTGAGGGATGTAATGCGCGCACACACACATGTATACACAGAACGTAAAGACATTTGCACCCAAACTGTGTTGGAAACTAACCATTATTGATGGTCACTTGATTTTTAAATGCAGATTATTCTTCTGCTGAGGGCAAAATTAAAATCGGAGACCTTTTTAACAGCGATTCAAAACCGTCTAAATTAATGTCACTTCAGTCAATACAGTATATTTCACATATAGCTGTAGCTGAAAGACATGGACAGGAACAACCTTTGAAAAAATAAATAATAAATGTAGTTCATGGCAGGATCTTAAACAGGATAGTGTACCCTATAGGTCCAGTCATGCAAAATGAGTGCACAGGCAGAGTGTGCAGGTGATGGTGGGGCTCGTTACAGCTAGTGGAAGCCTTTGGTTATTGATTTTGATCGAGATATGGAGGTAAGTTCAATGAATTTGACTGAAAAAGAGGCTATATGATATTAAACATCAAAATAAAACAAGGAAGCCGTCTAAAGCCTATTCATAAGATCGACCCATCTGGGTAGTCTGTCCAAGCAATGCCGCCCTGTCCCATTCTGGGTGAAAATGTTCCATCAAAATGAATGGGAAAAATTGAAAAGATTGGGTTATTTTGAATTTAAAACCTTTAAAATATAAAATCCATATGCTTTTGTGGTTATTGACAGCCTAAGATCAATAGCAAGTTACGCATGTAAATCTGACATTTCAGAATCATGATTGTCATCTTAAAATGAAACAAACGAGTTTGTTTCTTAAAATGAAACAAACAAGTTTAAGATGTATGCAAGTTTCCATTCAGACGCTCAGTCTAACTAGACAGTCAGCCCAATCCTGAGGCAATATTGACTCTTAGATGTGATACCTGTCTGCTTTCTGCAATTCCTTCACAGAAAGGTGATTTGAATTAAAACATGTTTGGTCAGTATCTTACCTTTACAACATTACTGGAGTACTGCTGCTTCAGTAATGTGACAGAAATGTTCAACAATCCAAGCAGCGTAGAGCTGCTGGTTCTTACAGAGCGCATTCAGAAAGTATTCAGACCCCCTTCGCTTTTTATGTTTTGCTATGTTGCAGCTTGATGCTACAGTCAAAAAAAAAAAAACATTTTTATACTAATTGATCATACTTAGTAACCCATAACAACAAAGTGAAAACAGAATTTTAGAAATGTTGCAAATTTATTTAAAAAAAAAATAAAAAACTGTACCACACTGAGATAAGTATTAAGACCCTTTGCAAAAAGACTTCAAATTGAGCTTAGGCTCCTCCCATTTCTCTCTGCTGAGGTATGCTACACCATCATGGATCCCACCTGTGGTAAAATAAATTGATTTGACATGATTTGGAAAGGCACACACCTCTTTATAGAAGGCCTCACAGCTGACAATGAATATCAGAGCAAAAACCAAGCCATGAGGTCAAAGGAACTGCCTGCAGAGCTCAGAGACAGGATTGTTGCAAGGCACAGATTTAGGAAAAACTACTAAACAAATTCTGCTGCACTGAAGGTTCCCAAGAGCACAGTGGCGTCCATAATTCTCAATGGAAGAAGTTTGGCACAACCAGGACTCTTCCAAGAACTGGTCACCCAGCCAAACTGAGAAATCAGGGGAGAAAGACCTTAGTAAGGGAGGTGACCAAGAACCTGACGGTCACTGACAGAGCTCCAGAGATCCTGTGTGGAGATGGGACAAAGTTCTAGAAGGACAACTGTCACTACAGCCTTCCATCAATATGACAGAGTGGCTAGATCGAAGCCTGTCCTCAGTGCAAACACATTTTTGCAATCTCTCATGTGTTTCGCTAGCTTTCATTTGTTTTTTCACCAGAGGAGATGCATTAAGGAGCCTGTCATGGATCAAACGAATTTTGAAAGTAAAGGTTTTCCCTCTCTTGCTTTTTACTTTTTTATCTCTACAACCAATTCATTTGTCAGTTTGTGGGTGTAATTTCAGTTGACCAAGTTTTTCTTTGGTTGACCACAGGCCTTGTTAATACATGTTAACATTAATCATTTCTTGAAGGTTAAACTGTGAGTCAAAGCGAGAGTTCATGAGAGAGTTGGGATGTAAATTTTTGATATAGTCATGTCATTAAATGTTCTTTGAGGCGCTGGTTTGGCCCACAGTAGGAAGAAGCCCTTGAGAAGCCCACGATGAAAAGAGTAATTTTATGTACTTTTCTTTGCATTTAGTGTCATTATTGAATCAAAAGTGACTAAATGAATTGGTGAACAGACTGAACAGACTTTGTATCAAATATAGTAAAATACAATATTGGGGGCTCCTGCCTTAGAAATGTTCAAATGGTGTGGTCCAGCACTGCAAAATAATGCAAGTAAATTTAGTAAAAATATTGCTCATAAATAGGGAAATTATGGTTCAAAAACACATTAAAATGCAGGGATATCTGTAAAAATGAGGCAACGTTTGTTGCTTGGCTAGCCGGTTAAGGAGGACCTGTGTAATATTCTTTCTAGGGGCCCTAAATCCCTAGCTAGACCCCTGGGCACACGTCTTTCCCTATTCTCCCGCAGCATATTTCCTGTCTCTCTTCAGCTGTCCTATCTAATAAAGGCAAAAAGCCTCCCAAAATAATCTTTTAATTAAAACATACTTGTTCCTTGCAGTTAAAAAGAAAACAGAATTTGGAAAACTGTTAAAATCGATGGCAGATTTCATGTTTAACTGAGGACACATCTGTCTGAGATGTAAAAGGCTGATGTTTATGTTTGTAAAATATGAATATAGGTATAAAAATAGAAAAAAGCAAAAAAAAAAAGTTGTTTCCATTTATTTTGTGTTATTTTCTCTATTTATATCAATGATTTTTTAAAATATATTTATATTTATAGCCTAGCACATGGAGATTACGGTTAAATCTCTTAGGGCTGTTTAAGCTTTCTCCATTTTGACATATTTTGGGTATTTTCTTATGTTGCCTTTGTTTTTTGAGTACATAATCAGCACTTTAAAATAAAAATTAATTCATGTATAAGAAGTGGTTTACTTCTCATTTAAATGATTAAATCCGTGATAAGCGGTGCATTAAAGAGTTAAAGTATTATTTAAATGTACATCAACATGCATCATTCAAACAAGAATAACTGACATATAAGAAGCAACTGTCAGATTAAATACAGGAGTCAGGGTTTGAAAAACCAAACACACACACACACACCCCACGCCCACACACACACCCACACTAGCACACACTGCATTGTTAATGGGAGTGAAGCACTCTGTTTGACTGGGAGAGAACGAGGAGGCGGCGACATGTCAAACAGCATCTATGTCAAACACAGGCAAGTGCAAGTTCAGCTCGATGGCGCCGCCCTGCTGCTGCAGCAGAAACACATCTCACTGGTCACAAGTTCAACTCCAGACCTGGATGCTGTCTGGTGCATGTCAACCCCCACACTCTCTGCACAATTCCTGTCTCTCCATAGCTGTCCTGTCCAAATAAAGGCAGAAAAAAAATCCCAAAAAATGTAGGTTAATTTTCTCATTATACAATTATGCTTAATTTTTGCAAAAATAAGAGTCACCACCTGCTAGTTGTTACTGAAATTACTGGTTTAAGTTGACTATGAGATCTCTACTTTTGGCCTCTTTTGCTCAGATTATTATTCATGTTGGAAAAAAAAAACAAAACCACACAAAATATAAAAAAACTGACACTGTAAATAAATTGTGTTTGTATTGTGTGCCATCAGGAAGTTGGAGATTAGTATTTGTGTTACTAGTAGAGATGATTCTGATGTGGTTCAGTGTTGGTGGTTTTGGTTGGATGCAGAATCCATGATTGCAACTGTGACTCTAAGTGCTCCGATTTGAACTGTGTGGATTAGGTCAGCGACTTTAATGTTCCCGCTGGACTCAGCATGTGTGTGTGTGCGTGCGTGCGTGTGTGTGTGTGTTGGATTAGTCTCTATTTGAAGTGTGAGGTCTCATCTAATCCGGAGGTTGCTGTAAACAGATGCAGTGATCCTGCCTGTCTGAACACAGTGTTCACTGCCAGAGTTACACAACATGTAAACGCATGCACACTCACACACTCTACGTCACTCACACACACACACACACACACACACACTGCGTCACTCACATGCAGGCGAGCACACGCACACTCACCCACACACACACTGATTTATACCGCTTTCTATGGATGGTGATGTAATCAAATACATACAGACATTACATTTCTCTTTAAGTACCTTGGAGGATCATATGTATCTGTGATGTCAAAGGCCACGCCCCCTCTGTTTTCTGCCCCAGTTTTCACACACACAGTGACCTCACACAACCTCCAACAGCATTAACACCATGACCTCTTGCACTGCAGTCATATTAATGCATATGATATTTATGCAGTAATTCACTTCATATGGACATATTATGTGTGTTGATGGTAAATGTAGTCCTTTGAAGCTCCTTAGTTCATGCTAGTGAACAATACATCAGGATACTTCTCCCTTGTCTGAGTGGAAACATTCCATCTACAGTGCAGTGAAAAAGTATTTGCTCCCATTCTAATTCCTGTTTTTTGGAAATTTATCACACTTAAATGTCTCGGATCATCAAGCCAATTTTAATATCTCACAAAAACAACCCAAATAAATACTAGAGGCAGTGTCTAAAGGGTGATTTTATTTATTATGGGCAGAAAAAATCCAAACCTATCTGACCCTGTGTGAAAAAGTAATTGCCCCCCTTGTTAAATCATAAGTTATCTGTGATCAACCACAGTTCTTGGAAAGCTAAGTTCAATTTCACTGGCCACACCCAGGCCTTATTACCTCAAGACCTGTTGAATCATGAAATCACTTAAATAGAAGCTGTCAGACAAAGTGAAGTAGCTACAGGAACTCAAAAAGAAATGCATCATACCAAGATCCAAAGAAATTCAAGAACAAATGAAAAAACAAAGCGATTGAAATCTATCAGTCTGGAAAAGCTTATTAAGCCATTTCCAAGGCTTTGGGACTCCAGCAAACCACAGTCAGAGCCATTATCCACAAATGGAGAAAACTGGGAACAGTGGTGAACCATCCAGGAATGGTCGGCCAACCAAAATGACTCCAAGAATGCAATGACGACTCATCCAGGAGGTCACAAAAGAACCCAGAACCACATCCAAAGAACTGCAGGCCCCACTGGCCTCAGTTAAGGTCAGAGTTCGTGACTCAACCATAAAGAAGACACTGGGCAAAAATGGCACCCATGGGAGAGTACCAAGGTGAACACCACTGCTGAAAAAAAAGAACACAAAGGCTCGTCTCACATTTGCCAAGTAACTTCTTGATGATCCCTAAGACTTTTGGAGATATATTCTGTGGACTGATGAGACAAAAGTTGAACTTTGGAGGGTGTTCAGCCATCTGGCGTAAAAATAACACAGCATTTGATAAAATGACTATCATGCCAACAGTCAAACATGGTTGCAGTGCGATGGTCTGGGGCTGCTTTGCTGCTTCAGGACCTGGACCACTTGCTGTGATTGATGGAGCAATGAATTCTGCTGTCTACCAGAAAATCCTGGTAAGGTGAATATCTGGCCCTCAGTTTGTGCCCTCAAGCTCAAGCACTCTTGGGTTATGCAGCAGGACAACGACCTGAAACATACCAGCAAGTCCACCTCTGAATGTCTCAAGAAAAACAACATTAAGGTTTTGGAGTAGTCCAGTCAGGGTCCGGACTTACATCCAGCTGAGATGCTGTGGTGTGACCTTAAACAGGCAGTTCATGCTGAAAACCCTCCAGTAGGCTGAGTTAAGACAATTCTGTGAAGAAGAGTGGGCCAAAATTCCTCCACAGCGATGTGAAAGACTCATCACCAGTTATCACAAACACTTGATTTCAGTTATTGCTGCCAAGGATGGAACAACCAGTTATTAGGTTCAGGGGGCAATTACTTTTTCACACAGGGTCAGATAGGTTTGGATTTTTTTCCCCCATACTGAATAAAATCATCATTTAGAAACTGTATTTTGTATTTACTTGGGTTATCTTTGTGAGATATTAAAATTGGTTTAATGATCCAAAACATTTGAGTGTGATAAATATGCAAAAAAGTCAGGAATCAGAAAGGGGATAAATACTTTTTCACGGCGCTGTAAATGAAGAGTGATGAACAGAAAAGATGAGATTTCTGGCAATTAACAGCCTTAAAATACAGAAAACCGAATGTTAACTGGTTATTTGGAGTGGTCAGTGCATGAAACATTATTTTATTTTTATTTAACCCTTATTTAACCAGGTTGGTCCCATTGAGATTAAAAACCTTTTTTTCAAGGGAGACCTGGCCAAGACAGGCAGCAGCAAAAGCACAAAGTTAAAGACATAAATTCAAAGAGACACAAAGTACAATTTACAAATCACAACATTTTGAATTTAAACTATCCTAAAGCGTCTGCTCCATGTCTTTCATTTTAGATTTAAAAATATTTAAAGACACCAGTTCCTTGAGCTTTAAGTCATTCTGCAACAGATTCCAGGCTGAGGGTGCAGAGTACCCAAAAGCCCTTTTTCCCAATTTCTGTCTGAGCGTTTGGGACAGAGAGCAGAAAGAATCCCTGAGAACACAAAGGATACTGTTCAGTACTTCTCTGCACAATAAAAACACAAAGATAGAGGGGAAGCAGACCAAGAATTGCCTTATAAATAAAGGTGTACCAGTGAATGAGCCTGCGGGTCGCCAAAGCGGGCCATCCAACCCGAGAGCACAACTAACAATGGTGTGTCAGAGCTTTGCAATTTGTAATGAACCTCAAGGATGCATGGTGATGGTTGGCAGTATCAACCATATGGAGACACTGCAGAGGCTTGCATGTACAAAAGGTCACCATAACCTAAAAAAGTTGCAGCAACAAGCCGCTTCTTTACATTAAAAGAAAAACACAGTGGGGAAATGTTACTTACTGTGGTCTTGTTCTGGGCATAATTCTGTGTTCGCTTTTTTTCTGATTTTCATAACTTCGCAATCACCTTTAAAAGAGCCGACAGGCTGGTGTAATAATTGTAGTGTAACTGTAGTGTGTAGAATTATCAGGAGGCTGCGACTATCCTTTGTTAACTTTATTAACAGGACTTGACTTAGCATAACTTAGCATGATATTACAATGTGGGAATGTGTAAGGTTTTGCACTGTATCTTTCACAGGCAATGAAGTTACAGAAGATCTCAGGTGACACAGTAATCACTTTTTTAATTTCTGGAGCACAAGTGCCAGGCAACAAAGTTTAACTGTGTTGCTACCACTCTTTTCTGATCTTTAGCAATTGAGGGCAACAAACTCATTCAACATCTCTGGTTCCAGAAGTAAATTTGTCATTGAAATCCTCCATTGACATTTCCCAAAACCCTTATATCCATATTTTTAATCCATGAACCAAGCCAACCAGCAACCCTGTCACTCTAGTTTTAAAACATTTGATCCCCCACAAAAATGATGTTTGGAAATTGACCAAAATGCAAAGGTTTAAGGCTACCTACCTTTTTTTGCAAGGATAAAGGAACTATCCCACTATCAACTGTGATCCTTTTATTCCTATAATTGCGAACTGACCTTTTTTCTACAATCATCTTTAATGTATTCTAGTATGAACATGACAATGATAAGGGGCTCTAATTTCGTGGCGCAGCGCAAGGTGGCGCAGGGTGACAGAGCGTGGCGCACCCCACGCACCGTGCGCAGCCAATTTGGCAATTTGGTAGATCGGGCTGCGCTGAGATGGGTGTGGCGGCGCACCAGGGGGAGGTGTCGACAGATTCAGCTTGGCGCAGTGACAATTTCGTGCCAAAACACTGCAAGGAAGGTGCGCTGAAAGCTCGCCAGCTCCAACCTGGTCTATTCTCGGCGCAGGCAAAGCGTGCCCGGTGTAGTGGTAATTTGGCTGTCAGGCACGCAGTGCACACACATCACCAAAACCTCACATGCAGGTTTCCAGAGTGTCAGGCACATTTCAATGCAATGAACAATCACAGCAACCACTATTTAATGTAACCGTCTGAACCAGCATATACATTTGTATCTATATAAATTGTCCCGTCACATCTGATGTCAGATCAAAGATGTTTGTCACGCATAATTAAAACTCAACCTGATGGCAGCTGGGAGTGATTAAAACTAGCGAGTTCACATCTCTCAGCCAACCACAAACAGCCACGGCATCCGATATGGAGTATATATTCGGCTTCTCTCATCTCACGAAATTCAAAAGAAAAGAAAAAAGAAAGAGAGACGCTTGCTGAATAAATGTAAGTCAGTCTGTGTCTTAAGGATTTACCTGTGATTGTCCATATTTCTCTGTTTTAATCTTTATTCTTAACGTGATCTAAAAAGATGGAGTACATTATTGCAAGGAGGATGAGGAGGAGATACCGGGAGAGAATATATCACCAAAGGTTCTCCTGTTTGGCGATGACAGAGCAGGAATGCAGGTGGATCACAAGCATGATGCCTGCATTAGCCTGCTACTGTGTTTAATGTAATTGTCACTTAATTTTGTACTCCTATTCATGACACAGGAACAGGTTAAATCTGTCCTGCAAGGTGGTCCACACGGTGACGCGCATCGTGGCCTCTGATGCGCAGCCCGGTGGCCACTGTGTGCCTTCTTTGCTCTGACAGCTTCTTTTTGGCCCTTCTCCTTACATCATCGAACCGTTTTTTACATTGGGCAGCGGTTCTCAGAATATCTGGGCAAAGTTGATTGACAATATCAGTAACTTCCTCCCAGGCAGTTTTTGCATCATCAGCCCGTGGAGGTCTGTTAGCATTACCATATATTCTGGTACTGCGAGCTTGGACCTCCTGGACCAGCACATCAGTTTCCTCCTGGGAGAAGTTTGTCCACCTGGAGCTGCTGCTGCTGTCTTCGTCCATGGTGGTGGTGAGGTGAAATTGGCACTGCGCCTTGCTCGCAGTGCATTTAAAGGCGAGGAGAGGCGTTCATTTGATTGGTGGAGATTACACTCGGCTGTGTTAAACCCACTCACACCTTCTCTCCTCCCTCTTTGCCACTTGCGCCGGTGGGAGGGACGCCGGACTCCGCCGTGCACGAAAATTGCAAAATGCCCTGGACACACCCCGTTGGCGCGGCGTAGGTGCGGCGCAGGGCAGGTGCGCTGCGCCTGTGCCTGGTCTACGAAATTACAGCCCAGTGTCTTAATATAGTGTAGTTTGTGTGTGTATATATGTATTTAGAGAGAGAGACTCTGGGATTGTGGTTACTGTTGTCAGGTTTTCAAAAACACAAACAAAAGTAGGACCCACACGCAAGGCACAGATGCATAAAGGTTTAATAACTCAAAAAGGCAAAAAATACAACAAAACTAATCCAAAATCAAAAAGCACAAAAGGCTGTAAAATACATAACCCAGAGCTCACCTAATAAAACACTGGGGAACACTGGAGGTAGTCACAAGAGATTCACAGGAAGGATAAACAGGAGGACAATCAGACAAACTGACAAAGACAGAGGAAACAGAAACCTAATACACAATCATCTTTAGACACCCCATCCCACAGCTTTTTTACATCAAGGTGGTAGAACGAGGAGTTCAGTCCCATTTAGACTGGCCACACACGATTTTCAAATCTTAAACGGTAAATGGACTTGAGATTGCATAGCACTTTTCTGGTCATCTGGCTACTCAAAGCACTTTTGCAGTGCAGGTCAAACCCACCCATTCATACCCACTCACTCTGCATTCACACACTGATGACAAAGGTTGCTATGAAGAGTTGGCCATCAGTTTCAGGTAATTCAGTTCGAATGCATCCATACTCATTTACATGCTACTGACCAAGTAGTTTGAGAAAACTGGAGTTCAGTGTCTCGCCAAAGGACACACTAATATATGACAGCAGGATGGGGATCAAACCCGATACCTTCTGATCACGAGACAACCAGCTCTACCTACTGAACCACAGATTAAAGGATTTAGAATATGTGGGAGAGCGCAGACACAAGGAGAACTTCCAACAGTTGTTCATCTTATGATCCTCTGAACACAGACACTAGATGATTCAGCAAGAACGTCAGACAACTGGAGACCACAAACCTTCCAACATGCCAAAGGCCTCACAGTGAAGATTACTAGCATGAGATTTCACAGAATCTTGCGTGATCAAATGTGACTTCAGAGCAAAAACAAACGCAGATTATTGTTGATATCGACAGCTTGCTGCCCTTCAACAACAGCCTCTTCTGGCATGTGTTATAGTTGCAGCAAAAATCATAAAACAAGGAAAAGAATCAGGATGAAATCCTGGCTGGAATGAAGGTACAGTTGTGTTTTTAACACCTGGCTTGTGAAATCTGGCCATAAATCGGTCTTAAAATCGGGTAGTGTGAGGCCAGCTAAACTGGAGCTAGAATGAGTCTATGAGCGAGTCTCTTATTGGTCGGCATTCAGGGCAAACACATAAAAATACCAGTAATCTTTTAAACTGGCACCTCAATGTCCTTTCTCCTGTAAGCTATCGTCAGTAAATGGAAGCATATCTTCCAAATTTGTTCCAGTTAAAAGCGTTCCACTTTTTGTCTCATCGTTACAGTTTAGGACCTAAAATCATGCAAATAAGCTTGAGTAGATGCTTCTGACGTTAAAACATTGGCTTGAAGTCGTAGGCATTTGTCTGTTGTAACCCTGACCACAGAACCCATGTAGAGAGCCGGTCTTTCTTCAGATGCTGCTGCTCGCGGCTCACCACGGGGCCCAATGTGTTGTTTTGAGGCGGCTGACAGGTTGAGTCAAAACAAAGAGAGCAAGGGAGGAAGATGGAGGAGGAGGAGGAGGGAGAGGAGGAGGGAGAGTTGAACTGCTGGGAAACTCATTCATGAGGTTGTGAGCTCAGAGCTGGTAACACGGGGTAATCGGGACTAATATAGGGGTGTCTTCTTTATCTATCTCAACACACAGGTTCTAGTTGTTGTGTTTTATAATCTTCTATTTTTAAAATTAGGTTTATATCAACTCTAGACAGCTATGACAGAGTCCATGATGCACAAATTGTACACCCTTTATGAGAGATCAAGGGCCTGCAATCGTTTTCAACCACCATAAGTAACAATAACAGAGTTTTCTGGTTTATTTACAGCTATGTTTATTTTTTCTTTTCTTTGTTCTGATATTCAAGAAAGCGGTCAGTATTCTCTTTTAGCTAGAAGACAAAGAGGGACTTGGTAAAGGCTCAGGCAAAATTGAAACTACCTAAACAGAAACTCATCAGAGTCACTGACATGATGGAGTTCCAGACCTCCTATGATTGAGTGAGTCCTGGACCATGAAAAGCCAGTTTCTCAGGTCTTGAAAGAAGACAAGACATTTGGCATCAACACTGCAAGATAATGGCATGATGGAATCCACAAAGAAGACCCTGGGTCCACTTAAGGGACCTCATTGATACACTATCAGGAAAGGAGGACTATGTGTTTTTCTCATTTCAAACCAGTGCTTCACCTCCTCAAAGTCCACCTCTTGAAGACCGAGCAGATGAAAACAATGAAGAAAACTATCCTAGACTACTGGTGAATGCTGGTATCTTATCACTGATGTTTTGCTGGATATGGCCTCACTTGTTGATCAGAAGTTTTCAAACACATTACACTGAAAGTTTCAAGAAAGAAGCAATACACGCCAGAGCTGTGTCTGAGCTGGAGTCCATGCTGACTCTGCAAGTACAGCAACGGCCTCCAGCAGCATCTCTCTCCACATCACAAGGCCCTGAGGCCAAAGAAGAAATAGAACCAAAGAAAGTAAGAAAAACACTGGCAAGTGTTTTATAGACCTCAGGTACTGTAACTGCAACTGTCATGTCTGCCTCCTCATCAATAAAAGAGGCAGTAGATGGGGAACTGGAGGCCTACCTGTCCACATCAAATGCAGACAGTGAGATGGATCCTCTTCAATGTTGGAGACTCCACGAGGGGAATTTTTCCGAGGGTAAACTAACTAAGCTGAAAGTTTCTGTATATCCAAGCAATCAGTGCCCCTCAGGAAAAATCTTCAGCCAAAGCGCAACTGAAAACTAGCTTTCCTGGATAACGATCTAAACTGTGCCTCCTTTTTAAGGCCTTTGCATATTAAGGGTGATGGGAATAAACGATACGAGAATGTGAATAATTCAAATTATGTTGCGCCTTTCTATGCACATCAAGAGCCACGCAATTTTGCGAATAAATTATGCATATTCTAAAAAACATTTGCACTGGGAAAATCTGCAGTGTTTCTTTCTCCTTTCCTCTGATAAACAGTGAGATATGAGGGCAGATAAGAGGAGGTTTCTCCCTCTCTCTCCTCCTGGCTGTACATAACAGCACTTTTACACACAGCCAGGAGGTCAGTGCCATTTTGTTTTACTGTTTCATTTACTGTGCCAGACAAGTTAGCCATGAGGGACCGACTTTTCATTCATTTTATGTTAAATAATAAAAATAATAATGGCACAGTTGAGGTTGACTGTGTGAGAGGAGTTAACTCCCTCCATAGCACACCGATGTCTCACCTGTTTGTGCCACAGACTGGTCAGAGGAGTAATTTCAGTAAGCTGATTGATCTGGAACATTTTTAGCCATGTGTCCGAGGTCAGAGGAGACTGTGTTGGTAATTATTTTAATGTACTAAAGTCCCGTTAGATTGGAAACAGCTCCAGCCATGCGAGTAGGGCCTCATATCAGAGTCTGCTTAGGGCCTCACTTTGGCCAGGGTGGCTCTGATGATACCCATGAAGGATCAAGGGCCATGATTGCCCTCTCCTGGCTCTTCTGGTTCACAAAATAACTGCTGTGAATGTGAATACACAAGCTTTAATCTGTATTTTGCTCCTCTGACCCAGACTTGTCAGCACACTTGCCCAGGTGCCTGGGGGTTTGCAGTTAAGCTGGCCCTGTAGCATGAGCATGGTGACCCCAGCAGTGTGAATATGAAGCCCGTGTCAGGATGACCCAGAAAGCTGAGCGGCAGCAGCACAGATCTTGTTCATTTTCCAGGGATTTTCAGCACAGATTACAAAGGCTCTATGCCCATTTGTTTTGTAACAAGCATGTGAAGTCAACACTAATACAAACGCCACAGCTCTAAACTTTAAAATGCCAGGGGACCTTTTTTAAAGGCTTAGGGCTGTTGAGCACATCCAACGCTTGGGGAGCAGAAGTCCCACTAAGCTCTGAGGGCAAAGTACTTCTTTGATTGTTTGTTGAAAATCTCTTTGAAAAGCCACCGAACAAAAACAGAGGAGGGATTATCCTCTTTTGGAGAGGAAATGAAATTCTTCAGACGAGGCACTTAAACTGGTTTCGGGGTGAATGACGGAGCGGCTGTTTGGGTGTCTAAGTGAGTGCTGGGGGAAATATGAGCAATGAATATTAACTAATTGTTTTAGCTCCAACAATTCTTAGAATCATTGGAAGAGCTTTGATCAACATCAAATGAGAGTATAAATTCTGTTACAGTCCCGCGAGGCTGTAAAGCTCATTACACAGCAGAGAGCACAACCGTTGGCCGAGAGCAACAGAGAGAAAAGTCTGATATTCTCACATCTGTTCCACTAGTGGGGACAGAAACTGTAAAGTTTGTCCAGAGGGTGGTGCGAGAGGAACGGCTATGCTGTAACCTAAATATAACAACCTAAAACAAGTTGTTAGACAAGGTTCAGCTCAGCTGTGTGATCATGTTTTTCTGAAAGCCTCAGCATTAATGCTTTATTTGGGATTCAGCCTTTATATTTGCAGGCTTTATAGCCTGAGTGCACACATTTGTTCCCTTTTAGCAGCAGACAAAGGTAACAGACGAAAACAGCTCTGTAAGGGGCTGCACCAGAGGAGAACCTTGAAAGAACCACAATAAGTCAATGTAACATCCATATCAGCCTTGTTCAGACTGCCGGTTCAAAGTGTGTATTCACAACTCAGTCATGTCATACCTTCAATATGAATTTAATGCAGAGGTAATAGAGGGACGAGGAGATCCAACCTCTGTGCTTGATATCAGAGGTAGTAGCAGAGGCTTTAAACAGGACAGAATCAGTGGAGCCAGCAGGGGACAACAGCACTGTGGGTTCTAACGGTGCTTTCACATCAAACTCGGATGGCACAATTCCTGTATCCCCCCCCCCCCGGCTTGCCTTCACACTAGCTACATCGATCTGTCCTCAGGCGACTCAGACTGAGTATGTACTCAGTCTGATGCAACAGGTGGCAGTATGCATGTAGCTGGTTTACAAACCCGCCACGAAGGAGAAGAGGAACAAACTACCATGGTGGCCACTCAGGTCGTGACCTGAGAAAAGATTGTTTATTTCAAGCTGGCAAAAAAGTCCATCCTACCCCCATAGATGTTTTTAGAATCACTTCTTCAGATGTCAGGAACGCCACTCTACGTATCTGCACATCTGTGTGCAGCTCAGATTGTGTGAATGAGCAGTTTTTGAGGCTACAGGAGGCTTTTATTTCCTTTGCATCTCATCTGAATGACTGCAACTTGTGTTCATCTGTGAGTCATAACAGACATTTGAATGATATTGAATAACATCAACAATAAAAAATGTTAGTAATATTCTAATCTTAAAGTACAAGGTTGCATGAAAAAATACAGCTTTTGGAAAAGACACATAGAAATAGGCTGAATTATTTAAGAAGGTTTACTTAGGACATTCCCTTTCTATTAATTTATGAAACATTTATGTGCGTATGGGATATCATATGTATAGAACTTATGTATTATATATAGGTGAAATATTATGTGTATATTTGTTTATATGTAGCATATATTATAGTCAATATATTATAAGAACCATTGGTTCCTGAATAGATATTCATTGTTGTAAATGTTATAATTATGGAAAAAAAATTAAAAACTCAATTGTAGTAATTGGTAATAAAAGAGTCAACAGTCTATCTTTTTTTGTTTTTTGCAAACGCATGGGTGACTGTGTTTATCATGGTGACTATCTCTGATTGTTTGTTTTTATACTTTTATAATTATTATTTTTTCATTTTTATACATGTTCGAAATAAATAAAGATGAAAAGAAATGAAATTTAAATTAATAATGTAACATATTGAAATTAAATAGCTTCATCAACTGACTCTTACACATCTCTCATTTAATGAGAAATCCCTGTTAGGATTTACAAATCAAGCTGAAAATGTGACAGGGAGCCTCCTGGGTCATTTCAAGGGCTTTTATATTGACAAACTAAAGTGACTGTAAGGGAACATTGTTGGCAGATTGTTGGGCAATCTTTGATTGTGTAAGAATGGCAGTAAATTGATCATATTGGGCTTTTAGTTCATTTATTTCCGTGTCATCAGACATCCACTTCATGGATGTGCTTTTGTATCCAAGTAATGTTTGACAGTTCAGCATTTAATGATTGCAGTGGCACTAAAGCATACGGCATAAACTAGTTTTTAAATTGTTGGTTGGGACAACAAACATATTAGCATCTGTTAATCCCTGATTTAAACACCCTTCTTGCTATCTTTTTTTCTAATCTTCCATGACTGCGCTGTATCTCCAGAGAGTAATGCTGCATTCCATTTACCCCAGAAGTCAGATGTTGACTGGGAATGACGTCACATTCACCAGAAAAAACTGATTTTCCAGCTGTTTGCGTTCCTTTTGACACAACCATGATGAGTTGGAAAAATGTTGGATACCATTCTTGCGTTAGCTAGTCCTTGTTTTTAGCAGCATTTACCAGCTGCAAGCTTATGAACTTTTAAAACAACCCATTGCGCAGTACTTCATGCATTACAAGACTGTTGCTGCACACTACATGCAACCGCAGGGTAGTGCTTTGTCTACAATGTCTAAAAATGCACTGAGAAACATCAAAATGTTCTGAAAACAGATCAAAATCACAGCTTTTATGACACTTAATGCTTTGTGCCAGCATTGCCGTCAAGATTGCGGTGCTCTGTGAAAGACTGAGTTCATGAGTTGTAAATACAACTTTACAACAGTCCATTTGCCACTTCCAGTTGAAAGTCGGATAAACAAGTCAGACCACTGCTTCTACAAAGACAAGAAAAGTTGCAACATTTAAGATAGACTACATGGTCATTTTTGGAGTTTTTACTGTAGGTTAAGCTACAGAAAGAAAATATACATGCAGCTCCTGCCTGCATGGGTTATGAGCTGCCTCTGCATTGATGCAGAATCGCCCATGTCTGCATCATGATGCCTGATGACAGACTGGGACACCAATATTACGCTGTTAAAGAATGGTTGTGACGTAGAAAGATGTAATGATGGGAAAACCTAAGTACAGCACAGCTGTGAAATCCCATTCTGATAAAGTTAGTGTCTGAAGCACTGGTTCTCAACTGGTATAGCCTCAACACCCATCACTTCTTTCTTAATGAGAAGGAGGGGGATGTTGGTGTACAAGTGCACCATCATGGTCTTTCCTCATCTTAATGCAGGAAGTGAGAGATTCTAATTCTGGTGTTTTTAATCATTAACGCACAGATCTTGAATTAGATGATCAAGGAAAACTGCAACACAGGAGTTAATGGGAAGATGCCCTGCTGTAAGTCATCACTGCATAAGATGGGGTTATCCAAGGCCTTGTGCTGTAAACAGAGCTGCATCAGAGGAAACTTCACAGGGCAGTTTTAATTTGTTTTGGAGAAGAAAGCCAGAGCTCAAGTGGTTTGTCAGTGAGCATTTCGTAATGTTTGGCACTTCCACAGCCGCTGTATTTAATCATGTTTTGGAACAAAGCCCACAAACATCCACCTTGTTAACTGATTTAACTCCTGGAAAAGCTTCCCTCTAAGGGAAAATGTGCCAGATCCTCTTCCCTTTGTTAGATTTTAAACAAACCCACTGATCAATGAGTACTGGTCTGGAAAAAAAAGGGGAACTTGGGCTTATTAGTGTTTTTTGAGACCAGGCGGGTCTGTCAGTAACAGGGTCAGAAGCCTTTTGGCCTCTTAACACATTGCTGCTCTGCTGGACTCAAAGCTGTCTCCTCACCTCAGCCTCACTCTGCGGCCTGCAGCACCGCTCATTCATTTGAATATTTTCCAGGCTGATAAGGATGCGAGGGCGACGAACTGCGGGCCAAAAGGGTAACATGATTGCAGGGGACAAAATAATGACCAGACACTGCTAAGTCGCTAAAGTGTGTCATACATTATCATGAAGGAGAAGCAACGTGTGGCTAAAATAAAAACAAGGGAGGGAACATGTCTGGGTTTTAGCCAAGAGTCGTCAAAAGAGTGTCCTGGTTTGACTTCCATTGCAGTGTCTTTATTCACTAGTGAGCTTAAGCTTTTAACCCTGATAACAGCAGTCTTACTGAAATAATTTTCCTTCAACCAGTAAAATGTGTCTACACTTTTCACATTTGTAGTCTTTTATTTTAAGGAGTTTTACATTGAGTATTAGAGATGTTTTAAGAGGTTTACAGAGAGGTTTAAGATTCATATCAAAGGTCACATATTTTACCCTTTTAAGACAAGTTTATATTGGTCTCAGAGGCCCCCAAAACATGCCTGTGAAGTTTGTTGCTAAAAAAACACTCCAGTATTGGATTCGGGCATGTCTTAAAACCCCTCTGTTTCAGCCCTGCTCAGACTGACCTGTTTCTGTGTCTGTGGTTTTAAATGTTGAGCTGTCTAACTCTGCCCCTGACTCCACCCCTCTCAGGAAATGGATGTGGCTTCATGGATGTGGCTCTCCTGATCAAGGATCAGAAAAAAAGGAGGGTGGAACTTTCTTCCAGATGGGGAGGGCCAACTGAGCTTGGGGGCGGTGATAACTCCCTACATAACATCATGAGGGGAAATCTTGTTTCAGCACACCTGAAAGGTGGAGGGGGGTTCTGGTACTTGAGAGGACTGTGGACAGGCCAGGGGCACATATTTTTGCTAGTAAAGCCTGAAAAAATGTATTTTGCATAATATGTGACCTTTACATGACATATGCCTCCAGGTCTGAAAACTGAAGCTAATAGAAAAGTGCCAATGAAGAGGCAGAAAAGGGACAAGAATACAAGCAAACAATCTTTTGTACATGGGCAGCGTTTACCTCTACCAGCAGCCATTTGCAATGGCGGCCTCCTCCGCGGTGATTACATTGGATGTAGTTTTTGTATAGCGTCAGTTTTACTAGAACTGAATTACATCTGTGTGAAATAAAGAATAAACACAACACTAAAAGCTTTTCATAATGTGACAGATATTTTCACTCTTCTGCCGACCTGCTTCGGCATGAGTTTGTGAGAGTTACAGGGGAAAAGGCTGGCCAGAACTGGACAACATGTCTTTATTAAAACAAGACCAGATAGTAAGATTGAAAGGAAAGATGGTTTTTGCTCTTCTTCCGGTCTGCTTCCAAGTTATGAGTGGGGTTGTCCGGTGTATCCAATGGCTGCTACCGCAGTAGCTATTAGTTCGGATGTAGCTGTAGGAAAGCGGCAGTTTTATCAGAATTGGAAAGCATTTTTTTGTAAAACGAGCACAAAGCCTCACCAAAAGCTTGTCTTGGCAGAAAAAATGTTTTTGCACATCTCCAGTTGTGGCATCAATTTTGTTTGCTGAGAAGCTCCGCCATTTGAATCTGAATTTATTTTATCGGGACGATGCAGTTTAACATAGTGACACAACAGAGCATGAATCTGATGTGCTGCAAAGAGTTTTTAGCAATTGCTAATTTCTAACTCTCATCCGTAGTTGTGCCTTTGAGTAAACGGTTCATAACATGTACAACATTTAACTGCATAAAATGGCACAAGAGTTTACAGAATAAAAGGACAATAAAATACATATCCACATAAAAAACCCCAAAACAAATTCTATAAACCAGTTCAAATATGAAGTTAAAAACATGACAATCTAAGAATAACTATAGCTCTAGTTTGCTTTCAGCCAGCACTTTACCTTTGCAGTGATGGATTTTAAATCTGTGATTAGTTTTATTTCGGTTGGTAATGAATTCCAAAGTTTACAGCCTTTAAAGGTGCAGTGTGTAAAATTGGGACTGTCAACATCCAACAGTCAATTCTAGAGTGTGATAATCATTTCTCTGGTGATAACTGTGGGAACCAGTGAAGTTTAAAAATCAAAACATGCTTAACTGTTATTTGGTTCCTTCTATGGTGCCATAGAAACAGGCAAAATGCAAAAATCCAAGATGGCAGCATCCTTAGAGGGGACCCTCCCTATGTATGAATAAAAGGCTTATTCTAAGTTAATTTAAAACATAAATTTAAAAAATGTGTTATCAGATGTCAACACTAATTTAGATCAATCTACTTATAAATGTTATGTTTCATTTTAACCAAGCTTGTTTTGCTAAATGCTACTAGGCTAAATATTACACACTGCACCTTTAATAGAGAAGGCTGACTGTCCAAATGTTGATCTACGTTTTTGTTTCCATTCACTGCGCTTCTTGTTACTCTGCTGCTGTTCTGTCTTTGGACAAATTTGGATAAGCGTTCAGGGGCAAGATTATTAACACATTTAAAAACTAATTTAAGGAAATAAAGACGCATGAAGCTCTCAAAGCTCAGAAGATTGTATGTTTTCAAAATTACAATCTACGGCAGCGGTAGCCTGTAAGGTGTAAGAGTGGTACACATGTAAAAACATCATTTAGGCCTTTGAAAACAGACTGTGGTTTTAAGTCTGAGCTACATTTGGATATCTGTATATCAGCTAATACCCAATATTGTGCATCTTTACCTGGAAAAGGTACTCATCTTTTTTTGTACCTGTACCTGAAGTAGTTCTGCCTACTTTCTTATCAGCTTTGTAAAAGAAGACGGGATATCACCTGAACAACAGATGTAGTGAGGTCAGGAGGTCAAGAGTTCATGTCAGAATGTGATAATGAGATGTGAAGCCTTGAAAGGTGAGCAGTCATAAGACACTGATGATCTGTGATACCTGCAGACGTAAATGGATTAGAGACAGACAACTCTTAGGGGGATTTAAGACTCATCCATACAGAATACAGAAGAATTCAGTATCTAGTCAGAACACTTATTTCCAACTTAAAACTCAATTTACCAGAATAAAAAGTGTGTATGTTTACCACATACCTGATTGATCCGGTTTAAAAACTTATAATGTAGCATTTAAACCTTAAAACCAGAGGTGGATAGTAACGAATTACATTTACTGTAGTTGAGCAGTTTTTTGGGTACTTGTACAATTTGATATGATTAATTTTACTATTGCTTAGTTTTAACCAAAGTAACAGCACATACAAAAATATTAGCACTTCAATATTATGTAAAATAGATCAAAAGAAAAATTGCTCATCATCTGGCAAATGATAGCTGGGATACAAAAAAGGAGGAACAATTAAAAAAGAAAGAAGCAAGACAACTCTTTGATGAACTTTTTTTAATAAGTCTCCTCATTTTCGTCTTTAAATAAACATACATGGGGTATATCTCCACAGGGCTGAGTGTCACTCAGTTTTTCGTCTTTATGAACTTTTCTGACATTTTACTGTTGGTCTGTCAGTTCTGGATAAGGACCGTGTTTTCATGTTCAGTTCACAAATGTTTGGTATCTCACCTCTGATGCAGCAAAACAACATTTATCACACTTCCCCTCACCCTGTGACCTGTAAGGAACGACCCTTAAGGAAATCTGGTTTGTGACACTTCTCCTTAGTTCAGATTAAAGCTTCAAAATAAGATCCCATCACTCTTCAGCCTGTCAACATAGCAATTAAACAAACATAAAATGCTCCTTTCATCCCATTGTTAAACATAGGCTCTGTATTTCATCATGTATAGAACAGACAACACAAATGTACCATCATTTTTCTGCAGCCCAAATGACACAAGAAGATACAGGATTCCTTTTAAGAAGTATGGAGGAAAAACACAAAATAATCTAAAGACAGGTGATATTAAGATGAGAACATTATGTTGACTCCAAGGCTGATGATATATTCAGTATCCTGCCTTACTTGTTAATATATTTTTAAACGTCCTGGACACACAGGTGTGAGTGATTGAGGCTATGATTAGACCTCTTCTCAGGATTGTGTGGGTGTGGACAAGTTTGTTTGACTGACAGCTCCAATACCCTGATAATTCTGTTTTTGTAGGACTGACCTGTTATCACTCCTGTTGGTGCTTTGAATTTATTACATCATAAATTCTCACCACAGTTTCGTCTTTTATTAACCTGTCCTGGCCTTGTCAGCCGGAGGAATTATAAACACCTATGTGGGTGTCCAGAGAGTATAGGAGATTAGAATAATTCTTATGATTGAGACACCGTTAGTCAAATAAAGAAAAAAATGTATAAATATTCAGCATCCTGCTTCCAAAAGAGCACAACTTTGAATTTCCTTTTCTACTTTTTCTTTTTCTTTATAAATCATTTTTTAAATTTTGGGTTGAGCATTAGTTGAGCAAATCCCACTTCCCACTTCAAACATACTTGATCTATATTATGGTTTCCACTCTTAATCACACAGCGCCAGCTCTACAGACAAAATGGTATGATTTAACAAATTTGTCCTTAATGCAGAGGCAAAGGAGGGAAATTTTGGTTCATTAAAACATGGATATTGAATTTGGGGAAAGTAAGTAAAAATGCTTCTCCTTTTTTTAGAGAGCTGTTTTTTTTCTTTTTAAATGAAAATAAGGGGTGGTTCTCAAGTAATATTTCATTTATTAATCCAAAGAGTACAACTTCAGGCTCATTTATGCTCCCTTTATATATGTAAATATCTTAATGCATTTTAAACAGTGAAACCATCACTGCCCACACACCCACTTGTGTGTTATGTTGGGGTGGATGTTTAAAGATTAATCACCAGAGTCTGCTGCTGTCTGGCACAGACCTCCACATCTCCTTCGTTGCTCCTCCATCCATCCTCTGCCTAGCTGTTCTCTTGTAATTGTCTGTCTCTGTGCCCAGTTGAGCTAACATGTGGTGTTTGTAGTTTTTAATTACTTACAACAAATGAAGCAATATCTCCTCACAGTTTGAGTAAATTTCTGCTATTTTCAAATTATTCTTCTTTGTTGTGTTTTGCTATTCTTGCTTGAACTGCTGATTATACTGTTCAATACTGCCCCCATGGTTAGAAGTGGTATTGCAACATTTGATACGTATTCATAAGCTTTAAGAGAAAACCTGACAAAATGCAGAGTACAGACAGCTCCATCCATATCTGAATGCGTTTCAAACTTAGGCTGGCCACACAAAACAAGATTTTAAGCCTGATTTGAGGCAAGATTTTCCTCCCCCAACATTCATGGGGGCGTATCCTGAGTGAAGGCATCACCAGCTCTGTTACGTAGGCACAGCCCACAAGCAAACACAACTGTACCTTCCTTCCAACCAGGGTGCATCTGTAACACATGCCAGGACAGCTTATTATGGAGGGAAGAGCCAAGGGTACGGACAGACATCCATATTTGTTTTTCTTCTGAAGTCACATGATCATGCAAAGTCATTGGCAGGTGGACAGGTGTGTGGTCTAACGGTCTGGCTGAGTTGTCTCATGTAGCCGTTCAGAGGATTACAAGATGAAAAATCGTTTGAATTTGTTCTCATCTGTGGTCTCCCATGTTTTATGAATTGTTGAATCATCTAGTGTGTGGCCAGCCTTAGAGCATAAATGAGCCTTAATGACTCCTTAAGGCAACACTTTGGAGCAGATGTGTCAATGCATTTCAGCTGACGAGTAATTATTTAACTGGTATTTTGAAATCACATCCCTACTGTCAATCTCCTCCCTCAATTTGGCCCAACAGACTGTAAGTTAAACCAATCCTTTCCTTTAGCAGGCCATGAGCTCCACTGTGACCTCCTCACTACAGGTTTTCTTGTAATGCATTAGTAATCTGAAATATGTAATACTGTCAAACCATTTGGATCCTAGTCTTCAGATTCCTGAAATTCAAATTAAAACAATGACTGTTCAATCAAAAAGATTTGTTTCCCTCTCACCAGGAATGTTTCCAATATTTTTAACTCTCAGTGTTTCCTGTTACAAAAGTTACAATTTGTTTGGACACAGTTTTTTTGCAACAGTGAGGTGGCTTCCTGACATCCTGATTTAAAAAAGCATACCATATCAAACCCAAAGTCCACCTCTTGGTCCCCATCACTGTGAAATAAATAGCACAAGAATCCCACTACTGCTTTTCCAAACCCAAAGAGAACTTATACAACAACATTTACACAAAACTCATTTTCACTCTAAAGTTACCGTCATTTTGCATTTGGACTTAACACTGTAGCGTTGATCATCCTGCCTGCAAAAATAAAACAAATCTCATCAGACTTTTAGTGAAACTTGACCTCCACAAGGACAGTCTTTTAGAGGTACAGAAGCACAGTTCATCTTTGCACATTCACGGTCTATATTGTCTGTACTGTGACTGTGAAGACAGAGGGTTGCTGTTTCCGAACTGGAGCGGCGCTGTGGCCCCTCCATAGGCAGTTCTGTAACTTTGAGTTGACGCCCCACTCACACCCAATCCATATCCTGCTCCCAAACCCTGTACTCCAAGTCCAAGTCCACCTCCAGGCCTCGTCAGGCCCTGACTCAGCATTCCCGTGTAGGGCGATGCTCCGTAGGCCAGTCCAAGGCCTCCATACGGCCTGTGGGTATGGTGTCCCGGCGTTGGAAGGACAACTGGTTGCACATTCCTCCCTGGTGTGTCAAAGGCAAACTCTGGAGGAGGGCTGCTGGGTTTGGAGGGTGTGGAGGTCAGCGGGTCCATCTCTCCTGTGGAGGAGTAGAGCAGAGGAGGCAGAGATGAGGAGGAGAGGGAGGTGTAGCCTTCAGCAGAACCCAGAGGGGGGACAGAGGCCGCAGAGGAGGAGAGGGCCCCTGTGAGGATTGGTCTGGTCCAGTCGTCTTTAAAAATCTGGACGGTGAGCGTAGAGACGAGGGGCAGCAGACGGTTGGTGACGTGAGCGAGAACCAGCTGCTCATTGGCATCCCGGCGGATACGGACGTGGGCAGAGCCAGCCTGAAAGACAAAGGGGCAGAGAATTGGGAGAGAGGCAGAAAAAGGGGGTATGAGGAGGGGCAGGGGGCAAAAAGTTCATTAGTGTTTTATGATTTTACATGAAAACATAATGACAACACTTTTCCATATACTTTATTCATTAATCCCTGAGGAAAAACTCAGTGTTTTTACTTTAAAATTGAACATGCTATACACATAGAGAGCAGAAAGCAATCACATGAACCAACGGGATCCTATAGACTAAGTATGCTCATGATTAGCTGGTTAAACATATAAATTTGGATCCCTTGGTAGCCAACAACAGAATTAAAAGTCTGTTGAATTAATTCTTAATTCTTAGTTTTTTTTTTTTATCAGTTCAGGCCAACAATCCCAGCCAAAGGAACCCTATAAACTGTAATGCAGGTCACCTGCCTCTAGAAGCCACCGTACCTGCTTCTAATGACTAGTCTTGATGCCACAGTGCTGTTACCTGATGTAAACAAAGGTTAACTGATAGCACAGATAGGGTCTTGAAGGAACAGCACAGCACTATTTCAATGCAGAAAACAGGGGTAAAGTTATCCAGAGGCTGTGTTGGGTTGTATTTTCATAGTCCAAGAAATAAGTGATAGCAGTCAGCACAGGATATGAATGTTAAAAAGACCTTAAAAGAGGACTGAAGGCTGGCGGTGCTTACACTGCTAATGTTAGCGACATTCTTCACACCATTACAGTGTTAAAATGCTATCATAATTTGTGTTAATAGGATGTAAAATTATTTACGTAAAAACATCACTACTGTGGACATGTACCAATAAGGAGGTATGCGAGTGCAGGACTGGGCATGAAGACTCCCTAGCAATTGGGTGTTTGATGCACATCTGCAATACTGCAGTGAACTTCAACTTTTCCCGCCACCAGACCAACCCTCTGATTCCCAAATGAAGTCCTTACAGACTACTGCTGCTCATCTAAACAAAGAGAAAGCAGTTAGTCCTCTGATATCTAAAGATATCTTTTCAGTTTTTATTTGATAACAAATCTTGTCAAATTCAATTTTTTTTTGCTTCACGAATTATGTTCATCATCCCTTATTATCATTTGCAATAAATAACCAAAAACCCACTTAAACGAGGTGGATAATCAGTATAAAAAACAGTCTTTAGAATTTAGAGTTTCAAATTTTTCTCTCAAAAAAAACAAAACAAAACTGAAATATTAACTTAATTCAGAAGATGCATTTGCACGTTTTTAATGGCTAAAGCTGAGGCCAGACTACATGTTATCAGTACAGTTACTGCCTGACCTGCCAGTTTTAAGGTTTTGGGACTTGTCACCCTGAAAATTGTGTGTTTTGTCTTGTGTAGTTTATCATAGTGAATATCGATCAAGGAGACATCTGAAACACCTTACAACCTCCCGACAAAATGTCAAGCATATCCGATTTTTGTTCTGCCCTCTATGATTTGATCTGTGACGTTAATAATAAGAACGGTCTGCCCATGCACTGAAAGAAGAGTGATCAAGTTGTGGCTGTGAGATGGAAAGATTGAGGATTGAGACTGAGCTCTGCCAACATCTCTGCCTTTAAGGCGTTATATAGAAACAACTATGACTGACTAACAAAGAGAAATGTTGGAGAGAAATAGCAACCAGTGAGTCACTGCCATCAGAATAGCATCATGCTAGCATATTATTCATTTTATAGCTCTGTGGTCGCCTAATCTGATACAGTGACATTGTTACAGACAAAAAACTTGTGTCGTCTGACCTCGGCTTAAATTGTAATCCTAAACCTATGGAGTGGCAGAAACTATTTCTTTTAATGGGGGGCAGGCTGGTCTAACAGTAAGTTAGCACAATCTACTTTCAGGTTTGTTGCCCTTAAAGTGAGTGGCCTGGGCTCCACTCTAATGTGTGGCTCATTTCCTACATGCCATTGCCCATTCACTAGCTTTCTCCCAGAAACTAATACTTGGAAAGTATTCCTGCTAGCTTGTAAAATTACAAAGCACATATTCAAGCCAAGTCATTTAAGGTTGCTAACCTGTGCATGACCAGGATTTGGAGCATAACAATTAATTGTAGTGTTGGGTTTGGGATCATGTGATCAGGATAAAAACAGATGAAAAAATTCCTCATGTTACCAGACAGTTTTGAAATGATACAGCTTTCTTCAGCATTTTCTATACAAAAGTAACTTCTAACAGCTGGTGAAATTAATTTTTCAATGACTAAATTATCTTCATCAGCAAACCTCACCTTAGCAATCAGCCTCTGACTCTTGAAGTTTAACCTTAAACGCTAAACTGAACTCTAAATTTTGTCAGTTTGCTAATTTCATCATCCTCATGGGAACATTCAGACCTTAAAAGGACAGAGTACATACACACAAATAACAAACAAGCATACAGACGCACACACAGAGTCTCCCCGTGGGGCAGAAGTGCAGTCAGAGGGTCAAATCAGTTTGGACAGCTGCTCTGTTAGCAGTGGGCCAACAACCAACAGTTGTGTAACTGCAGGAACATCAGAGGGAACAACAGGAGCAGCAGCATCGCTGACAGACATAAAAACAACGATAAACGTCAAGAAAGATGAAGAAGAGAGGACGTGGCTCCCCCCAAAGGCAGCAGGAGGTACTACTGCTACTTACATACAAGCAGACACACTTTGACACAGCATTGAAGACTGAGGATCATGAACATCAGCATCTTCCTAAATGTCTGAAAATAGATTTCAAGAAATGGTTGTTTCCTGCCAAGGTTGTCATGGTTAACTTAAACTAAAATTTAAAGGTCATTTCAGTTAACTGAAGCTAAATAAAAATTAAAAAGAAAGAAAAATAACTAAAACTTAAATCTGTGTGTAGAAAAACTGACTGAAAATCTCTTTAGTATATGACGGCAGCAGACTGACTAAAATATACCACCAAGCCTGGTGGTTGTAAAATGGCCTGGTTTGATTGAAGTAGACTTCATACAATAGTTAATTTCAGTTCTTGAATTGAATAAACAAAGTGAAAATGAAGAGAAGCCAAAATTGTATGATGTGTACTTTTTCAGGCTCTTTTGGGTCTCGCCCTTGACAAGAATCCCCTTGTTGCCAAAAAAACTAAAACTTACACTAAAAAAGCATTTCTGCACAATTAAAACTTAACTGACAAACCAGCAGAAAAAAACAGATTACAGAAATGGTAATGAAAATGCAAAACGTTTACAAACTTGTTGCCTCCAGCCATTTATCTCACTCTGGAGCAGTGGTTCTCAACTGCTCAGACATCAGAACCCACCACCTCGCAATCCAGATTTTTGAAAGTGTTCAAATTGATTTATTATAACATTTGGATCCTAAATATAAAAAAACAATGAAAAAAGGTGGGTGAGTGCTACATGAGGTCAAAAGTATCCAAAACTTAACAACCAGGATCAGGTGCATTTCAGGATAAGAGGACATGGATATAATGTTGAAAAAAAAAAAAAAAAAAGAGAAACAACTACTTGCCAGATTACTTGCAAAAAGAGTCCTTAGTATAGATGGCAGTCAAAACGGAGAATCTGAGACACTGAAGTAATAAAAGTCGTTTATTAAACCAGGATATCTACGACATCCTGTCCTAATGAAGACTCGCTGGAGTCGAAACGTGTAGATATCCCTGTTTAATAAAGTAATTCTTCCTCTTTTTTCTACATGGAAAAAAAGCTATATTGAACAACTTTTAAAAGCACATTTATTTTTACTTGACTTTATTGAACCAGGAAAACCTCACAAGATTAAAAATCTCATTTACAAGAGTGTCCTGGTCAAGACAGGCAGGATCCTGACCCAAAAATGGGTCTGGGTCATTTTGACTCATAGTTAAGAGTTTTGTGGAGATGCATGTCCGGCGACATAAGAAGACCACTCCAAAGGTCCAGGGCTACGCAGACCAACAACATATGCTATTGTGTGGATTATATGCATATATCTGAACTAGGCTTTAGAGTAGAGTTAGCAAGTGGACATTAAGAACTAAATTACTGTTGCATGGGTTCTACCTCAAGTCAGAGTGAATGAATTGCGTGGAAACCTTTGCTAAAGGCACTTGCAGGTCTTTGCCTGAAGAAATTTGTAGTTAGAAATCCATGATGAAATATTGCCTTCTGACCTAAAATCTAAAAAATCATCCCGATACTTGAAGCTTTTAAAGCAGCTAAAGAAAACAGTACAACACTGCAACAAATAAATAAATGACAAGAAAAATGAATAAAAGACAAAAACTTCTGGAGATGGTCCTTTTTTTTGTCATTTATGAAGCTTTAAGTCAAGAGCAGTTAAGTTAGCAGTGATCAATATCAAGTTTTGTACAGAGTTTTACTATGTAAAGGTATTCAGATTTTGGCCAGGGCAACTTTTTAAATGAGATTTTTCAATCTCAATGAGGTTTTTGTGGTTTAATACATTTAAAATGAATAAATAAAAGATATCAGAGAGTATATGTGTGTGTGGCTTTGTGTCTGTGATGGCTTTGTGTGTCTGTGTGTTCGTTTCCAATACCATCAGTCGTCTTGCAAGCCAGCTGGGCTTGATTATCGCTACTACAACATAAAACATACAAGATGACAAAGCAACACAGACATCAACAGTGTTCCCTCCAAAATCTGGAGGAAGAGGGGGAGGAGAGAGAGAAGAGCGAGAACATCTCCGCATGAATGACTTGTTCCTTCTTTACGTCTGAGTGAACAAATTCACTGCTGATCGTCACTCAGAACCGACGAATGACAGAAGCGGATCAGCGACATGAGGAGGGGGGTCGAGAGACAAACACAGAATGAGACAAAACAAACAAACTAACAGGAGGGCAGGGGAAATGGGGCTGGGGGGTGGGATAGTGAAAGAACACAGGATGAAACAGATAAGTGCTGATAGAGGAGTCAGACTGTGACTAAGGTCACATCCCTAACATTGTGGAGCAGGAAGCTTCAGCTGCCCTGTGTGACTGTTCTGCTGAAATGTATTAGATGTTTACATGATAGTGCTGTCAAGCAATTAGAGAAAGTATTCTATTTAATTACAGGCTTTGTGATTAATTGCAATTAATCGCATATAAGGATAATATGAGTAACAGAAACTGATTGGATTTAGAGCAGTTTGTCTTTTTAGCATCAGGTTTTAAAAATAGCTTTATCTATAAAAATTAGGAGTTCCAAAAACTGCTCTGAAGATAAAGATAATTAAAGATTTTTTAATTAAAACAAGTCAGTCTTTTAAAAGTACTTCAGCCTGAAATATACATGTCACATGTTAAACATATCTGTTTGTTTTTTAACACTTCAAAGCCCAGTATGTTTACATTATTCCACAGTTATGTAAGCAAAACACTAAAATAATTTCCATAAAATACATTTCAAGGGGTATTTGTTTATTATTATTGTCAGGGCCTGAGATGGGTCAGTGACTGGCAGCAACATTGATTTTGATGCATTATTTTTCCACAGTGTCAGATTAAAAAAACCCACACACACTCAAAGTCCTAGTTTATGTTAAGATAAATATGGGATCAACAATGGCATTTTCAATGGTTTTCAAAGGGACATTTTTTCATTAGGAACAAATCTGTCAGTTTTTTGTGTAGCTTAGCCATTTTAGGCTAATATGAGGAACTGACATGGCAATTCTGAATAAAAAAACAAGAATATCCTCTGGCAAAATTGAGCTATATTCATTCAACACAGCCAAAATAGCTTGAAACTAAATAAAACTGAAAAGCTAAAAAATGTCTCTTATGGGTTAAAAAAAGAACACAATGGACAATATTGCATCTGTGTTGAAAATATACATATATACATATCATAAGTCTAACTGCTCAGTTGCTATGGAATATGCAGAGAATATTGATAGTACTGAAATCTGTCTCTCAACTTACACCATACAAGTATTAGGCTAAGTAGCATAAAAACACATGACGTTTTACTGTTTTTGAAATAAATGTTTATTTTTCAAAAAATTAAAGTTCTTTCTTATTAAAAAAAGAAGAAAAATTTCTATAAAGTGCGACAGTGCACTGTAAATTTAACGACTTTTCTGCAGGCACTTTTGTAAATCTTTTAAGTATGTGATTATGAAATCGCACCTCTTGACATCCTGATTGTGATTAGATTTATCACACTACTAACTTTTTTAATTTGTATTATTTTTTTGATCTGCATCTCTTGTTTTTTTTCTTGGCAGTTACATACCAGAGATCCGAAGCCAACAGTCCAGAAGTGCTCATTGCGAACCTCCAGCACTCCTTCCAAAGTTGACACCTGATTGGACACAAAAAGAAGCGATTAAGCGCTAAGAATCAACATGTAATCAACTCCCTGCAGTGCCATAGTAAGACTATGAATACTCTGATCTAAAACACTATGTAGTGAGTTTTTATACATCCCCTTCTGACTTTCAAGTTATGGATTAGGGAGAGAAGCTAACAGTCAGGCATTTGCACAATTACACAAAAGGTCATTTTAAACAAGTTTTTGAAAGATTTCTAAAATATTTATGTTTTCTTGTTTATATGACAGGTGGTCTAATAAATTTGTTAAGCACTGTATATAAACACATATCTATTGATATATGATATGGATATATTGATTTAGCGATTAGAGTTTCTGAGTTGTAATTTGACTGACATTATCCAAAAGAAAAAAATACATAAATAAGTACAGGTTTGAAAATACAGGGCTCTTAAAATGACTCACCTCTCTGAGCAGTTTGTCCAGCTGTCCAATGATGTGAGACGGTGTTGTCTGTGAATGAAAGGTAACAACATAAATTGTAATTAAACCATCCTCAGTGACTCAGCGTTAGTTCAAAATGCACGTTGTATTGGTTATACCTGAAGCAGCACTTTGCCGCTGTAGACGCTCATAGGATACATGGTGCCAAATGTCATAAGAGCAATGGCGACTGCTGAGGCTGTGTCCACTGCATTATAGTTACTGAGAAAACACAAACAACATCGAGTTACTACTTGCAGCTCTGTGTGATGATGAGATGAATTCAGGGATGCAATGCAAGTATGAAAGAGGCTATAGACCAAATTCCAACAGTGGTCATGTTTGTCTGACCTCACACACAGGTTGGGAAACTCCAATATTGTTATCATGTATCACTGTTATTTCAGCACAATCTTCAGTATTAACATCAAGATTCTCAATACTTTTTATATTTTGTTGTTTCCTGTGTGAAAAGCAGATACAAAGACACTGGATACTCAAAGTCTGAAGGGGAGATCGGACCACATTTGGTGTTAAAAACATGTTTGTGATGTTGGTTTTCAGCCACTTCCTTATTATTTCTTTAAATTATGAAATTATCTGTTGTCCAAAAAGTAGTGATGATATATTTTCCTTCTTTTATATTCTTAGCCAGTGAAACATGCAAATGTTGGACTGAATGAACCCTTGGTGAACCCTCTTTTTATATTTTTATCACCATCACTTTAAATGATTTAAGGAGCAAGTCACCACACTTTTGCCACCAATTAAAAAGTCTCATTTCCCATCCAGGTTTTTCTCCCACAGGGATGTTGAACTCCAGGACACATTTTAAGTTTAGTGCAGACAAAGATATAACCAGTTTAAAACTGGGACAAGGAACATTAAATTGAGAAGCTTTATTTAAAAGATGTTTGTTAACAGTGAAGGACACTGAAGATTTAGGTGGATTTACCAGCTGTTTGCAAAGGAACATTAATTCTTACTTGATTTCTATGAGCATATAGGTGATGCAGAGGGAAAGAGCTCCTGCCATGTTAATCAGGACGAAGGGATTCATACGAGGCAGCAGCACACTGCTCAGACCTGGAATGATGCCACACAAACTGTACAAGGAAACACAAACACAGACACATAAACAAAGAAAAACAAGATTAGTGCACATGATCACTTCCAAACACTCCCAAGAATAAAAACAACAGAGGTGAACTCGTACAATCTCACTGTGAAGATAACAAATCTGAAAAATCTAAAATGACCAATAGAATTTTACCCTAAGAATAGTGCATCAGTGTGAAATGTTTGCAAAAACAACATACACTGATTAACATAAAATCTGCAAAGATAAGTGAATTGAGCACAACAAAATAAATAACAACCACAGTTTTGTTTGTTTTGTAGCTGAATAGTCTGCAGATAACTTTTTTGGTACCAGCTTGCAAGTGTTGTTGAGCATGTTGATTCACCCCTATGAACTGGCCATCTTAGATCTCTCCTGTTGAATATTGTCATCTGCTGTTGTTTAGTTAGTGCAAATGATGTAATTTGTTAACTTTATCACATTGATTTAGATTGCCTTATAGGGCACAATAAACAAAGTTTGCTCCTCACATGATTTTTAAAATTCACATTAATTTATTCAAGATTTATTCATGATGTAGAACTATTCGTCTTAAATGTATTCATCTAGGATCAAAATGTCAAAATTGTTTGCCCATATATTCATTAAACACAAGAAATTGACCAATCAGAGCATTTTCCTCGTTCATCACAAGGTTGGTCTGCTTGTGAATGCAGACCACCAAACTTAACATCAAATGCAACAATGTTGCAGGATTCAGACCAGATCAACTGAACTAGAGGTGTGAAAACGCCTGGTTGTTTTTCTCTGTAACTGACTGGGGACCAGTCCAGGTTGTAACCCTCCCCCCTGCCCCCTCCTTGTTAATGAAAAGAATTGATGGATAGCTTACATTAACGATATGAAATGTATAACATGCTTTTGTAATGATCGGGGCAAATAATTTGGTAATTTACAAATAATTGAGTCGGTTTTAAATTGTTATACTGTCACGAGCAACTCAGTGCATCTGATACTGCTCAGTAAGTATTGTTAAGAGCAGTCCTTCCCAAACCTCAGAATCCTGCATCACAAATTGAGACCTGAAAATCTTCTGGGCCCACCAAAGCCCTTGAATGACGAGTCTGAAATAAATATTTACCTTTAATTTATCATATTTTGCGCATGCGCAGCAGCATGCTCGATGGTAACCCTACTTTGACAAACTGCCCAAAATGCATTGCCAGAGACGTTTCAGGGATTTTGAGTCAATCTGCGCTGCGTAGATGGGTTAATTGCTTTAAAATTTTTAATCAGATTAATCATGATGATGGATTAATCCACATTAACGTGTTAATTTTGACAGCCCTGATTTCAATACAAATACATTGCTTTCAGAAACAATAACATTACTTGGAAAGTGTTTGTGAGGCCAAAAAGATCAATTAATGATCACCTGCCTTTTATTTTGTTTTAATCAGTCATCTGCAAATTCACTGAAATTTTCTTTTCCAATATTCAACTCTATAAACTCTGTGGCCCTGCAAACTGAATTACAAACTTTCTCAGAAGACACTGATAAATGCCTCAAACAGGGAAGTGAGTGGTACAATAGATTGTTTAATGGAGTGTCACCAGTCAGTCCAATACCAAATCGTCAAATCGTGACACCAGTTACATACATCAGACAAAATAAATGATTAAAAGTAGGGGTGGGTGATACATAGAGTATATTCGTTTTGCTCTCTGCCCTTGTTTAAATTAGGACACATTGTCCAGTTCTCTGCGACCCCAAACAGCATAAGCAGTATAGAAAATTGATGGATGGATGGATGGATGTCCAGTTCTAGCAGCCATTGTATACAACCACTCGCAACAACTAACCCTTTCCCGTAACTATAACAAACTAATGCCGAAGCAGGTTGGCAAAAGAGTGAAAACACCTTTTCTGTCACAGAAAGTTTTCAGTGTTGCCACCAGCGTTTGTTTTAAAAATAAATAATATCCAGTTCTGACCAAAGTGCCACAGTGGCTAATTCCAAGCTAATCGCTCCACTAGCAGCCATTGAGCACAAGCATTCACACAACAAGTAACTCCTCTCCCTGTAACTATCACACACTCATGTCAAAGCAGGTCAGCAGAGGAACGAAAACACTTTTATTTCATACAGAAACGCTCTCCAGTTCTAGCAAAATGCACTCAGTGCTAAAGCCATATCTGAGGTAATCTCAGCAGTGGAGGCAGCCATTAGTGACGGCTTCCTGTACAATGAAACCCCGCCCATAGCGCAACTCTGTATGGTATGGCTCTGAACGGAACATCACTCAGTCAGCCAGTCAGACACATACAGAGCCACGTGTAGGGCAAAAAATGACATGAGTTGAAACTTCTGTATGTTACTTCTGAGACAAAATAAAAACGTGCTCAAGTATTTTCTGATCCTTTAAAATGTAATTACATCCCCCCCCCCCCAAATTTATCTGATTTTTATGTTATTGTAATTGACCTCCCATGGCCCACCTACGGTACCTCTGGGGCCCACTAATGGGTCCCGGCCCAAACTTTGGGAGACACTGGTTAAGCGTAATAGACGCCTCCTCTTTATCTTGTTTTTTTATTTTCTGTTTTGTAAAATAGGATTTGTTATGGTTTAGGGTCATGTTTGTGCATAACAAATACCTTTTACTTTGGCTACAGTAAATCCACAGGCAGTTTTGTTGGACAATAGCTCTTTTCAACAGTACACAAGTCCATTGACCTCAGAAAGTACACAACAAAAAATAATAACAGCAGTTGATTCATATTTAACTAAACAAACCAACTTCTCCATCTGTTCCCTGGCGTCTCTGGAGGAATGGGTCTGTTTCCTCCTTCTCTCTAAGCTGGAGCTTCCTCGTGTTTATGTTTGTCTTTGGGATTAGGCCTTTAACCCGATCACACTGTCTTAATTGACTTTTGTGGACTTGAACTGGAGTTGATTGGATCATTCTTGTTTTGTTTCATGTTATGTTGCTGCAGGGTTTGAAACAGCGGTCTAAGCTCGTATAACCCCCCTCTACATACTGCAACCTCTCTCTGCAACAGTGAACAAGGCTTCCCTTTAAAACTCCTCAGAAATTAAGGAGGAGAAAAAGCAGAGACTTGGATTTAGAATCTGTGCAAGAAGAGATTTTTTTTCCCTAAATCTAAAAGGCTTATTACAGCCGACACACTGGTTGGATAAAAATCCCTACTTGGTAAAATTCTGTAGAAGCTGAAGGATTAAAGCTACTTAATCCAAAAACACAACAGACTTTTGCTCAGGCTTAAAACCCTGTTTGTTGTTATACTTAGGTTTGATGAACTTTGATTCAAAATAAATGTTCTGAGACTCTGACATGTGGCCAACAGAATTCTCAATTTCCTGAAAAATGATCACCTTTATGTTTTCAGTACACTTCGGTGTTAATTATAAAGACAATCTAAAAAACTGTGCACGTTTTAACTTGAAGGTGGAGGACTGTGCAGTGAGGCTCAGTAGTGACAGGGGGCAAACATCAGCGTTCTAAATGTCTTTAGTGAAGCTAATGGTGGCGAATTTGCTTTTTAAATTCTCTAGTATGCTGTCATGTACTTTGTTATACAGCTACGGCAAGGCAATGTCAGTAATGTAATGTCGAGATGGCAGGGCATAGCGTGGGTCTAAAAGCTCAAGAAAATGTCAAAAACCCCAATTCTCCACCACAGAGATGGGCTGGTTTTGCAAAGCAATGAATTTGACCACTTTTTCTTTTATCTTTTTTGCCTTTTTGCTCTCTCAAGGGTATTTGTCTTTCCTCTTAAAGTCCAGATTGTGTTGCTTCGGTGAAGCAACCTGTTGCGTATAGCAAAGTCAACATATTCCGCTGTATGTTTATGGATCAAACTTGTAGTGTTAACTGCTGCTACCACCTCTTGAAATGGTCGTGTTACAGATGCTGCAAGTGGCCACTGGACTGTTTTCACTTTCATGTTTGAAGTTTTCCCACACCACTGACATTTTAAATACAGGAATGCTAATGTTGCTGCTGTAGCTTTGTTGTGTTACTGATGCATTTACGGCCTGTTGTAAATTGTGCTCCGTTTACAACAGCTGATGTAAATGATTGGCTGGGCCGATCGGATCATATTGCCGATCTCTGATCAATTAAAAATGCTCTGCTCCTATCCGATACATACGATCGGGATTGGGACATCCCTGATTTTTAATTTATTTAATTATTTATATTTTTTTTTTTGTAAAATTTCAGTTTCTTTAAAAACACAAAATTGAAGTCAATTTGTGAAAAATATTATTCTTTTATTTTAATCATCTGACAATAAAAATTTACTAATATCCATTTTTACATATTTTTCTTCTTAAAATATCAGTCATTTTAGGTTGTATGATTACAACCAAAACAATGCATATTTTTTCTTGATCAGAAGGGAGGCTGCTGAGTGCCACTGCTTATACTACCAACTTTGACAAGAGGAGCACATAGCTCCCTCTACTGGTTAAAAAGAGGGTTGCAAAAAACATTTTATCAAAAAGATGTAATTTGTCCATATTAATATACTGATTAAGCACCAAGTCTAAAAATAGCACACAAGTTAAAAAAGGGGAAATATCTCATTGGTTTCTGGTGATGTGAACACTTTGGCAATACTTTATTTTTTAGTGAACCCTGATTACACAGTAATTACCTAGCAATTTTAGAGTAATTACCTAGTAATTTTATAGTAACAAGTATAATCATCAAGTAATTTGACAAGAATAATGTTGTTCTAACCCAGTAAAAACTTAGAATTTTATAAGCAATCACTCAGAAATCCAGCAATATAAAGGAAGTATTTACCCAGTAATAAAATATTTATAAAATAATTTTTCATCACATTGTGGCAGTTCTCTGGTAATAAGGCGTTTTTATCCAAATAATTTCATAGAAATAAGTTGATAGTTTTCTATACAAGTTGCTTGTGGATTGAAAAGGAATGTATTCAGAAATGACCCAAAGCCTATCTTAAAATTTTGAAAGGAGACATTAAGAAACTACCTAAAAATTAGATGGTTAAAGCGCTAAAGTGCTAAGATTGTTTTCGTCCATTGAAGCGGATGTTAAAGGTCACTGAGTAATCGTGAATAATGATTTTTGCCATAATTGAACAGCCCTACTATAAAGTGATCTACAGATATGGAGTCTTGTTCAAAGGCACCACAGCAGGGGGAGATGTCTATATGGAGGCTTGATTTGGTCTGAAATCATGATGTTATGAAATGACTCATGAAGATGTGGCATTAGATGGTGACAGAGAATCATATGACGTTTTAAGGTTTAAATGACAGCTGTGTTCTCTGAGTGTCTGAGAAGCAGATTTAGTCAGCAGGGCGTGACTGCTGTTAGTTTAATTAAAAGAGGTTGCTGAGGACACACATCAATAACTCCTCTTTCATTTACTGAGGGGAAAAAACTGCAATCACATTTTAAAGAGGAATAAATACACGAAAATTTAAATAGCTGTTGTGGCATGATGCTCACAGAGAGGTCAATGTAAGGGTCAAATATCACCTTCTTCAAGTAGAGAAAAACTACAGACTGTATATAAACATGGGTGTACTGTCAATGGCGTCACCCATTGGTTTTCTTAGGAGGACTTCTTGAAGCCAACCAGTTCATATGACATGCACTGTGATGCCTTTTTCATAAGAGTATTTATTTCTGTGGACAAAAAATGACCAGGCACTATTAAGTTAAAAGAATCGAATTTTCAGTTTCAATCAACACTGAGGCCAAATTAGAATAAAGCTTCTACATTGGTTTGCCCTTCCTGCATAAATAAATGAAAAAGCTAACATGAGTTGGCACTCTGAGGCTAAGTGCAGCTGTCTGCTGGCCTGGTTCTCCCTTAAACATTCAGGTGATTCCCAAAAACACAGCTTCACCCATTCACTCTCTTAGTAACACACCCGGTGTTCTTGGAAAAGATTAATACATCAATGAATGCACATTGAGGCAAATCGTTCCTGGGCTGTGTGTCAGATTGAATTTCCAATACGTCAAAGGTTGATGCAGTGAAGCTGCCATAGCCTATAGCATCAAGCAATGTCACAAACATGACGAGGATTCTGGTGGCTGTTTGACGCAAGATGTCTGTCATCTTATAAAACTGATATTAAAAAACAGTGACTGTGTGGAAATTATAGTCAAACCTGGGATGTATGAGCACAGCTTGTCATTCAAGACTACTGTTTACATAGCCCTGAATAGGGATGGGTATTTTCCACAGCCTCACGATATGTTACATATCATGATAGAAAGGCCACGATACGGCCAGGTATAGTATAAAGGGTCTTAAACTTTAAAACACTTAATTTCAGGTCCTGAGAGAGCCAAGTAGCTTAAATAGTCTATCTATAATCCTTTAGCTAGTAATTACTTAAAATACAGTAATATTAACTACTTAAACTTAAAATTTGCCCTCTCTGTTGTTTTTCCCAAGTGTCATATAATACAGTGGTTTCAATTTAATATAAGCCCACTTGCATCTGTTAAAATGACTTTACTTAAATAGCTTTACTTTGGCATATGACGGCTTCAGTGATAAACAAATGAGTGAGGATTAAACAGTGTTACTCACACTGTCTGAAGCAACTGCTATGAGCCTTAAATAATCAGTGATGCTGCTTGTCTCATGTCTTTACAAATAAAGCATAAAGTGCTGCTTATGATCTCCTGATTCTGTTTATAAGTTGAGGGAAATTTTCAGTTTACAGCATTATTCAATGCTGGTTGAACTGACACAGATTAGCCTGGTGAGCCTAGCTGTTTTTGTTAACTGCTAATTAGCCTGGTGTCCATTGAGGGTTGTTGAAGAATGTTGTTGCTGCAGTGCTTTACCTTCTTACAGTCTGAATGACTCATGTCCAACTCCTGACTTTCTGGTGTTTAAAGAACCCCAAAATAATCTAGTTTCTTTGCTTTAAGACTGCTAGCTGTAGATAGCAGCTATGATCCCTGTTACCAGTGTGAGTACCAACTTGTTTTGATGTAAAAAAAATGAGGCATGTACTGCATCATGCAGTTTAATGACTGCTGCCATCTACTGGCCTTTTTGTTAACTGCAAAGTATAAGGTATGTTTTAAAACTGGCATCACAGCATTTATTACCATATCGATTCTGTAAAATCTGTTATGTGTATTGGCAGGATGCATGTGACGATTATTATTTTTAAAACAGGCCTAGCCTTGACCCACAGAAACAAACATAATGACATACACATTTGGAAAAGCAAGTTTCTCCTCAGCAGACTTCAGATGCTCTTTTTCACTCCTGCAGACATAATGAGGCATGCACAACATGAAGTCTAACATGAAGTTAACAAATTAACAGTAAAATTTCATGAAATTGAAACAATCTTAATGATCTTTAATGTGTGCAACAAAAGTTGTTTGATGAATATTTCTTTCTTCATTTTAGTGTTTTACCAAATGATTATGAATTTCCAAAGCATGTAATCTTAAACGTTGTGAAAATTTAAAATGGATTTTACTGCTCTGATTCTAACGTTGAAATTATTGTTTTGTATCAAAAGTATTTTACCATTATTGATATTATCAAAAGAGGGTTTTAATTTTTATTGTGTTATTATTAGTATGGGATTCTATCTCTGCTTCAATGTGCACTCCCATTTTTCATTTAAAACAAAAGTGTATGTAGTTTCAGTACTCTAACAATTTTGGCATGTCATTTCATGTATTAATTGTGTCTTATCGACAGATTTTTTTAAATATAATATTTGTTGACTTAACTTAAAATCCAGTGGTATTTAGAGGATTAGACACAGCGTAAGACATTAGGCCAATGTTACTGTAATGAAAATATAACCTCTAAAATGGACAGGTTTTACTGAATCCACTAAACCTGTTGTGAGCCCATTTCAGATTTTATTAACAAAACCATGGAAATAAAACACACTTTAATTGTGCAGAAAAATATTGAGCCTCACAGGAGAGAAAAGTATAGAAAGGCTGAAGGACTTAAAGAAAAAAAGCGAGACAGAGAAGAAGGCGTGGTATACGAAAAGGAAAAAACAAATGTAGAGAGTTTGGGATGAGATTGACAGCTCCAGTGAACCCATAATCCCTCTTGATGCATTGAAATAATTTGCCATGTGACCTTGTTTGTGTATGTGTGTGTTAATCCAAACACATTGAAGACAGAGAGTGATGGATTAAAGCTCAGAGACAAATAGTGGATACTCCGGTCTACTGGCTCCACACTGGGTCGGAAAAAAAACGTAATTCAAAAAACGTCCTTAAAATTTCATGAGCTCTGACTTTTTTTAACATAATTATTTCAAATGAGGTTATTGCAGATACTGTAGTTCAGACTCTAAATTGGACATTTTGCTTTGACGTCAACTGCTGCTTCACATATGCTTTCTGTTTACCTCCACAGTGCCCTTAGGGCCCCTAAAGACTGCAGCACAGGGGAGTTTATCAGAGCCCAATGGGACACACCTGATTAACCATTTAGGACATCCCTTCATTGACGTAAATACAAAAACTACATGTACATAACTAAGCCAATGTGGCAGAATGAAAGAAAAACAACATTATCAAATAATCTGAAAAATAACACTCAAGCTATAAACTACTGTTGTAAGTCAGATTTTTGACCTCTTCTTTGGAGGTTGATTTTTGTTACTAAAAAAAAAACAAACTTTGAGATGAACTGAAATTTTACAATTAGACATGTAATGATAACCTGACACCAGATAGACTTTCATGTAGCTACTGAAGGGAATACATTTTGCATCCATCTGGACAAGAGTCCTTAGTCAGTATTTGGGAAGGGCAGAACCTTTGAAAAGAAAAATCACTGAAGGTCATTCTGTCTGTCTCATTCATGATTGGGCCAATCAGAGCAACAACACATATGCTGTAATAATAATAATAATAATAATAACTTTATTCGTATAGCACTTTTAAAAACATGGGTTTACAAAGTGCTTGCGCAGCCCCGGAAGTAAACTATATCACCTGACTTCATCAGGCAGTGGCTATCGTTATCTACTGTTTCAGTGCAGCCAGTTGGGGAAAAAAACTCAGTCAGGAAAAGAGCAACAACATTGTTTCCCCCAAGAAAAGCTTTCAATGTGGATCTTGTCTCTTCTTCTATCAAGAAATTCTGTCCAGTTCTGATAAAACAGCTGCTATAACTACATTTGAGCTAATTGCTTCATCAGTTTCCACTCTTTACTGACTAGAATCTGGCCAATCCACTGGATCTTAAGGGTACATTTTTTTTCAGACTCCGAAGTTCAAAATCAACTAGTCATGCTCAACACTTTAAAATACACTCTTGAATTAAGCCACAGTTGTTAAATAATCAACAGGTCATTTTCTCAAAACTTGACAATATGCTCTTGAATAAAGCCACAATAATAACTCCATACAAAAGTTCAAATTAGGGTGTGTGGGAATATCTGGCTAAAACTGTGTAAAATGACAATATAGTGGTCCTGTGTTTGTATATGTAGAGTAGTAGTCCCTTTTTATAGAGTGGTGTGCACTGGGCTGGCTCTGCAAATTCTGACAGGGTGTCAGGTGTAATTTCAGTGAGTGCTGTGGGTGGCCCTGGCCTTACTAAATCTGACTGGCCACTAGAGGTGCCAGTGTTATAGGATACTAGTAGCATTATTGGCAGCTCATTGTAATGTATTTTGTAACGATGCATAACATTATGAACATGAAATTGGTATGGCCAGATATAAGCTGAAAAGGTAAATATGAGTACTGGCAGATATGAACATTTCTGCCATTTACAGCCAATACAGCAGCCATATCAGCAGAAGATATTTATCGGCCTTAAATATCATAAAAATATACAAGTGTACCATCAAATATGATCCTCCTTTTCAGCTTGTCTCAGCCTCTCTTTGCACAGGACACACTTCTTGTCCTTTACAATAAAAAAGGGGGGTATACACAGACACCAAAACCAATATCAATATCAGCTGAAAAGAGTTAGGACATATCTGCATAACAGATAACAAAAATCTAGCATCCCTTTACAGGGACTACTTACAATCATAAATGTTAAAGAATTTATTTATGTCAGCAT